>NW_028185037.1:21264219-21385015 GCF_003343005.1 Rhea americana | reverse complement strand
TTTTTAACGTACGGCTTGCTAGCTTAAAAATCACTCGCCGGCATCAGTCAAGGCGGTTTCTCATCGGCGTCTGCCGGTGTCGGCCCCTTGAACGGGCTTCTCGCGTCCGAACGCGGAGACCTCTATGTAGAAACCTCTAAAAACTGCATTTAAGTCTGGTCGTGGAAGAGGGAAGCGAGTTTTCCCCGCCTCTCGGCRGGAAGCCGGTCAGGTTTGCAGCCGTAAACGAGGTCCGGACGAAGGGAGGGGGGAAAGCAGCATCCTTCAATCCGTGAAGAGAAAGTTTGAATTTTGCCACAGCTCTGCCTTTAAAAATTAGCCAATGTGAAAGGCAATCTGACTTAAAAATAATAATTAATAATAATAAAGGCTCATGCTTTTTTTAAGTCTGCATCCCTTCCGGCTTAGATTTTGCTCGCTTGCGTGACGAATCGTCACAAACTCTTTTAATTTTGCAAAAATCTTTTAATTAATTAATTGAGGTTTCTGGGCTCGGCCGGGAGCGAGGCCCAGGGTGGGAGTCTGTGAGGTTCCTCGCTGGTGGCTCCTGGGACGGTTCCCGAGTGCAGCCGCGTGTGTCCCCTTCCCACCACCACCCTTGTTCCTCCCCACCGGTTTCCAGGTCCGAGCAGGAGGTATGAACGCGGTGGAGGGTGTCCACAGCTGTGCAAGGTCTGTATCGAAATGTTTCCCTGGAAGGCAAATTTTTATCTTTTTTTTTTTAATATATATTTTAGCGTGAATCTCTTGTRTCTGAACTGTGTGGATGTCAGGTCGAGTGTCCCGTGGCTCGGGGCGATGGGGGGAGAAGCAGGGGCAGGGTCCGTTTTACRTGCAAACGTCCCCGCGGCCGCATCGCCTCCGATGGACGGTAAATTCTCACCTCTGTGATAGTTCCCGGCGTTGCCTGGAGCTGGCTTTGCTTTGACTCTYCTCTTTTTCCTGAAGCTTTGGAGACAGGCGCTTGCTCGAGGGTGAGCGGATGAAGGACCACAGACCGGCCCGGGGTTGCTGGAGGCGCTGGCGGCATGCGCTGGGGTGCAGCGAAGCACACTGGCCTCCTTGTCCCCTGTCCCTCTGCTTCTCCTCGACATCCTAGCAGGGTCGAAGGGTGTCCTCGGGCCTGTCCRCTGTGGGACTTTCCCTGGCCTGGTGTTGAGGAGAAAGAGGAGAGAAACAGAAACCCTGAGGACGAGCTGGGAGGTCTCCAAGAGGGCCTTGGAAAGTGTTTGCTTTTGCAAAAGCTGAGGGTGTCCTCCTTCCAGATGCAATGTCTGGGGAGGCCACGTGACCTCTGAGATACAGAAGTAGAATAGTCTTTTTTTTTTTTTTAATACTATTTTTATTTCTATTTTAGCATGGCCAATTCTTTGCTCTTACCATTTAATCTTAATCAAAAGCTCACCTCCCACACCTTCAAAATAGGGCAAGTGTGCAGAGCATTTGCTTTCTTTTTTTTTTCCTTAATTCAGGAAATTAAGATAGTTGGGGAAACGAAGGTGTGGGTATCACAGTGGCAGACCTGATAGGCTGAGGGGTCAGCACGAGTTGGATCCGAAGGGCTGGCCTGGCYGTATGGCCAAGCAGCAGACTGCTTCCTTGTCGCACCCCAGGAGCACCTCCAAGCCCGCTGGGGAGAGGGGAAGGGGACTGCAGTTGCATGAGACAGAGATCCTGAGGTTGATGAGGACCGGCCTTTCTTTCCTACTTGTCTCTTCTGAGCTTGCAGGTAGTTTGGGGAGGCAAGTGCCAAGTTTGGACAGTTCCCAGCATGCCGGTGCTGACCAGTGCTGCTCAAGGGTGGACAAGTCAATCCGATGGCTTGTGCGGTGATAACGCAGTGTGTTGCTTGCAGAGCCTGACCCGTCTGTGGTGATGGGAGGGCTGCTGAGTATGCGTGCTTGAGGCTCTTGTGTACTGCTAATTCATTATAAAGTGTCTGTGTATGTGTGTTTTGACAGAAAGAGTGTCCCTCCTGGCCACAGTATGCAAGGCCAGCTTGTTAAGAGCATAGGAGTTGGTCAGCGAACACTTGAAGTGGCACCCTAGGGAGTTTTGCACTGAAATGGAAAGGCCTATGTCCTTCAGATCTTTCCTTCTTGCCAAGTTTTTCCCTGCCACCCCCCACCAACCTGCCAGTCAACCCTTATTTCTGCTGTGTTTTTCCACAACTGTCTTTTTAGAGTGACAGCAACAACAAAAACAAACTCAGGGCTTCAGCACTTGGTGGTTTGATGTATATCAGCCAACCGTTGCCCTGTGGGTTTCTGGGTCCATTTGATTTGGGTGGATTGGTAGCTTCTACCAGAGACGCAGTGTGGTGCAGGTGGATTCGCAGCTGAGTGGTGGCAACAGATGGAGCTCATGGCTTTCCCCTTGTATCCCACTGGCACACAAGTGCCGTGCTGGAGAGCTTGGTGCTCTGTCTCTTGCTTTGGACTGGACACGATGCGCCCACGTAGACAAGGAACAGAGCAGTGCACCCAYGGCCTTCCCTGTGCAATGGGGTAGGCAAGTTTATTGGCTTTCCAGGAGGAACAGGCAAGTCTGTGGTCACTGACCTCACACACATCCTGATCCAACTGCTCTACCTTGATCTGTTGCCTCGTAGTGGCATCTCCCAATTCGTCCGTTCTTCAAGCAGGACTTACCACTAGCTCTGTACGCATCAGTCTATGTTCAGAGTCAGGTCTGCTATCAGAGACTTCACTCAGTAACCCTTTTTTTAGCACAGAGCGCTTCTTATCAAGTAGTGGGAGCGGAAGCAGTTTGGCAAGGCAGCACAGCTTGTCTTGCCGTGGCTTGGTGCCAGAGTGGTGGCATATGATTTGTGCAGTCCTCTGAGCCTGCTGTCTTGGTGATGGGCTAGCAAAGCATATTCTGCAATGCCTCTTCATGGCATTGAGGTGGTCTGAGCAGCAGAGCGAGACTTTTTCAGCAGTGTACGCTTATTTTCCTAGTGTTGGCAGCTCATGGCTGGTTTTTGGACAGGCGAATGGGGTTACAAAGCAAGTGCGCTAAGCGGGGACAGCCTGCTGTTGAGACCAGCAGGTTGGATTGCCTTATAGAGACAACTCTGCCCTTACGCCAGGGAAGAAATAAGGTTGTGTTCAATTTTCAGCCCTCCTGGGTTTCAGCTGGCTTAAAAAAAGCAACTGTATCCAAACTAAGCAAGCTTGTGTCCTCATTAGTGGACCTGGGGGTTAATTTTCTTTACGTCCTACTGCTTCTAAGCAGACCAGCCGTGCAAAACAGTCATTCCCATTCAACTCTTATGAATGAAATCCGTTGGCAGGGTTCCCGACCGTGAGTTGTGACTTGGAGGGAGGACACTTGGTCAGCAGCGAGCATTGTCCGCCCTGCTGCTTTGAGGGTCAAGTTCCTGCTCAGCCGAAGGTTTCCTTCCCTTCCCCATCCAGAAAAGCATCATCCTTTCTGATGAAGCTCTGAGCAAGCTGGTCAGACCCTGCTTTGAGCAGGAGGTTGGGCTGAGGCCTCCTAAAGTCCCTTTAGGGACGAGTTATCCTACGGTGGTCTGAATTGTCCTACTGTCCCACCGGTGGTGAGGAAGATGGTCGGGCAAGGGTAGCAACGATCTCCTGGCCGAGGGGACGGGGGGAAACGGGGCGGCCAGCGAGCGGGACGGCTCCGCTGCGCGCCGCAGCCGGCCTCGCGGAGATCTCTGCTCTGCACGTGTTCCCCAGCCGGGCGGACGCGCCGGGCCCCGCTCGTGCTGACGGGGTCAGCAGCTGGGAAATCGCAGAGCAAAGTGCCTCCGCGGTAATTCCCAGCTGCCATTAAAGCGGCTTTAAAATAAATTCCCTCAAAGAGCAATTCCAAGTATTTAAGGGTTTGAACTTTCCAGAGAGGGGTTTGGGAGTTGTCGTCTACCACGCTGCGCCACGGCACTGCGGAGAAAGGAGCTGAGGGAATCGGCCTTATTATCCCAGACTCGAGGAAACACTTCTTTATTTATTTGACTTTTTTTTTTTTTTTGGTTTGGGGTTTTTTATTTATTTATTTTTTAGGGTTTTTTTAGCTAGGCTGATGAGCTGTGCGCGCGATACGGCTGTCTGAAATGGAGCTGTGTTGGAAGCGGAGCTTCCATTACGCTCGGAAGATGATTTGTTGAGATGCGGCGCTATTTTAGGCGCTGGGCATCTGGCAGGCAGCGTCCGCCCGCCTGTATCGGGCGGCGAGGAGGGCTCGGCGACCCTTTCCTCGCCGGGCTACCTGCCCGGTGCCGCTTCCCTGGCGTCGCGGTCCGGCCGAGCAYGGGGAGGATCGGCTCTCCTCGCCGCGCATTCCTTGTCCGGCTCTGCTTGGAAACGTGGGCATAACAGAAAACAAACTTTGCAGCAAGCTTTGCTCTCCCAGAGCTCCTGAAGCTTGCTTTTTTTTAAAAAAAAAAAAAAAAAAAAAAAAAAAAAAAAAGCTTTGGATCAATGTGGTCTCTCCTTTTTTCTTTTTCCTTCTTCTCATGCTCAATAAAATTCTCATACCAAACCAGTAACCCCCGCTGCCCCTATTTCATTATTTTTTAAGGTGGTGTGAGGTTGGAGGGCGTTTAAGGGCAGGCTCCTCTGGCCTGGGTTCCCAGCTCTCTGCATCCCACTCCTCCTCGCCCTGTCAGTGCTAAATCACAGCTCTGTCCTTGCCTTGTTTGGAAGCCAGGAAAGCCGGGGCTTTTGGCGAGCAAACAGGAAGCTTTGCCTCTTCCCCTCTCCTCCACCCCAAAAGGTGCCCAGGCTCAGCCTGAAAAGGAGAAATGTTTTGCGCGGGAGGCGCTTGTCGCCGGAAAGCAGCGCTACCCAGAGATGTGCTAGGGAAAGTCCTGCTTGGTGATGCCCTCCAACCTGCTGGCTGCAGGTCCGTGAGCTCCGCAGCGTGTCGTGTCTCCTGCTTGTGCAAATAAATCCAGCTGMTAACCACTGGGGTCCCCAAGGAGCCCCTGGTTGAGGACTTGTCTCCAGTGATGCAGCTGCTCAACTAGAAGGGACATCTAATGATGTCCCTGCCATGATGTTCCCAAGGGTCTGGGAAGATGCACCTTGGAAGGGTTTCTCAGCGCTTCTTCTCTCCTGAGGCAGCTGTCCTGGCTGCTCCAGGAAAAGGGTTTTCACCCGAGTGTTTTTGRAGGAGGCGAGCAGAGCAAGCTGCGAGGCAGCCACCGCCTCGATGCCCAAGCGTGGTGGCACTGCTGTTGCTGTGGGCTTTGCCGGGCATCTGCCAGTCGCAGGGATGTGCCAGCACTGCCGGGAACAAGGCCAATTACCTCGAGTCAGGGAAAGCCRAACCTCCCCCTCTTCTTTCCCTGCAGCGAAGTTGCTGGGTCCCTGCCAAAGTGCCCTCTCCAGGGCCCTGCTGCGAGCGCAAATGCAAACGAGCAGCTCTGAAGGCCGACCGATTAAATCTGRTATTGGCATCAGCGCCGCGTGCGACGCGGACGGTGACAGCGGGGCCGTATCCAGGCGGAGAGCCAGCAGCCAGGCTCGCCTGTGCCTCTGCCCTCCACCCCGTCCCCAAGCGGGACTGCMCCGTCCTTCCCTTTGCCCTTGCAGAGCCTGTTCGTAGGGGCACCTGCGTCCRAAATGAACCGCTTTGCCATAAAGCTGCGTCAGGAACCCGCTCGCGGCAGCTCCCAAGTTGTCGGGGCGTTGCGGTCGCCAGCGTGGCCCGGGGGAGAACGCGCCAGGCGTGACTTCCCCCRCGTGCTTTCCTACCGGGAGCGAACCGCTGCCAGCTCCGACTGAGTTGGCTGGGCTATTTGTGGACTGCTCTTCCTGTGCTGCAGCCATGCCCCAAACTGCCCTTTGCTGCCTTTTAACTTTTTAATTAAAACTTTCTGTAATATATTTACCTTTCTTTTTTTGTTTTCCTGGCATGAAGATGGCGGAGCTGTCTCCCGCGTTGGGGGAAACGTGTCGCTGTTTGTAAGGATGTAAGGAGGGAAACAGGAAAGACCTGCAATTTGCAGAAGGAAATTAGCCCCGTGTGAAGCAGAAGTGGGCTCTGTCCCTGTGCTGTCCCTCGGTTCGGATTCCCAGTCCAACGTTGCATCCCCTGGACCACACACTTAGCTCTCTTTTCCTCCCAAACTAATCCCTCCAGCCCCTTAGGCTTTTTTTGTTTTGTTTTTGTTGTTCCTCTCCGAATTCCTTCTGATTTGCGGGCTTGGTGCCAGCACACAGCACACCATAAAAAAGGGACGTGTTCTTCAAGCTTCCTTCTAGTACGGACCAGTTACACAAATAGCGACGCGCTTTACGAGTGGGTCTGATTTGCCCTTGCTGTTACTGAAATGTTTGTTGGATGCTTGGGGAATAGGGCTGCTGTCTTCAGAGAAGCTAAGTCAAATCTCACGGAGGGCCTGAAGCCCGAAGCCCAGCCAGTGCTGAAGCTTTTCCCTCCTCCACCCCGTTCTCCTGTCAGCTGGAAAAACAGAGCTGTGCCTTTTTTTTTTTTTTTTTTGCTCTAAATCCCTATGCAGTTTTCCCCTCTTCGAGAGGAARCACAACTACAGCAGATGTGATTTGCATCCGCTAATATCCTGGTGTCGCGGGTACGGCCTTGGTGCACGGGGTTGCAGCAGAAGACTCCGATCCTGGGCAGCTGAAGCAAGCCTCGGGACCGCCGCGGACTTTGTCTGGTTTGAAGTCCGGTCCCCTGTTGTTGCAGGCAACCACGGCGTAAACCCCCTGCCAATTTCCTTCTTAAAACTAATGAGGCATTTGACTCTAGCAAGTCCTCCGGGAAAGCTATTCAAGAGCCTTGMTGCTCTGCTAGTTAGAAACCACACTCGTTTGCAGCCTAAATTTATTTGTGGGAGACTTGTATCTCTTTGGCCTTGGTCGTCTTGTACCATGTTGGCTTTTTGCTGCRATGGTCCTTTTCCCTTCTCTGGTATTTACCCTCTCGCAGCCTATGCAGAGTGCTGCAGTTCTGCCAACCTAAATAATCCCAGCTCTCCTAGTCCCGGCTTGAAACGTGGGCGCTCAGTTCCCTCGGTCATCCGCGCCGCCCTTCTTGGCATGTTTTCTCATTTCTTTCCACACGTGGTTAAGTAGCTCCAAGGAGGATGTAACAGCATCAGCGCTTCCCCATCCGGAAGATTTCCTGGTGGAAATAGCAAGGCCACGTCATGTTCACAGTTCGGCCACCCTGGGATCTTCTGACGTGCACCAGTGGCTTCTTTCCGGTGTCATTTCCAACAGGGRAAAGCCACCGTGCCAGCTAGCACGGGTGTCCTTGGTGGTGACCACGCAAGAGCTTCTGCTTTAAGCTGCTGTGGTTCATCAGRCCAGGAGTTCTCCGGCTCCTGCCCTCCCAGGTCCCTTGCCARTTTGGGGATCTCGTGCTGATCTCTGTCCTGGACACGTGGGCAGTTGGAAGCTCAGGGCTCGTTTCTGATCCTTTCTGAGATGTTGGTTTGCCCGTCCTGGTTTGGACTCCTGCCCTTTTCTCGGCCAGCAGAGCTCAGTGGGCATTTTTACCTCTGGCAGAAAGAAGTCYCCAGCTTCCTTTACATCACTGGCTGCTTCTCTTACTTTCTCAAAGTTTTTCTTTACTTATGGGCCTATTTTTGTTTTTCCTTCTGCTTAATTTAAACTCCATCAGCTTGAGGCAGGATTTTATATTCCACTGCAGTGTCCTTCCATAATGTCTTGGCCTTATTAAACCAAGCGCAAATTGGCACCGTTTAGGAAGACCTGGGCTCTGCAGTTATTAGCAAGATTCATTCTCCGCTCTCCAGTTTCCAGGGAAGCTGGTGTCCTGTAATAACACAATTCCCCCTAATGCCCGTCTCCGATGTCACAGGGAGCTGTTCTAATCCGATGCTGAGGATCTGCAGCAAATTCCTGGTGGCAAACCAGCAGAACCTGTTGCATCTTTCCGCGAAAGTGCTTTTCGACCCCAAGATCCTCTTATCCATGCCGTGCTTGTTTAGCGTGTCACGTCACGCAGTAAATCTGTAACCCCAGGAAACCTCCGATGTGGGCCTGCAGCGGTGCTTCGTGTCCTGCATTTGTCTAGTTGGTTCTTGGGGTTTCCGCTTCTGTTTTTCTCAGTGGCGTCTCGTTTTCTCGCTGCCTGAGCAGCGTCCACAGCTTACAGCATTGGCAATGGGTGTAATTGGGCATTTTCTCGTTGCAGTTGGTCTTCCAGTTCCTTGATCTGCAACTCTGCCCCACTTGCTCGATTTCTCTCTGCGTTTCAAGCCAGGGGTGGTAAGCAAGCATTTTGCAACCTTCTGTTGCTGTTATTCGTTTCTTAGAAATGAAGGAGAAGGAACCACAAGCAATACAGGGCTGAAGTTTTGAGGACTGGCGGTTTATTTGTCAAAGCTAGAAATGCAGCAGCTGAAAGGGATGAGAAGAAATATCCAGTGAAAATACACACCTAGACTAACTCCGCTCCTGCATGCATCAAAACTGGTTGGCGGGGACATTGCCTTAGTGTTTGGTGCGGGGTAGATTTACTCCTGCTGCAGTTTTAGATGGAGGTGTTACCACTGCCTTTATTGTGAATAGCGTGTTAGTTTTTACTTYGTGCCTTATTTCTACTCCATCCGGGCTGGTACTGCTCGCCCGCCAGCCGTGGGGAGAGCGCAGAAGACAGCATAGTGCTGTGAGCCTGCCAAAGCAGAGGGTGGCCCGAARTCCAAAAAGGAGAGAGACGGTACAGGGAGATCTGATGGATCTGGAGTTGCGTGCGGAGAGCAAGTGGGTCTCGATGGAGAAGGCAGGAGGATTTTAAGATGAGAGGTGGTGAAAAAAATAGGTCCCTGCGGTGCACCGGCACGGGGAAAAAAGGGGTGATGCAGACCTGCCTGGCTCAGTCCGTCTCATCCCCAGCGTGCTGGCGCAGGAGGGCAGAAAAAGCCAGTTTGGAAGAGGAAGAAGAAAAAGAAGATGCCTCAAAATAGGTGTCTGGATCCTTAAAGAGGGTTAAGAACTACTTCAGATTTTCTCGCTTGGAAGTAGCAATTATCAGATAAAAGGAAATTGCTTCAAGCAGGCAACCAGACATTTTCGAGCATCTGTTTCAAATTTTGCATCTGTGTTTGAGGAAACAGGGAAGGCCTGCTCGCCTTGTGTTTATAGCTGGGCAAGACAAAGCTTCTGAGGGTGTTCTTCAGGGAATATGGCTAGTGCTTGCAAAATGCATTTGACACTAGGAGTGATTTCCACATCTCTCTCTCTTTGTAAAATTGCATTGTCAATACTTTTTCCTTTTTAAGGCACTAACACAGAACACAAGCAGGATCTCTCTTCCATTAAATCAGGCTATATGTGGTGGCTTGGATATGCAAAGTAAGGCACTGTGAAACATTTTTTCTGTAGAAAAGTTTGCACCAATCAATCTAATTTCACCCTCTCCCCCCCCCCAATCAATTGCAAGTTTAAAGGGCTTGAGACAAAAGCTGCACCGAGCCAGATATCTCGCCGTGTGCCTGGCTTGGGTARTTGGCTTGCAGAAGGAAATGAAAATGCGCTTTTGAAAGGCAGAAAACAAGGGGAGAAGCTGGAGCGAGAGGCCCGTCGCTGGGCGCTCGCGTGCGCCTGCCCGCAGCAGCCACGAGCCGCACGGAGGGGTCTCGCGGTCGCAGCGTTTCCCATCCCTCGCTGCCTGTTTCGGCAGCCGTGARTGCCGGGCTGCGAAAGGGGCACGTGTTACTGCTAGCCCTCCTCCTCTTCAGGAGGATRCTTTTTTTTCCTGCCCCCTCCCCAAAAGGAGCAAGCGAGGAAGATGATGCTATTTGTGYGAGGCTGATAAAGACCCACCAAGGGATGGTGGCACCTCACCAGCAGCTTCCCTTTCTCAGCCTGGGCAGGCRAGGGGCGATCTCTGTGCAGAGCGCCGAGTGGGGACGTGCCCAGGCGGTTTTCTTTTTCCTTTTCCCCCCTCCTTGCTGCAGCAGAGGCATTGCCATGTAATTACCGTCAGCTTTAATCCGGCCAGACCAACTGTCTTTCTGGCAAACACAAATACAATGGAAGCCAAAGGTTATTGCATGCCCCAAATAAAATGCTTAACGCCCTGAGGCCTCGCTGAAGCAGATTCCTCAGAGTCCGCAAAGCATCCAGGACCAGCTCCGTTCCTTTTTTTTCTGAGCCCGGGAGACCTCGTTTGACTGCAGCGRCCCATAACTTTATTTTTCCCTCGGTTTCCTCCTGCAAAACCGCCTGCCCGCTAGTGCTGGCCACCGCGTGGGTTCCTCTCCTGTAGCCAAAGTGGTGCTGCCCATGCATGTGCTCGGTGGTGTGGCGGCCAAAACACCTGCTACTGCCAGGATCAGCGCATCTGGCGGGCATTAGTGGGCTTGCCGTGGGATGCACTCAGATCGCGATTTGGATTTTCTCGCTAAAATTATTCATGGCTTTAATTGAAACCAGAGGTGAGCAAAGGAATATCACACATCCGCGTGCCACCTGCACAGCTGCTTGGCTGAGCACGCTCAAGGGCTTTGAGCTGCGTCCCGGTGCGCTGCCATCCTGCCAGCACGCTGCCTCCACGCCAAGACCGAGTCCTCAAGCCAGAGTGTCCCACTTTGTTCGACTCCACCCTTCTTGCTCTGAATTGGGATTTACTTGAAACCCAAAGGATTTTACTTTCTATCCCTGAGCAAATACAACCCCAAGTGAGGAAAATGCATGACCTGACCCTATTCCCAAGACCAGGTAATAATATTGCATCATGCTGAGCATGCCTTATCCTTCAACCCAGTCCAAGCTCTGCTTAAATCCACCCTGCTCGAGAGACCAGCCTTGTCCCTGCGCACTCTTTGGAATCCTGTGCTCCCTTGATGGAGACAGTGCCATCACACCAGCGGGTGGACTCAGCTGCGTTGACAGTTCATTTGAATTTTAGCAGTCGTTGCCCAACCAGGGAAGCATCCAGCCCAGACCCCGTGCGCTGCAATTCTTCCTCTTCTAGGTTATGTTGGTGTGGATCACTCTTTCTTTTCTCTGCACTGCTGAGCTGCACTGGTGGCTTGGACACAGCCTACTTCCAGGCTGGTGGTCTTGAGAAAAAAATGAGGAGGGGTATGGTGGGAAATGTTTTCTCCTTGGCAGCCAGTTTTATTATCCGTGTCTCAGCGTTTACCACGGGATGGCCATGGGTCATGCTCTGGCATGTAGGGCAAGGCTGCTGTGCAACGCGGGCCAGCTGCTGGCAGCTCTGGCTGCTAAAGTCTCCACAGAACTGCCAGCAGGGAGGAACAGGGTTTCACAACCCGCCTTTCTAGGCTCCCACAAGATTACTGGAGAGAGAAGAATGTGCTGGAGAAAATAACCCAACTGCTGTTAAAAGGCACAGCTTTCTCTGCCCCTTTCCAGGAAGGGTAATTCCTCCAAGACCACGCGTCGCAGATGGACTGGACGCGTTGCCCAGCTGCCCGTGCCCRCTGGAGCCAGCCCCGCGTCGTCTCCCGGTTTCATCCGCGAGCTGCTTTGTGCTCCTGGCCTCCCCTTCATGTGTAAATAATTGCGGTAGCGATAAGCGTGAGCTGGCTGGCTCTTTCATCCTTTTGTGAGGAAACTCTGCTTTTCCCTTGCAGTGCTCTTGGGACAGAGCTCCGTCGCTTTCTATCTGAGAAATAAATCTCCAGGCTCTTCAAGGCACACCCTGCACGCAAGGCAGTAATGCCTCTTAAATAATGGGCCTAGCAGATGCTTATTATGTCTGGATGAAGAGCAYGTCAGCCAGCTGTAGCATCTGTAAATCATTTTCCAGGAGAGCCCAGACAGCACGGGAGTCTTGGTCGATTCCCTTTTGTCAAACTCGTTTGAATCCCCACTAATGTTTTTTGGGCTGCCAGGAGCAGAAACAGATGTGTGCTCACCAAAAAGAGTTGTTGCTGCCTCTTCCTCRCATTCCTGTGGTGAAAGATTCAGCCTTCACTTCTTGGGAAAAGGGTGGATGTTGGGGAGGAAGGTCAAGTATCTCCCTCCCCAGTCCTTCTGCTTCTAAATGGCATAAATCCTTGCAAGCCAGACGTTAAGACAGGCCATTCTTTTGGCCCCACTCTTACTATCCACATCYTTGCGAGCGTGTCCCAGCACGGCATCAGCTACTTGTCTGCTGTCAGCACTCCCATTCCTGATCTTTGGGTATGGAGGAGTCCTGGGTCAAGGAGACTAAAACCCACCTCAGTACCAGCAAAGAACATCTCCAGCAGTACCACTTGTCACCTTTGTTTCAGTACTGAGAGTCTGATAGTGTTAGTTCAAAATCCTGCGAGCACCAGATGATCAGATGTGATCCCCGGTGCTGGAGGACAGTGGGGAAGTTCAAACTGGTTTGCTTGTTGGATGAACCTCATCCTGGGTAACGTGACGTGGAGAAGACTGAAAGTGGGGATAGCTTTCTCTGGTGTGCGTCCTCCCTTGGCTGTTCTTTTGGGGCACTGTAATCCCAGAGAAGGCTTTTTGCCTCTAACAAGAACCATTTCTGTGTCCTGCATGGAGAACTGCCACCAGCCCAACATGTGCTTTGAGCCCCTGCTCTAAACCATCTTAATGTAGTGCATGTGGGTTTTTTTGTGTATGAAATAGGGAGGCATTCGCTTCCACCCTACATAACTCCTCCAAGTTCTCTGCAGAGGATCTCAATACATCTAAAGCTTTGGTGTCTAGGGACTATAGTCTAAGGAACAGGCTCTTGCACTCACCATGGTTTCTCTTCCAGTTGTCCAATCAAAAGGGTTTTGGACTCTCCCATACAGCTTTGGCAGGTGATTTGCTTTTTCTAGCTTYGGTGCTGGGGAGCCCTGGGCACAGCCATGAAGTTTCTTCCTGGCTATTAGAAAACCATTATGCTCCTTGCACATCTTTCATTGCTGGAAGCTGGGAAGYGAGAGAGGCCTACACAAATAAACTTTTTAAGAACAGGGAGTCAAAATGTCCCTGGGCTTGCTTAATAGAGAAAGGTTAACTAGCTTTAAGTCTTGCATGAGAATTGCTGCTGACCAGAGTTTTTTGACAAAATACAGTGTTGTTACTTGGAATTGYAGGCAAACTGCCCAAGGATGTTTAGAAGGAGCTTCCCTATCACGGCCACTGAAATCTCTCTGGGAAGCACTTGGTGTTATAAACTCTAGGTGAGTGTAGTCCCAAATGCCATGTGAGCAGATCTGGCTGTATTCTTCTGAGACTTCTATGAAGTCCAGGTATGTACTGAAGTTCTCCCTTTCCCAGGCATGCAGGCAATTGGCTTTCCCCTCCTCCAGGATTTTCTCAGGCAACATCAAGATCCTGACTTCTGATTCCACCTGTAACATAAGCCACAGCCCAAATTTCACCAGTTCTTGTACCTGCAATCCGGGCAAGCTAAGCTGCATAGGAAACAGACATTTCATAGTAGAATATCTTCAGGATCTGCTGGTTTGCCAACCTCCAGTAAAATCTATCTATCTACTGAAGGCTGCCATGTAATGCTCTTTAGATCTCAAACAGAGGGATTGCAGCAGAAACGCAAGCAGTTTTGTGCGCTCCCACTTACACTATACCAGTTTGCACACTCATCTCTCAAGAATGTGCTATGTTTAGAAATATACCTAGAGACTTCAACGTTGCTGAGCACTGGGATTTTATTGCTGAGGGTAGGCTATCCAAGATGGGATCCTCACACCTGAAGGTAGGTGTGCTAGGAGTCTCAAAATCCCACAGTGACCCAGAGAGCTGAGGGATTCATTCAGCTGGCTAGGCAATAGTTGAATCCTTCAGGGTGAGCTGAACTCTTCTCTGTTGAGTATGATGAGAGTTTTTGGGTCCCAAATTCAGGTTTCTGCTCTCAAGCTGAATTTTACCCATATCAGCAGTATCTGGACAAGAGCAACACATTCATCCTGAAGGTGAATTTCAGGAGTGTGACCTGTGCTGTTCCTAGCGTGTTTCTAAATCTCAGCAATGGGTGGAGCTCTGCACTGGTGTTCGAGATGTTTGCTGTCATGCCGCCATTCTCTCAGCCCAGTAGTTTATTTTGGATCGTAGCGAGGCGGCTGTCGGTACTTAGCTCTGGGTGCTGTCGCACTGTTTTATCCTAAGAAAAGCTGTGGTAGTAGCAGCCTAACCCAGAAAGTTCAGGAGCTGGCTGTTCCTATCGTAAATGACAAGTTCATTCACAGAAACTCATGGCAACAAGACACAAATAGCCCATCTGTTTGCTTCTGTAGGCCTGAAAGTAAGCAGAAACCAGCACTGGCTCCAGCCCAAAACAGAAGTTATGGGAATCATCCTCAACAGCATGACAGCAATTGCTTATCTTGCATGAGAACAATTCTGGGACACTGTGGACCTATGAACCCCATCTGAAGCCCATCCCATTTCAGTAAGAACTTGCCCTTGGCTGCAAAGGTTTCCTGTACCTGGGTGACTAAGCATTCCGGAAAACACCTTTGATGCATGCCAGGGTGGTGGAAATTCAGATGCCAGCAAACAAACATGCTAGCACCTATGTCTCCATGCTTCAAGCAAGGGGATCATACCTAATGAAGCCATGCAAAGGGGCTGTAGCCTCTCCTCAGTTGCCCTAAAAGGCTGACAAATATCTCCAAGGTAATGTCAACCAAATTTAGATTATGCCTTGTATGGGTTAAATGTGCTCCTCAAGAGCTGTCAAGCTCCCTGATGTCCCAAAACTAAGGCCCAGTTGCCTAGGATGCTCAGCTTTGTTCAATTAGCCTTAATYCAGTTATGCTATATGAGCATTATCTGGACAAACAAATGGAGCAAGAGCTACACTTTCGTGCCTCTCGCACAGCCTCATGACCCAGTCTTGTCCACTGTGAAACTGAGGTGGGAGGGTAGAGAAGTTCATCAGGCCGGAATTCCAACCATGCTGGCAGTTCTCTGCAAACAAATTATTGCAAGCAGTCCATATTTTACAAGTGGGGTTTTCCCATCAGACCCTCCAGCTGCTATAAATATCAGGAAACATTTTGTAGTCTCTGCTCCAGAGAAGGTCAGTGTCTGGATTCTATAGTCTTTAGAGGTTTAGTGAGGCTGGAGAGTCACGCTGTATATCCCAAAGTCCCCAGAGGCAGCCGTTGCTGCTCCAGCCTGCCGGAGGCAGTTTTGTTACTTTGATGGAGTGCCAGCCTTTAACAAAGATACCTTCRCCGCCCTTTTGAGATGTCAGGTCCTGTTGAGTCCTTTACTTTGCTCCATGTGCCATTCATCTCCAAGACAGATGTTAACTCASATCCCTCCAAGACAGATGTTAACTCAGATCCCTGCAGAACGTGCTCATGAGAGATTAAAAACATCCTCTGTCTGCAGTAAGGTCTACCTGGATATCAGAACAGGCACAAGAACACCAGCCACAGGCTTCTTGAACCTGCTAGGAGTTCATCTTGTGATTTCCCTTATTCTCCAACTCTTGGTGTTCCACTCGTGTTTCACAGAATCACAGACTGGTTGAGATTGGAAGGGACCTCTGGAGATCATCTAGTCCAACCTCTCTGCTCAAGCAGGGTCACCCAGAACATGTTAGGCAGGGTTGCATCCAGGCACATTTTGAATATCTCCAGAGAAAGACTTTCCACAACCTCTCTGGACAACCTGTTCCAGTGCTCTGGCACTCTCACAGTAAAGAAGTTCTTCCTTATGTTCAGGCACAACTTCCTGTGGTTCAATTTGTGCCTGTTGCCTCCTGTTCTTGAGGTGCACAAATGCTTAAAATTGTACCCTCTACCTCCTCCATTAAAGAAGCTGGTGCTTTCTGACATCCCTGCTGGGGCTGCTGAGCCTGCAGTTTGACTCCYACCACAAAGATGAAAAGATGGTGTGGGGAAACCTGCATGCTCTGATGGTAGGGCCTTTGCATTTACTGGCACTGTTACTACCGCAGGGAAACTAGGAGATCCCATCAAATAACAAAACCATCTTGTGATGTTTGAAGCAGCACCCAGTCCCTCAGGGAAAACCTCTCTACTCAGGTGAGAGTATTCACCTTCCAGTATCACTCCAAGCCAACACTCAGGTCTGAAGTGAAACTGTCCATGTGAGGTCGCCTTCATGCTCTCTCCCCTTTCCCACCATTCCTTCTCTTCATGCTCCTTTCCCATTCATCACCTCTGGAGCTAATGGCTAAAGGCCGGGCCACTGAGGAGGATGTGCGCACCCAGCAGAGCCTTGCTGTTGAGGGTCACTGCTCACTCCATTATAGCAGGGCCAACATTTGCTGCTGCTGCTGGGAAAAGCTTTTCTACTCTTGTGTTTATAAAACAGCTTCATAGTCATGGATTGACGTTCGACCACCCTTCCATTGGATCTRAGTACCTTTGCAGTTTTCCTCTACTGCTGTACTTCAGGTGCATCCTTAGTACTTGGCTCCTTCAACTGTGTTAYTTCTTGGGAACATCCCACTGGAGTACACTGTATATAAATGTGTGTGTAACAAAACTGGGATCCTTTCGTAGCTCTGGTTCTTCAAGGYCTCAGCTTACTATCTTTCATCCTCATGGCTGGGACCTTGGTTAATACCAGGGTAATCAGGGGTGGCTGGAAAAGTTCTCAGCTGTAAGAATGGTGTCAGCAGGCACAGACCAAAATAAACTGTTTCTGGCGCAGTTGATATGCACACAGTAAGGCCTGGATTTGTCCTGCCAAACCAAGTCTCTTAAATTAGGGATGCAAGTGCCCCAGCCTCCCTTTGTAGTTAATATGAGGGATGGGGAAATACTTCCAGAAGATGGTTTGCTCCACAGAAGTTGCAGCTGCCCTTCTCGCTCCATTAATTGGAGAGGAAACTGAGTGCAAAGGTGTGAGGAAGCCCAAATGGTCCTTGTCAGAGTCTGGCTTGCGAGGGAGAAGGTCAAGCACAGCTTTTCTTGAAGACTTTGCTGATGGCAGCAGTGCATCTCCACCAAGGTTTTATTTTCCTGGGACAATGTCCRCTGGGTTCCTTCCATAATGGTTTACCTACCTGTCTGGTGCTAGCATCAGAGCCCAGCAAATCCGGTCGGTCATTTGTGACCTGTCAGGCTGCTTCAGAGATTAAGGGAATGGTCAAGTTTGCTTTCTGGGAAGCAGCAACTGCGACCCACGTGCCACCAGTCGCCTGAGCAGCCAGGTGAGGAGGAGGCCGAGAATGGCGTTTGACGCTTATCCCTTTTCCCTAGCAGATCTAGGAACGCTTTGATGTTCACTTCCCCAGCCCCAAACACCTGGTACCAAGATGAACTGCCAGTCAAACCGTTCCGCAACCTCCGAGTCTCTTAAACTCTGGAAGCCCTTTTGGGAGGGATCCCATGACTGGGAATTCCCCCTCCCTTGCAGAATAAGGGTTAAAAATAGTTTCTTCCCTTCCACCTGCCCCTCTGAAGCCACGATCGTGTTTAATTTTTGCAGTCCCGTGTTCCTACTAGCTGATGGTTATCTCCTCTGCTGAAGCATAAAAGACCTGGACAAATAGAAAAATTCCCCATCTCYGTCGTAGGAAGAGGATAGGCTGTATTTAAAGTGCTTGCACAAAGCATGGGTTGGAAGGAGCAGTTTTCACCCTACCCTCTCCTTGCTATAGCAGCATACTTCAAAACTGAGGCAGAAATGCGCCTCCAGTAATGTTCTTGAGAAAAATACATGACTCTGGTCTTCACTGCGTTTTTCCAGATGTCCATTCAGGGACGAGAGGGTTTAAAATTTTCAAATAAAATTGCGTGTTTGTGAGGGTTGTTTCTCTCTTTCGGGGTTTYTTTTGTTCTGAGTGAGTGATCCACTGACCAGATTTCTGAAGTGGAGGAGGAAGCGTGGCTCAACCCAGGTTAAATGACTTCAGTGAGGCTGAATTATTTTTTTTTAAAAAAAGCTTGTGTGTTTACGTTTCATAAGCTTATTTTAAAACACATGTGTATACATGAGCAGGCTTATTTGTAAGGCAAAATAGCCTRCTGTGTCCTTACCTGACTTAAGTGTCAAGGAAACAGCTTTTTTTTATTTTTTACAGGATTAGTTTAAAATAAAATACTGGTTTGCTGAACCCAGTGAATCTGCGCAAAAGGAGGTCAGGGCAAGATCTTATTTTCCAATTGCAAAAAAGCTACTTTGGTTGTTTATTGAACTTGCACTTGCCAGCCTTCAYTTTAAGATAATATGTTAATAACAGTTATAGATTAAAAAAAACTCACTTCTGCCCCCCAGAGTCCTGGCAAGCCTGGATTGCCAAAATCCCAAACTAGACAGACTTCCCAATGAAAAATGTTTGGGAACTTTTCATCTTTAAACAGGATTTTCTGGGTAACCCGTTCAGCAAAGAACTTGGCAAGGTTTCTGAATTAAAATCCCCAAAGTAAATACATCAAAAAACCTTTTAGAGGCATTTGGCATTTTCTGCCTTTTTTCTCCCACTGTCAAAAAATGCAGTGAGCGCCTGAACGTCATAAGAAGTCCATTTTCGACTTCTGGGCATTTTCTGCAGCTGGAACAAGATGTTTCCAAGTGAAGAAGAGATGAGGATGKGAGAGCCTTCCTCCAGCGGTGGGCTCAGATGCAGGAGAGGGGGATTCCATATATTCTTTATTGTCTATTTTAACTTTTTTAACCAAAGTCGATGCCAACACACCTGTCTGCCGGCAGGAACATGAGGTGCAGGCCAGGTCGATGAGGGACCCTAAGGAATGAAATCAGTCACTAATTTTACACAGGASCGAAGTGAAGCTTTCACTGGTAATTCCGTAGCACGTAAAATCCTTCTTGTACAAGGGAGCAAAAGCCTGCAGGTACTATGCCTGTGTTCAAAGATACTTTTCTGCTTTTAGAAAACTTTCAAAAAACACATGGGCCTGGTGGGTACTAAGATGTAGACTTAGGAGGCAGGAAGATAATCAGAGACCATTTATTCCCAGGAAACAGCTGAAGTAGACATGGTGTGAAAGAAAGTTTTTCTTCCAGCTGAGCTGTAAAACCGAAGCCCTGACCACTGGTGGTTATTTAAAGCCTCCCACGGCACTTCCTGCAATGGGAAGGTGGTTGGCCTATGTTCAGACTGGGCGACTGCTCTTTGCAGAGCAAAATAAATATAATCCACTTGAACTTTCCACCRTGCGGGTTCGGCTGGATGCCTTGTCCTTCGCTCCGAGCATAGCTGCAATTGGGCGACGTGCCTCTGAAATGCTTCAAAGGTTGTTCCGCGTGGTGAACTGAGGGCGACAACCTCCTTATTGGGTTGTGAAGGACCAAAAAGAAAGGTGGTGTGGCATTTGGCATTCCTATTCTCCTGCTTGGAGCTAAAAGGAGGCAGCAAGACAGGAAGCTCAGTGTCTCCAGGATGGGCTGGGATGCCCTACGTCTGGGTTCATGTCCTTGAATAACTTTGGGTTGGGCAAAGAGAGAGCAAATTGTATCATCTGCTATTGGACGTGTAGTAGACACCTCATTTCCCAAGAGGATCACAGCTTAGGCACCTCCAAATCGTGAAACAGAGAACTTCGCTCTCTTCACTGACTGTTGATGATGTCTTGGCAGATTGCCTGGTTGAGGGAAGGTCATGAAGGCAACTAGGACTGGTCTGTGCTATTTAGCCTTGCCTGGCATTGCCTGTTTCATAGGGCTGTTGTGGAGGTTTGCGTTTCAGCCCTCCCTCACCTTTCATGATCTTCATGAGGAACTTGCGCTGATCCTTCCCAAGGTGTTACCTCTGTGCACGGGTCTCTAGGACACAAAATCTCATCTGTCCAGCAAAGCAGGCTAGGTKTAAGTGTGGTGACCATCTCTGAAAAATGTCTCCTCTGATCATTCAGGAAGGTACTAAGGCATCGTTCCCGAGATGCCCATGATGATGCTTCATAGATGGTGTGAAACACATACAGAGATGTCAAAGAAGCAAACTGTATTTCATGCTTCTCCRGTATCTCAAAAATGCCTGTATTCATCCTTTCTCATCCCGTCCCTGTGACGTGCTGAATTTGTGCATCTCCTTGAAGCTGGCCTTCCCCTGTGAAGAAAGGAGGAAAACTTCCTCTCACAAAAGGTTCCTTTGCTATAGCAAAAATGTCCTCGGCTCACTGTGCTGGCAGAGGCTTCCTCTGTTGCTGTGCATCGCTGTCCTCATGGGGCTATTGCAGAGGTCTTTCATTTGTCACAGCACAATGCAAAGTTGCTCTCAGGTGGAGGCTGCGAAACCGAACAGTAATTGGTTTAGTGGACTTGCTTCCAAAGATGCTGTGTTGAATTTTGTTGTCTTGGCTGAATTCCCATGGGTTTAGCCRTTTCCCAGCCTGTGTTTGAGTGATGGGCCTGGATCCTGCCACTAAAGAGCTGCAAGATCCYGTATAAGAGACCCGCGGACTTTGTGCATCCACTGGAGGCAAAAGGAGGAGGGGTCACAGCGGGTTTACAGCGTGCATTTTGCTCTTGCCCGGTGTCAGCTGAAGGTCATTTGGCTATGGAGGTAGACCTTGGTAGATGCTTTGACCCTTCCCTGTGACCCAAAATGTTTCTACGACTTGCATAAACACTGCGATTGATGCGACTTCCTCTGTGTGCACTGGCAAGCCCGCAAGGGAGGGCTCCCTCTTGGTGAGATTTGCGGAGGAACAACCTCGCTGCAAGCAGCAGCTAGTGTCCTGGGAACTTTTTCAAGACTTGGCAGCTGAGCCTTTACAGGAGTATTTCACATAGGACCCAAAAATACTGCTGTCAGTGTAGTGTGGGTCTGTTTGAATGCAGGGTCAGATCCCTAAAAAATCAGACTATTGACGAGCAAACTTAGAGTCTTAAAATGTTGCATTTGATTTTCTTGGAACTGCTGGCTTGCAAAGTTTCAGAGGGAGCCAAAAAGCTCACTTTTCTTTTTATTTGCTTTGCAGGCCAAAAATACAGCTGGGTACAGTGAAATAAGGAAGCTGGAGCTCTTGTATTGAAGTGGTAGACAGGACAACTGGAAAAGCTCAAATGTCTGCTCTAGAGCCCRTAAAAATAAGTCTAAGATACTGAGCCCCAGCTCGCTCTCTCTCCTCTCTGCCWCTGTTCAGCCACAAGGGCTGGTAATTCACGCAGGAGCCTGTGACATCTAGCCATAGGGTTGAAATCCTTGCTGGAAATCTTTCTGAATTTCTAGCAAAGCACTGAATTTGGAGGCATTTGTCTTAATAAAGGTCAATGAGTCGGGTGCATGCAGGCATTTCTGAGCACAGATACATGCCTTGTTTTTACACCGTTGGCTTTGAGTCTGGACGGGAGCACAAAAGAAGTCAGACGTAACCAGAACATCGTTTTAAACTACAAATGAACTCTAAAATGCTAGCAAATTTGAATCAAGCCCATGTTTTCAAGCCACGCTGGCTGTGAACCAGCTTTGGAAAATGAAAGACCATGCTTTCTGACTGTAGTTCAAGTTACAAACTTATGAACTCCAAATTATCTGACTGAATGGACAGAAGCCAAAGCCCAACATTTTTTGAGGCAGTTGTATGGAAGAGCTTCCTGAAAGTGAACTCATTCAGAAAGGCGTGATTTGGAGACTAAAATTTAGGCTCAAATTCTGACATTTCGAAAGCCGCATTAATCCTGCATGAGGGTATCTCGCTGTGGATTCCTGTCCTGTTCTTGAACATTTTGAATGCTCCTACATCCCATTACTCTTTGCTAAAATGTAAGTGCGTGATAAATCACTTCAAAAGGTCGAACTTGGAAGAGTTACCTCATTTAGGCCCATCTAAATTTACTGAAATGTGCAAAAACGTGTGCAGAGGAGAGCCACATAAACTCAATCCATCATTTCTCCTGAGAAAAGGGGGGGRAAAAAACAGCTACAAGTCAACAGTGTGTATGTGAGGGAGGGCTARCAGAGAGGCAGCCCATGGCCCTACTTTGCTTTTTTATAGCCCAACTTCGAGGTGGGGTTCGAATAGGGCTTTCCCATGGGTGGCTGCGGTTCTTGTCTGCAGGTCTTGTTACTGTCCAGGTTTGGGAGCAAGCTCTTCAGGAAAAGACTTTTTCCCTTGTTTTCAAGGATTTATTTCCCCTGTTTTCAAGGATTAAAAAAAAAAACTAATTTCTTTTCTCAATTACTTTAAAAATTGCTGTATATTCTCCCAAAATTGTCTTCAGGCGTCTGTTCAGATTTTTTTAACGGTTCCTGACTTTGGGTCAACTCTATTTTTCATCTAATTCAAGCTAAAATATAGTGTGCCTATAATTCTCTCCATGTATCTTTAAAATGCTAATGCAAAAGTGTTTGAAAGAAGGATTTGACAGCTAGGCGCACGGAGGGGAACTGGCGTTTGCAGGCTCTGAAACTGAAAGCGAAGCGTGCCTTCGACACAGACGGGCTCGGGAGGATGGATTTGGAAATTAGTGCGGAGAAGAGCTTCTCAGTGGGCTCCTCCTGTGCTTCTCCGAGCGTCGTAGCTACACTATCGATAAACTCAGAAGCCATCGTGCATCCAGCTGAGCAAAACATCCTCCTGCCAGCTGCTAAAATTGGCATCTTATAAGGTTAGTGGAAAAGCTCCAAGGGCAGAGCGAAGTCGCATTAGCTTGAAAAGCGCTGCGATAATTTTGTTAAGTTCTGTTTGTTTTATTAAAGTGGGCAGGTCAAGGACTAGAGTCTTGTCTGCATCCTCTGGTGCCTGCGCCTGCGCTACCAGCTGCCGAATGTCTTCTCCATCTTGGCGTTTGGGGCCACCGGCCGGTGGGAACTGCCAGGGACGCAGGGATGTCCCTTGGGTGGGGAGTGTCCATGCAGAGAGGGAGCTGTGGCAACTGGGAAAACTGGGATTTACCCTGCCTATGGCTCTGGCAGAGCATCGCTTCTCCAGGGTGGCTGCGAAATCTGCTATCTTTGGCTTTGTATTTCACTGGTGTKGCAAAACAATCACCTGGGGACGGGCAAGTCGATGGCTCGGTGCTGTGGATGGCAGCCCTGGTGCCCATCC
The DNA here is from genome assembly GCF_003343005.1 of Rhea americana. NCBI lineage: Eukaryota > Metazoa > Chordata > Aves > Rheiformes > Rheidae > Rhea > Rhea americana. The sequence continues at coordinate 21,362,133 of NW_028185037.1, read as the reverse complement.
CCTCTGCCTTCGCAGTGGCAGGGAGGGATGCTTTGCAGCAGGAGGAACTTCGAAAATATTGTTTGGGGMTGTGTAAAGTCCAGATCATAGAATCACAGAATCAGTAAGGTTGGAAGGGACCTCTGGAGATCACCTAGTCCAACCTCCCTGCTCAGCAGGGTCACCTACAGCATGTTAGACAGGGTTGCATCCAGGCAGGCCTTGAAGATCTCCACAGAAGGAGACTCCACAACCTCTCTGGGCAACCTGGTCCAGGGCTCCGTCACTCTCACAGGGAAGAAATTCCCCCTCATATTCAGGCTGAACTTCCCATGCTTCAATTTCTGCCCATTGCCTCTTGTCCTGTGACACGGGACAACTGAAAAGAGTTTGTCCCCGTCCCCTTGACACCCTCCCTTCAGGTACTTGTACACATTGATCAGATCCCCCCTCAGGCTTCTCTTCCCCAGGCTGAAGAGGCCCAGCTCTCACAGCCGTTCCTCACAGGGCAGGTGCTCCAGCCCTCGGATCATCTTTGTAGCCCTATGCTGGACTCTCTCCAGTAGCTCCCTGTCTCTCTTGTGCTGGGGAGCCCAGAACTGGACACAGGACTCCAGATGAGGCCTCCCCAGGGCTGASTAGAGGGGCAGGATCACCCCCTCAACCTGCTGGCAACACTCTTCCCAGTGCACCCCAGGAGACCATTGGCTTTCTTGGCYGCAAGGGCACATTGCTGGCTCATGGTCAACTTGTCCTCCACCAGCACTCCCAGGTCCTTCTCTGCAGAGCTGCTCTGCAGCAGGTCAGCCCCCAGCTTGTGCTGGTGCCCAGGGTTATTTTTCTCTTGGTGCAGGACTCTGCACTTGCCCTTGTTCCTGCCTCTGGGCTAACCAAAACCTCTTGTTTCCACCACAGCACAGTCATTCAAGGCTGGTACTGGATCTAATCTGGGAGCAGGTTTTAGGAAGCTGCCCCTCTGCATTTGAGCTAGGTGAAGGTGGTAGGGATGCAGGTGTTCAAATGCAATGCACTTCGGTTATTTTAAACTTGCAGAGCCTCCGACTTTGCACTGCAGCAGCAGAAGGGGCTGGAGGCTGTGCCTCCAGCTTGGCAGGCGACGTAGGCAGATGCAAACACACAGAGCAGCGGTGTGAGCGTGGCGCGCCGAAGCAGCGCACCCGTTTCTGCAGGGAAACCTGCCGGCTAGGTCCACGAAGGCTTTTAGTTGCCACTCTCAGATGGAGCAAATGCAGCACGCGGGTGAAGCTTCAGAGGAGCTCCTGCTGCTGCGTTTCTAAGAGGTGCCTGACCGGGGTGTGCTGATGACTGCAGAACGRGTGTCGTGGATCTGTCTGATGGTTGACACTTACGGTAGAGCTGAAGGGGGTGGGGGGATGTGTTCTCTTCTGCCAGCTAATAATAACTCTAAGAAAATGCTAGGGAAATTCCTGGCTGGGAAGATGCAGCAGTTTCATGCCTTCTCCACGCATTCGATTGTAGCACTAATTTAGCAGCCTTTAGCTCCCGTTCCTGCCCTCGTGCTGCCCACGGGGCCGTGCCAGTACAGCTTGTTTGCAGGGAGAYGGCATCGAGTGGAATGGATCGAGCTGAAAATGAACCTTTTTCTGTATTCCCCCCRCAAGGCAGGGATCAGTTGCCTCRTGCTGCTCACCGAGTCAGCTGCAGYTAGAGCTGGCAAGGTGCAGTCAGGAGGGAGGGAGCTGACAGCTTTAGGGGCTGGAGAAACGCGTGGGTAAATGCTGCCTGGGGGACCTCAGAGCTGGAGGAAGGCTCCAGTGCTGGAAGAAAAAGCAGATTTGGGATCTTGTTTGAATTCTAGTGTAGACAGGGTTTTCGTATTCCCAAACTCTGGTCGGACGTGGGGTCACCAATTCCTCGTCTTCTTTTCCTCCCCTTCTGGTTGGCACCCAGCGAGCTATCAGATCACCTGAATTTACCGGTAGGGAGGAGGAAATATCACTAGGAAGAGACTTTGCAGCCTTAGCTGCCCACGAAGGAAATAAAACAGCCGTTCTGACCTCAAAGCAACAAGCCCGTGGCACAGCTTGCACCGGACCTAAAACTGCGCCCCGTAACGAGAGTTGTCTCCTGCCGTTCGCAGCGATGAGGTGCGGGGACGGCCCGAGAAGACCGAGCCGAGCGTAGAAGTTGTTGAACGGAGGTGAAATTGCTGGCAYGAGCCACTGCATCCACCTGGGACGCTTCGCTGGCCATCTGTGTTAAATTAGGTATGAYCCTTGTGCTTTTCCTTGCAGGAAAAGAAAGGCGTTTTCGCTTAAAAAGCGGGGTTTGAAGACGTCCGTAACGGGTCTCCCTGCTCGTTGCCTTCTCGGAGCGCTCTCGTGCCGAGCCGAGGCGGAGGGGAGGAGGCCGAGCGCTGCGGAGGGACCCTCCGCCGGGTGCAAACGCCGCGGGAGAATTGGGAACGGCTGCGTGGCCCCGGGCTGAAATATCTCACGTGCCTCTGGGAGCCGAGAGGCAGAGACCACCCTGGACTCCTGTGACCGAGTTTCAAAGCAAATATTTAACCCCGTCGGCAGAGCCGCTCCGACGGGGAAGGGCAGGAGAGGAGGGGAGAGCCGAGGCTTGAGAGCAGAGGCAGAAAAAAAGACAGGAATGTCGAAACGAGTCCCCGATGAGGGCTTAAATCTTAAATGCTTCCACATGACCCCTGTTTCTGGCAGACTGAGAACACCCAGGGTAGTTCCCTTTCCGCCAAGTGACGTTCGAAAACCCTCCGTTTTCCCCGCRCTTCCCTTCCCGCCCTCCCTCCGCGGCCGGGGTCGGCGAGCGGCCTCGCGGCTCCGATGGGGTTTCAGACGGAGCCGGCGATAGGAAGCGCTGCGGTTTAGGGCTCCTTTCCAGAGCCCTTCGGAGGCCGGGCTGTGGCCTGGGAAAAGCTCGCGCGCGGTTCGCAGAGCCCCGCTCTGCCGCCGGCGCGCGAGAACCTCGTTACCTTCAGCCGGCGCRGAAGGAGTTGCTGAGGTGCGTGGGTCTAAACCGCAGCGCCCGCTCTCTCGCCTCGCTGCCGAAACGCTCGGGGCGGCCGCGCGGGCTCAGCCTGCCCCCGCGTGCCTTGGTTCTCCAGAGCCGGCGGGTGAGCCCCGTGCAGCAGCAGGCGTGCGCGGAGCATCTCTCCAAGCCCAGCACCGGGCTGGATGCGTGCAAGCCGGCGGCCTCCGTAGCATCCTCGCCGCTGCCGCGAGCTCGGCTGACCTCCGCGAAGGTTARGCGGCGCGGCGTTCGAGAAGGGCTTCGCCGCGAGCCGGCGTCGGAGCTCGCGGTGGAGCGAGCCCGCGCGGGCGCGTAGGGGCTGCGCCGTTCCCACGGCCCCGCCGCCGTCGGGGGGCTTCCCTGCCGGGGTCTGCCGCGCGGGCGTCCTTCTCGGCAGCTCCCGCGTGCCTCCCGTGCGCGCGAGAGCGGCCACCGCCGCCGCTGCGCCCCCGGGAGCGAGGACCCCAGGGCTGGATCGACGGGTGAATGGGCGAGTGGCAAAGGGGCTGGAGAAGACCCCAGAGGGGGGACAAAAGCCGGGGGAGGTGAATCACGGTCAAAGACGTGCTGGAWAACTATCGACTGTGTATGTTTTAGGTTGATGAGTTGGCTTCTACGCAAGTAAAGCTCAAAACCGAGAGGCTCGGCAACAGCATCATCCGGTGCGGTGCTGGGCCGAGAGCTTGGGGTGCCCCGGACTCCCCTGGTTGCCTGTACTCCCGTTACACCCCCGGCATGGAGAGCGTTTGATCTCCTGCTGAGCTGGATTGCTAAAATCAACTGCAACGAATGCTGCCTGCCGTGCCTCAGTTTCCCTGGCAGCAGTCCGGGAAGGATACGTCCTTAATCTCTATCAAAGACCCATTTTTAGATCTTCCGTGCGCTGTGGAAAGGCGGTAAAGGCAGGCTGCTGGCTCAGCATTTGGAGGAAGGACGTTTTAGGAATCGCAGATCGGCTGCCTTCCAGCCCCTCGGTGGAGAGCACGGCGGTACCAGGTGGCTGTTTAATTACGTCCCTCTTGCTGCGGGAAGCAAAGCTTCCAGGCGAACAGCTCCTTGCAGGCGCTGGCCTTCGTTTCTTGGCAGCGACYGACGCGGAGCGGCGCAGTTTTGCTAGACGACCGCGTGGCCTGGACGTTAGACGGTGCAGGCGCGTCCGCGGAGGGGGAAACTCGGGCGAGAGCCAAGAGCCTCGCGAGCGCCCGGGCCCAGGCGGTGGCGAGGCGGTGGGGGTGCTGCCCTCCCATCTCGCCCCACGKCGTGAGCGACGCTAGGTTTCCGGAGCCGGGAGCAATCGTTCCTTTTTTGGGAAGCCCCAAACGCTTGCTCTCTGCTCCTAGATGATCAACGTGGGGCTGCCATGGGTGCTGGAGCACCGAAAAGCCGCTTTGGAGGTGTCCCGGGGAGCCTGCGAGCGCAGGAGTCCCCCATGAGGCACCCGCGGACCGGGAGCGGAGCAGAGCCGGGGAGGATTGCCTGTCTCCAAGCTGTTAAAACGTCCCCTGGGGCTGTTGAGGATCCGCAGCGTCCGGTCTGGCTGGAGGAGCTCGGGGAGCTTTCCTGCTGAGCAGGGTGGGGAGACTCTGGGATCTTGGCCTTGGCTTAATTTTCAGGTGATAAATTAAAAGGATTGCATCCCTACCGAGAGCAGTCAGCAGGTTGAAACGCTTCCCCTTCTGCAGGGAATTTGCATTTCCCGAACGGCAGAGCTGTCTTTATGCAAATGTCCCGATGGGAGAAAATCAAAGCCAAACCGTGCTCCCGAGCAAGTGTTCCCGGGTGCTCCGCGGGAAGTCAGACGCTCTCTTCCAGCCCTCCTCCACTGCCGAGCGGCTGGCGGCAGCAGACACGCTGCTGGTTCTGCTCTTCCTGGACACGCTGCTCCCGTGGGATGCGAAATCCCACAGTAGTTTTAACACCTTCTGCCTCCCTGTAAATTGGCTCATCGCTCCAGCACAGGCGAAAGAGAAAGAGGGTTAAATCACGGGGTCTGGCTCAGGCATCTCTGCTCGATTTCCCTTGCAAGCTTTTCATGCTGGGACTGCCAAATGCCCTGGGGGATGGTTCAGGGTAGCCAAAACGGGCTCTTAGGAGGAGTTTTTTGCTGAGCTGCTAAAAACGAGGGGAGGTTTTGAAGTCCCGCCTTGCTGGGGGCTCCCAGAGCGCAGCGCTCGTCTCCCGTCGGACCCGCAGCCCTCCCGGTCGCACCCCTGCAGCCCACCTTCCTGAGCGAGTCCCGCGGGGGACGAATCTCCACGGGGCAGCGAACTCAGCCCCGAACTCGTCTCTCCCCTCTCCCCTTGTCCCTTTAAATCTTGCTCCCGGCGCACRGCCGGGAAATGCCCAGAAATCTCTTTAAATAGGGAGCGGCGGCTCGCACGCCGCAGCAGCAGCCCTGGCTCCGGGACAGCCCCGAGCCCCAGCCAGCAGCCTGCCGCTCCCTGTCTGCCTTCCCGGCAGCTCCGGTCCGCTTGCATTTGACGATTGCTACATGCACATCGGCTTCTTTCCTTGGAAATTATCTCCTGTCTTTCCGGAGCGCCGGGTTTCTTGCCTGCGTTGTGCGGGCACGGCCGTTTCTGGGGCCGKTTGACAGCTTCTCCGAGAAGGGCTGTTGGCTGCAGCCCAGCGGACTCGGCAGGGTGTGCTGAGAGAGACGGAGAGCAATCTCCTTGCAGTAATCAAAACTCTGGGGATAATGCCCACGCTGCAGAAATAAATAAAAATGAACCACTTGCTGTGGTCTCTAGTGGCGATAAATAGTCAAGGAGGGGTGCTGCCTCTCCGGAAGATGCGTTTGCAGAAATACACCTCGTAAAGTTACATTTGCAAAAAAAAAAAAAAAAAAAAATGTGTATATATACATATATATACATATATATATATGGGTTTTTATGAGCCGGGCTGATTCAGCAAGGAGCACCACTGGATTTCAGCAGCTTGCCTGAGGTCCTGTTGGGCTCGGGGCTGGCTCGGCCCGAGTTCAGCGCGAGTTCAGGCCGCGCTGCCCTTCCACGTGGCCCTAAAGAGTCACYGGGTCCTCGCTAGCTCCGGGAAGAGCCAGGTTGAGCACATGCAGACCTCCTCGCGGATGCGGGGTCAGCGGAGCTGGTGTGTTGGGAGAGGTCTGCATTTTGGCAGAGAGCGAGGTTTTGCCTGCTCGTGGGACCGGCCGCTTTCCAGTCTCCTACTACCCCTCCTCAATGCTGGGAGGGCAAAGGCGTGCAGGAGCCCAGCAAAAAGCGCGCTGAATGTTTGCTCAGTGCTATTTTCCCACCAGACCGCAGCAAGGTCGTCCCCGGGACATTGCCTGGCGCCGCGAAGCGCTCCCGGGAAAAGTATCTGCCTGCTAATTCCTGGGATTGCTGCGGAGAACAGATGCCCGCGCAAATCTGGGCCCGTGCACCCTCTCCCGTGGGCAGGAGTTTAASCGAAGCGCGGCGGAGACACCCAGGAGAGATCCCAGCTCCTTCTGCAACACCGCCTTGGGCTCTGGGTTCGTGTCCCAGGTTTGCTATCGGCCCTCTAATACTAGTCACTTAACACAGGGGCTACTTGAAATCATTTTGATGAATGACAGAAGTATTGATTCGATGACTCTKTTTGTCTTATTTATCGAACAGTGTGTTCATTTAAGTGACCGGGAGCACCGAGATCTCTGAAGTTTGACATCAACTTATTTTTTCAGCTGATTTTGCCTCAAACAACGGCCGGGGAGCAGSTTTGCCCCTCCAGAGCATTGCCGTGTTGCAAGAAAGGGAAAGGCAATTGCACCGTGAAAGATGTTGAAAATAGAAACACCTTGAAAATACATGTAGACACAGTATCCCTGCTGCACCCAGGACCTGGTGACAACCCAGGAGGTTGTCACAGCAGCTAAGTCGCAGTGGGATGCAACCACACGGCTTTCGGTGGGTTGCAGCGGTTCGGTCCCTCCGCCTTCGCCTTTCCCGCTGGGCAGAGGTGCAACGTGCGTCCTCCCCTGGAGAGCCCCTTCTCTGACGAAAAAGCTTGGCAGGAGCAGGCAACGATTCCCCAGCCGCGGTAAAAACCGGCATGCCCGCGTCCGCCGGCGTGCCCGCGAGGTCGGGCGGAAAGAGCAATCCGCTCCTGGACGGCTCCACTTCTTCGGCCGTCGGCTCCCCCGCCGCAGCGGAAACGCGTTCCTCTCGCTCGAGACCGCGTCCCGAGTTGCCGCGTCCACGGCTCCGGTCCATACGGAAATGGACCTTTGTGGTTGGCTGGGGTCTGGTCGGCCTGTTCCTGCTGGGGGTGCGTCCTCCTCCGCTTCGAGTTACCTCCCTGCTTACGGGTGACCTGTTAGCGAGTCCTGTCACCGGCTCCGAGTGCAAGCACCCAGCTTTTGCATTCCTGGTTTGAGGCCAAAAAATGAGACTCTGCCTTCCACGCTCCTTCTTGCAGACCCCGGGCAAAGCAAGCTCTGCGCTGGCTCTCCCACTCCCTCCTCCAAAGTAATATTCCAGATCATTTCAACTCTTTGCAGTTTCATCCCCCTGCTCCCCCATTTCAGGGGTGTAGGGGTGGCTGAGGAAGAGGAGCAATGCTTTATGCAACCGACCTCTGAAATACGTCATGTAAGCCAGCRAGCATTGCCCTAAGCTGCTCTGCAGAGCCCTAGGCTGGGAACGGAGAGACCRTGGTCCTGTCGGTGAGAGGGGTTGTGACTTTTGGCAGGCCACYTCATTGCTAGTCCTTTAATCCCCTTTGATCTTTTATTTAAACACCTTTATTTACATTGGAGGCTCTCACGGGTAGGGGACACATCTTGGCACACGTTGGTACGGCATCTCTTGAAGCTCTTGCTTTTGCGTAAGAGCTGTTGTAGGTCAGACCAAAGGCCTGTTGGATTTTTTYCCTCTTGCTGACCGTGGCCAGGAACAAAGAGCTAGGAAAGCGTAGAGGAACACGTCGTGCTGATAGCAGTATTTCAGAAACCTGCAGCTCGGAGGAACCGGAGACATAACATTGCGTTCAGAGCCCGTCATGGGCTTTTCTCCAAGAATTTTGCGTAATAGTTGCRTTTGGAGACCAGAGATCCTAACTGAGGTGCTCTTCTCGTGGATTTTTGTTGGAGCTAAGGAGGGGGTTCCCTGACGATGAGAGAGGAGGATTATCGAGTTCTCCTCACTCCTTTCTTGCAGAATCATGGSTCTCCTTTCCCCCTTGAACACTTGGTCTTGGGCCTGCAGAAGAGACGTGCTCAAAGCCYGTGAAGAAGCTGAGAAGGCCTCCAAAGTTTAAACAAGTGTTCAGCCAAGCSCGAGAGATAAGGCTTAAAGCAAGCAAAAGGGAGTTTTTGCGCACCACACRATTAAATTGTGGAACAAACAGCCACAGGRCCAAAAGTGTAAATGGGGGCAAAARTGATTGAACAAATTCAAGCAAGATGGGTCCATGTGTGGCTCTTTTACCATGTCTCAGSAGTATTTCAGCTTGAGATGTCCCTGAGATGCTGAGTGCGCAAGGAAGAAGCAGGGAAAGATGAGCGAGAAGGGGGGGAGTTGCTGGGTGCTGCAGGCAGTTGGCGAACACCAGCAGAACTAAGATTATGGCTTCTAAAAGGAGTAGTCAGTGAAAATCAGCTTTTCTGCTGTCCAYGGGGACAGGGCTCGGTGAGGTTGAGCTAGGAGCTCGAGAGAGGATCTGGCTGTTGCTGTGGCCCTGTTGTGCCTCCTGCCCATGTTAAGGCCAGGRCGAACCTCACCAGAGATGCCAGCAAGGCTAGAAATATCCATGGGTCAGTTTTTTGCGTGTTGCCAAATTCCCTATTTTAAGGACCAGGCTRTTCCACAAATCCTGATGGTCACAGGCAGTGGCTGCCTGGACGTTGCAGCTGAAGGTCTCCTGCTGCTCCTGGGACCAAAACAGCAATGTGGAAGCAATGGGCAGGAGGAGCACGGTCTGCCACTCCGGTTTGCATCCGGRACGGGTTTCGGAGGATGCCGTAGCGTGCTGATAGGGTCTGGAGCTGCGTGAGCGACGGCCGGCACGGCAGCGGGATCCGCTCCCGGCTCCGAGCGGGGCGCGAGCGGAGGAGCGCTGACTTTAAGTGGCGCTTTCTCTAGCCAAGTCCGCTCGGCGACGAGCTGCTCGTTTGCATTTTTGGATCCTCTCAAGACTGAACAGATCCCGCAAYGAGCCGGTTACAAAATTCTGCCAGTCCAGAGTACACGGCGTACGCTGCCTTTTTCTAAAGCGACTCACTCCACGGGCTGCTCTYGCCCGCAGAGGTCTGTCGCAAGCGGGAGCGAACGGCTTTGCACCCGGCTGCCGGTCCGAAGRCTTCGCCCTGTCCCGGGACGGACCGCGGAGCCCGGGGGGTCATTCCTGGGTGTAAGAGCCACGAGCCCGGGTGAGTCACGGCCGACCCATGCCAAACCCGTGCCCACCCGCGGGTGCTCGGGGGCGCCCGGTAGGGCAAAGGGGCGCAGCRGGCTCGCGGGAGAAGGGCTCCGAGTCGGGACACGCTGCAGTTTGGTGGCAAGGCTCTAGCGCTGGCGAAGGGCGTTGCTGCCTGCCCGACTCGTCTGCGTGCCGCCGCGCGCCGATTCGGGAAGGGCTGGTCGATGGCTTTTGATTTTCCCAGCTGGCAGTAATCGGAAAGCAGTTCCCCCCCCCCCTGCACTTTTCTCTGTATTATTAGGAATCAAGGGGGGTCATTTGCAACCCCCCTTGTAAGGTTTTTTCCCCATCATTTTGGAAATGGCTGTCAGCAAGGGGTAGTTTGTGCAGGAAAGTGGCTGCTGGGCCGGGCCGGTGGCAAGGAGGAGGAGGAGAAACCATCCCACCTCGCAGGCCATCTCCTTCTGTCTTAGCAACTGCCTCCAGCCACTCCGGACAAGAAAGCTGGAAGCAGGCTGGGGTTTTCCATGCAGTGCCGACCTCAGGGACSAGTGGCCATCCCACAAAGCGGTTTGATACCCACCAAGAGGGAGAGCACCAGTGGCTTTGCAAAGACCCCCAAGCCTGCAGCCCATGCTTAACCATGCAGGAATATTGCTGCAARCACAGGATGAAATCTTGAGACCCAACACTGGGCAACAGCCTGGATCTCAAAGAGTGTGGAGGATGGAAAGGGAAACTGGGTGAGAGCACRGGGTCTGAATGGTGGAGGAAGTTTGAGGTGGGATAAAGACCCCTATATGTCCTCTCAACCTGGGCCATTAATTTGGAACAACTCCGTTTCTCCACAGTTAGACTTCTCTGTCTGACACTGTCTATAATTTGATGCTACTGGAGAAGACCTGTCTGTGGAGCTTMTAGCAGAAAATACTCAGACAGAACATGTTTTCTCCTCTCCCCTCCTACGTTGCCCACACACTGAGAGCTGATTATGGCATCCTTTCAGCCCAAGGTTTCATCCATTCRACCTAAAGGTTTAAACCCAGCCTGTTGGGTAGGTTGAGCTCCTGGAGCCGGCCAAGGACCTCAGCCCGGTTYTTCATCCCCAAACGTCCGTCCATCGGCACCACTGCAGCCGGTCGGCGTGTTGTGCAAGAGGCGCCGATGATGCAAAGMGGACCTGGAGGGGCCTGCCCGTGCCCTTCGGTCAGGGCCACAGCGGTGCCCTGGTACCTCCGCACGCGTTCGGGGCAGCAAGGCTGCGGCTGGCAAGCTCATTACTGTTTCTTCTTAGGTGGGACCTACTCAGCTTTCCCAAACCCCAGCCGTGCTCGCTGGGATTACGTTTGCGGTTCCCCGCAGAGCCGGTCCCTCTCGCTCGCCGGCTCTCTCCAGCGGGTGCTCCTAGTTCGCGGCAAGGCGCCTTCCTTGGAGCCGCCTCTTTTTTTTCTTCCCCGCGTCCTCTCCCCCCACCCAGCCCAAGATTTATTGCTTTAGCTTCAAACCCAAGGCAGGAAAAGCCTCTGACGTCGTCAGCGTGGCGCTTGCGAGCTCRGGCGAAGTCGGGGCGGGGAGGGGATATCCCAGATCGTAAAACCGGGATCTCGCTTTGAGCGAAGCCCGGGATCCCTCCATCCGCCCCGCACCAGCGGTTGCCGGGTCTCTCCGTCCCGTGCCTGGATCAGGGTGAGGGAAGGAAAGGGGTTGGGTGGTGCTGGGGGTTCCTTTTCCTCCCCTAAACGCGGTGAGGAAGCCGCGGGCGGGCGAGCCGAGCGGCGTTTCCATCCCTCCYCTTCGCTGCGCAGAGGCAAATGCAAGCTAAAAAGGGAGCTGATCAAATTACCGGCTCCTCGGGTGCCTTGCCCGGTTGCACCACTCCGTCAAGACTGGGCTGTTCCTTTTATCTGGCTATCTGTCTGGCCACCTGTCTAATTTTCCTCGTTCCTAGCTCTTCCCTGTCTCCGAAATGCCTCCCGCTTGCAAATATCCATGCTAATGTCAAACTCAGATGTTAGTATCTTCTGAGCCTCTTTCCCCTCTGCCGAAATCCCGCCGCACTTTAAATACTGCCGGAGCTGTCGTCTGCGGAGCTGTGCGGTGGAGACTAGGAGCTTTGCTGCAAGTCGTTGCAGGAGCCGGGGTATAACGTGCTACAAGGTGGTGGAAGGAGATGCACGAAGCAGTTTATCCGAAGGCGACCTCGCGCGTGCTGTCTGGTGGGCTCCCCGTGCCTGCAGAGCRCTCCCCGCCTGCCTCCCTCTGCACCCACGCGATTTTATCCCCCTCTCTAACGTTTTGCTCAAAAACCAGCCCCGCTGCCGCTGCCGCTTCCTGCCCCAGGTGCTCGGAGCAGCTTTCCGGCCGGCGCGGTGGGTGGCCGGGCGCCCTGGCCGCAGATACCCGCCTGCTCCTTCCGGCCCCGCACCTGGAGCACACTTCCCGGCTGCTGCCTCCAGCCCTGCCTGCAGATGTTGGCTGATGCTCTGGGTTTTTTTGGTATGTTTTCTTCTTTCTCCTGCCGGATCTTTCATGTTTGGTTCCTGCTTCCTTCCGCACACRCTACCGGAGGAAATTGCGGCATGTTTGTTTTCCTCCGACCGGGGCTTCCCTGCAGTCGCGAGCTGGATCCGGTGCCTTTCCGTGTCCTCCTCCCAGTGGTCATGCAACCAAGCCCATGGTCTTAGTCAGCCTGGTCCGAGATGCAAGTCGCTTTGGTTTTGCATGTCTGTYGCCACGCTTTAATCTTTTAAAAACAAAATTTTGAGGTTACATCAGCTTCAGCACTTTACTATTCTGCTCTGGCAGTGGGGCAGGTGGCACGGGGCTCTCGGACCTCATCTCACATCACGGTGAGCTTCATGAAACCGTCACTCCACAGCTTGGATCCCTCTTTCATCTGCTCTTTTTTTTTTGGCTGATGTCAACCATAGTCCACTGGGACCATGGCATGAGTGCAGCCATGGAGGAATTGTGCAAAACTCTTATGGAGGAACATCTGGAAAAGCTCAGCAGCATACATGAAATTTTCAGGGGTGTCAGGATGGAAATGCTCTTGGTAGAGCTGGGGTTGKGAGGAGAGAGGGAAGTACTTAATTACTAGTAAGGGCAAAGGGCTGGTCCGTGTCTCACTGTGTGCGTTGAAACTAGGACAGAAGTCAAGCAAATATAATGCAAATTGGTGTTTTGTTAGGGTTTTCTGAAAGTCAACTTTGAAAATTAGATGTGCTCACTCCTGAGATACCTATATTTATACACGAGTAAGTACATCTTGTTTGTGTAAATAAGACCTTTTGTTACGAGTGCCACTGCTGGAAAACATGTGGAGCAAAAWTTTGGCTCTGCAAAGCTTCCTTTTCCTTTGCTTAGGGAGTGACTGTGTTTAGGAAAGCATGACCTGACTTTTATCAGCTCTCCGTGTCCCGCTACTCCAAGCAACACAGAACCTCAGCTGTTCCAGCGAAGTAGCTGACGTGTTTGGCATTTGCTAATCGGTCCCGTCAAGCCTTTGAATTAATGCTGCAGTGAGGCACCTTGAGGAAGGTTTGTCAGGAGACAGGAGGAGCAGAAGCCTGTGCTGTCCAGGCCTTGTCCATGGAGATGGAAAGGGGCACAGCACTTGGTTATTCGCAGGGGGCATTTAGCTAGGAGCTTGCTGGCAAACATAAGATTTATTTCCCAGTTTCACCCATAGGATCCCTGTCTTGCACCGCTTTTGGCTGCTGGGAGTCAACACATCAGCACCAGAGATAAGATGGGCTGCTGGTGCTCTGAGCGGCTCTGACAGTGATCAGGAGCTGTTTGGACAGGAGCACCCGCCTCTCCACATGTCCCTCTTTGGCGGCACTTTGGTGGCTGGAAGGAAGACTTGGACTCTTTATTTTGCACAGAGGTGCCAGAAGAAACGGCAGACCTTTCTGTTGGGGAAGAAGCTCAGACAGCCGAGGAAAACTTCTCAATTTAAGCAAGCCAGGTGGTTAAGATGGAAATGAGATACTTAGGTTTGTCCATGGGAGAAGCTGAAGTGTGAGCAGACCTGTGCAGCRCAGGTGCGAATGTCCTTCAGAAAGAGATGAACGTGGGCTCAGGTTGTGACAGTGGGAGAGTCCCAGGATGGTTGGGTCTCCTTGAGGCCAGACATTGAAGTTACTTGGACTCCTTGGCCAAGGTGTCTCTTGGCTCTGTTTGGGGGAGATGGATTGCTGTTGGTGGGAAGCTATTCTCTCTGTTCTCCAAGACCGTGCCAATTATTTTCTGGCTGTTGCATTGCTCTCTTGCCGTGTCGGAGAGCTTTCACACCAGATCTTTGCCGGCTCTTAGCTATGAAACTTGTATGTTTGAATTTCTAGCAGAGGGCTTCCCAAGGTAAATAGGAGATGTGGGAGGACTTCTGGCTTCCAACTTCACTTGAGGACTCGTGTGTGGGTCAGGGTTGTCCAAGCTACCCATCTCAGCATTTCATAGCTCGTGCAAAGGGCACAGTCCTGTATCGTAGGGTGCAGGAGTTGCAGGGCTCTTCCCTAGTAAGTAGGGGCTTATTTTGCAGCAAGACTTTGTCCAAGCACACTGAAATACCCACACTTTCCCCACCGTGTGGCTTGAAGGGCACATGCTCGTCGGCGGCAGTCAGATGTGGTCCATGGCTCTGATTTCTACACGTTTCCTCCACACCGCCAACATCGGCATGCAAAGGCAAGGTAGTGGGGCTGCCTCGCGGCCAAGCAAGATATTGCTTGTCATCTTTCTTCTTGACTTGGCAGGTTATTGTTATGAGCTGGAAACATCCTTTTCCACGTTGTTCTGCCGTACTTAATATGGTAATCAGTATCGCAGCCCGGGTAGCTGGGAAGGATTTGTGATTGAAAAGCCATTAGGAGTTTATGGGCTTGGGGCTGTATTGCCAGGATGTGCATTTGCCAAAATACTTGAAATGCTTCCACTGAAAATTAGACCTTGTGTGGGAAATGACTGCTTGCTTTTTGCAATTGGTTCCCATTGAATCGCCGTTACTGGCAGCAAAAGCGTGCAAGCCAGTGAAAAATTATTTCGTAGACAGAGTGTTTGCGGAGGAGTACAAACTGGAGGTTGGAGGACGGCGGTGCGGGGCTCCCAAAATGCAGTGCAGGCTTGGTGCTCGCAGCGACCACGTCATGCCTCGTTTGCCGTATTTCTCAGCGGGTTGCTGTGGTCCATGGCCGGGGCACTTGGGCATCTCCAGCCCAAACAGCGGCAGGTTTTGCAGTAACGCTGCGCGTCAGCCAGCTGAAACGTGGTGGCAGATACCGTCTGGTTGTTTGGAGGAGRAGTTCTTCCTCACTGCTTTTCCTTTGGCACCACCACCGCCTCCTGCTCCYTGCACGAATGCGCCAGTCCTGCGGCTCGTGATGACTGTGGCACTTGAAAAGTAAGATGGGAATTTGTAATGTGGCCGTTGCTGCCCAGCTGGAGGTACCCGAAAAGGACCTGAACTTCTTTGGCCCCCAAAACCACCTATCCTTGAAATGCACCTTGCCAGAGATTGAAGAAACACCTTCCCCAGCACCAAAAATAGCTGCTCACACTCAGACTTCTGAGTCACTCAGGACTGGGACACCAGGGCAAAGCAAGCAGGGAGGCAAGKGGGACCATGCATGGCTCTTCTCTCTTCTCTGCATGTCCTGGGCCTTTGCCTGCCCTTTTCTGCTGCAGTTCTTGGGGATTTTGTCCCCCAAAGTTGCCCTTTCCGAACGTGTGGGTGCTGCAAGGAGGACTTTGGAAAAGGAGGACGGAGTGAAAAGATACYGAGAATCCGGATTGAGAAAGCTGGGAATTTCAACGCGAAGGCCGTGCCTGAGTGTTGCGAGCCAGAAGAGAGCCGGGCAGCCTTGAGCAAAGGAGAAATCCCCAACTGCAAGGAGCTGGGATTGACCGGAAATGTTCCCAGACCCTTAGTTGCATCTCTATGCTGGAGCGGTGGGAACCGCAACACCGTGAGTCCAAAGGGGCAGAAGACGGAGCATGATAAGCATGAGAGAAGTTGCAACAGCAAATAGCCGAAGGCAGTAAAAGGAAATGCAGAAAGATCCTCAGATCTGCTGAAAGCGCTTTGGCGGAGAAGCCACAGAGATGATCCTCGGGCCTGCTGGGGAGACCCAAAGGGAGCAACTGGAGCCCCTGAGGATGCTGCAGGAGCTGAAATCAGATGTTCCTTTGCATCCTTTGGCACGAGGCAGGTGTGAAGCAATGAGCTGCTATTTTCAGGCAAAAAAAAAAAAAAAAAGAAAGAAAAGCATTGGTGTCGTCCAGAAGTGCCGGCGGGGAAAGATGGGTTGTGCTTTCGCCTCGTTGCGCCTGTGCTTGCGCAGGTTACTCTCGCGCCGCGTTGCCTGCTCCTTGGCTTTTTCTTTTCCTGTTTTTTTTTTCCATTGCTTTATTTTTTTTCTTAATTCCCCCAGGCGGAAAAAGGGCTTCGAAGGTCTGTTAAAACACAAGTAAGGGGAGATGCAGCTTTTCTGGCTGGGAATGTAGGAGGTTTTCCGTGGTTGGACATCAGTGATACCGCGGCACGAGGGACAGCCACCAGCRTTGGGGTCCTGCTTGGCTTGGCCCCTCCTGGGTGATGACCAGCTCTAGGAGAGGATGGTGTTGACCTTCGTCCTTCTAAACCTTCTCCTCCGAAGCGAGGGTTGTCCCAGGGGTGGGCTCAGGGGGTTGAAGTCCAAAGATGTCGACGGTTTTTGCAGTATACGTGAGAAGGGCGGATGGGCTGTTYGGTGGGAAGACCTCCATCCCCACCTTGCGTGTCCTTCCCCAGCCTCTCTGCGAGGCACTCCGGCGAGGTGGTCGGCGCTCRGCACCCCGACGCGGGAGGCGTCGCCGTCCTCCTGGCCCCGTTTTTGCCGAAAACGGCCGTTGCCCACGTGTCAGCTCCCTCCGTACGCTCATCCTTGGCATYGGAAGACCTCTAGATCTTCCCAAAACGCATCCTCAGCCCTGCCCGGCCGCGGGGCGCCCCGGTGGGGGACTCTACACACCCCTGCCGCCCTCCCGCCTTCCGGGCACTGGCTCCAAGCGGGGAGAAAAACCCGAGCGGAGCATTTGCTCACCCCCGTGTCGGTTTACTTATGCGCTTATGTTCTATTTTGAGGCTCTGGCCGCCCCCGGCGCTAAGCAGCCTGTGACCCGGGGAAGGTACGAGCTTCAAAACAAGAGTCCGGCGGATAACGCCCGGCCGCGGAGCGACGCCTCGCCACCCGGACCCCTTCCCGCGGGCTCCGTCGGCTCCTYGCCGGCGTAACCCCGGTGGGAATCGATGCTCGTTCGTATAAACGTGTTTGACCTCGGAGGCCCCTCGCGCTCGGCCTCGCTGCGGCTCGAGGTCTTTCGGAGGGGCCGCTCGCGACCCCCTCCTCTGCTGCCCTTCTCCGCGGCGCAAAGCTCCTTTGCAAACGGCTTAGTTGACCTAAGAGCATTAGAGGTGCATTCGGCCGCCCGGAGCCGCTCGAGCGGCGTCAGCGGCCGCCGGCGCGGGCGAGGGGGTTTCGGGTCGGGAGGCGCGCGCGGGGAAGAGGCGCGAGGCGGGCGCGGGGCTGCGGGTACCCCCGGGGCTTTTCCTAACCCGCCGCCTCCCGCAAAAAAATAATAATAAAAATAATAAAGCGAGACGTCTTTGGAGACGGGAGGGGGGCGGCTTGCAGAGGAAAGGTCCCCGCGGGGCAGCGCTTCCTCCCCTAAAGCGGACRGGGCGGCCGCGGCGCCGGGGCCCGGCGTCTCCCGGAGGAGAGGGGCGGGCAGGGAAGCCCCCCGGAGCCGCGGGGCGTCCCGGCTCGGCCCCCCCTTCGGCCGACTCTTATCCTGAAGCTCTGCCCGGGCGCAAGGTGACGGGCCCCCGGGGGGGTTATTTTTGAGCCGGGTCGGGTCTGGAGGAGGCGGGGAGGAGGAGGAGGAGGAGGAAGGGGGGGGGGATCCAGGGAGCTCACGGCTCTGTTTTCCTCCCCTCGCAGCCGCCGCGCGCGAGCCGCCGACGGGCCCCGGGATCGATGGAGGGGCCGGGGAGCGCCCGCCGCCGCGGCCAGCGTCGCGGCCCCTGAAGCGGCGCCCGCCCGGCCGGTTTCACCATTCGAGGCTCCCGCCGCGCATGGCTCGTCCGACCCAGGGACTGGCRCCGGCCGCCCCGTAGGCTCCGGGCTCCCGCCGCTGCTCCCAGATACTCCACATATCCCGATGGGGTAACGTGACGGGAGCGGGACCGTCGCGCCGGCAGCGTCCCCGTGCCGAGGCCTCGGCGGGCAGCGCGGGGAGCCGGGACGGCGGCGTCCCCCCCCCCCCGGCACGCGCCGAGGAAGCCGACACTACAGCCGAGGGATTTCGTTTTGTTTCGGTTTTGATTTTTTATTATTATTATTATTATCRTTATTATTATTGTTGTTGTTGTTTGGCTTTTACCACAGGGTCTGCCGGGGGGATTGGGGGCGGTCGCGGTGCGGTGAGGAATCCGACGTGCTCCCGAGAGCCGGGAATATTTGCACAACGTTTGTATATTGAGTTTCCAATTCAGTTTTGGGTTTCTTTTTTAAAGCACCGAGCTTTTTTTTTCTTCACCCTCCGTGCACGTGTTTTTTTTTTTTTTTTTTTTTTTTTGCTTTCGCCCCACCGCTGCTCTGTATCGCCCTCCTCGGATCCCGCCATGGCCCGGATGAACCGTCCTGCGCCGGTGGAGGTCTGCTACAAAAACATGCGGTTCCTGATCACCCACAACCCCACCAACGCCACGCTCAGCACCTTCTTGGAGGTAAGGAAGGGGAGGTTGGAAGGGAACCGCCGCGGCGGTTTKGGGGCTAAAAGGCCACGCTTTGGCCCTTGCAAAGCAGCGGGATTTGCCGTGGCACCCTTCGCGGCCGGCAACGGAGCTACCTCCAGCTCCGCGGAGGCGGCGCGGGTTGCGGCGGTGGCTGCCCGCCAGCCAAGCAAGCGATTTTTTTCGCCTTGCACCTAAATCACTTCAGCGTGCAAAAACCTGCCGGTGGCAGGGGCGTCCTCGGAGCACGAGGAGACCCCCCACCCCCGTGCAGATGTGAACACGCCGCGGGCTCCGCCAGCCAGCGGGGACGGGGCCGCGTCTGCTCCGTGCCCGTGCACACCGGGGCAGGGGACGACTGGGAACACGTCAGCTCCGGCGGGGAGAAAACGAACCTCTCTCGTCCGGCCTCGGCAGCCCGAATTTTTCGCGAAGCCGCGGCTTGGCAAGYGCGCGAGGGGAAGGGATCAGGCGGCTCATCAAAGTCGCCGGCCCCCTGCGAGAAGCCGCGGAGATGATCTCATGCAACGCGCCGCGCGGCCAACGCGCCGGCACGTAATCCGGGGCCAATCCGCGCTCCAGGTGATAAGCCGCGCTGGAAGAGGACCAAGTCCCTGCCTGCTTCCAGCGTTCAAGTAATTACTTGTGGGATGTGGCTGCCAAACACCTTAGTTGGTCGAGAAGAAGCCGCGAGGAATTTGCAAGATGCAAATTGGGGGCGTCTTGCTGCAACGGCCGCGTGTCCATCCGTCACCTCGCTGGCATCGTGTGCACGGCGTGCGCCCGCCGCCCTTTCAGCTGGGGGAGACGCGGGCCGGTCGGGGAATGCACGCTTCCCCCGGTGGCTTTTCTCTCCTCTGACTGGGTGACCTATTGCAACAGCCCGGGAGATGCAGCCCTTAGACGGGAACCGGCGTTTTCTCCTCTTCCTGGAACGACGCAGTTGGTTCTCACTCCTCTCAACTCGCAGGCATCACGAGGCTTAATTTTACCGGGGCCAATAAATCATCGCAAGCTGCTGGTCATTTGAGGAATATAKTGCACTCAAGTGCTTTAGCAACGGCCCGATTTCGGCATCTGGATCCCCACTGCAACAAGAGGGCAGAAATAGCACCCGAGCAAAGCGAAGCGCCGCCTGCACCCRCCGCCAAGCAAGAGGAGGAAGGAGAACGCCGCCACCCTGGTGCACGAGAGATGCTCGCCCAAGCTGGGCACGGAGCTAAAAATCCGTTCCTCACTCTTCGGGTTTTGCGCTCGGTGGTGGTGTCTTTTCCCTGGAAATGGGGACGGGTTTTTTGGAATACCTTCGCAGATTAAGAATAACCCTCTCTTCTCCTCCCTCCCCAGGATCTGAAGAAGTACGGGGCCACCACGGTCGTGCGGGTGTGCGAGGTGACCTACGACAAGACGCCCCTGGAGAAGGACGGCATCACCGTCATGGTAGGTGGGCGGCCGGGACGGGCACCCCGGGGTGCTGCGGGGAGCAGGAGAGTGGGGAGCTGAGAACTGCTCAGGGCTCAACTCACTGCACGTCCTGCCGGCCCGGCCGGCGCGACGGCGCCGGTGGCAGCACGTCCGTGCACCGTTCGGTTCGGATGCAAACTCGCTCGGCTTTTTCTGCGGCCCGATTTGCCGTCGGGGAGCGCGTGGGGGGTTGTTCTGCCCCCGGACCGCGAAGCCACCCCATTCCCCAGGGAAGCGCCGGCAAGCAGCAGTTCACCCTCCGAGGTGCACGTGAAGCTGAAAAGCTGAAGTTTCCTCTGTGAGCACCCCAAAACGGAGGTTTTTCCAGCCGAATCGGCTCRGGAGAAGCGCAGCGAGGAAGGTGGCCGGGCTGGTACGTCGGGGTCACCTCGAGAGTGTCAAATATACGCAAAAATAGCTGGCAAAACAACTCTGCCCTTCGATAACTTTAAGCTTCCTGCTGTTGAGCTCGGCTGCTTGCTCTCCTCTGGCCAAGGAAGGAGCTATTTTGAGAGCAGTTGCTTCGATTACAGCTTGGATTGCTGAAACCCAAGATCGGCACAGTAAGATTTCAGTCTGCTGCTACCAGACGTGAGAGCAAATTGTCCCCCCCGAGCCCGGGAGCTGGATAGAGGTGTTTTGGGGCAATCGCTCTCTTTCTCAGGTAGTGCAGAAGCCTTCTGGAGGCTTTTGGGTTGTCTGAGTTAGCTGCCTGCGGCGTCGCTGAGTCTTCCCACTGCAACATTGCTGCTCTCGTGGGCTTTCTGCAACAAACCTTCCCGAGCAGCGAGGAAGGGGAGTATTCTGACAAGTGGGAAATTCTTACAAATATTTAAAAAAATCAAGGTCTCTCTTTGGTGGACAGAGATTAAAAGCTGTAAACAGCAGGGGCAGTTAAACCTTATTGAAACACGAGGCCGCAGACAGAAGTAAGACTTTGGAGTTTCTCCCGAGGGAAGGATTTGAAGGCCAAAGCGACGTTAGCGTTTTGGTTTTCCCTCTTACAACGCAGACGGGAGTTCGAGGTCCTCCTCCGCGTCTCCTTTGGCCGCAGGGCGGCCGGTCCTGCCCCGGAGCGCTCACGAGAGGTGGGTCGTTCCCCGTGGCTAACTCCCGGTGCCGGGCTGCAGTTCAGCTGGGACTTTAAACTAAAGAAGGAGCTGCCCACACGCTCGAAACTGTGACTCACGCAGCCGAATTGGCAGGCGCTGCCAGCTCTGCCTATCGCTCTGGCTTTAAAGCATCCAGCGTATTAGAGTGCCTGATCCCACGTGGAAGATGCAAGTCATTCCTGTGCATTATCTTATCCAGGAGGTATATAAACACTGTGCTACTTTTCCTTTTTTTCCTTTTTTTTTTTTTTTTTTTTTTTGAACTTTAAGCAGTTGAGAGCATGTGCAGCTTTGGGAAATTAAAGAGAGCGAGGAACAAGCCAGAAAAAAAAAAGAAAAGAAAAAGTGAGAAGGACGTTTTTTTAACGCCTGGGTTGTATCTTTAACGATAAGTAGTGGGAGATGATGTCAGGCGTGACTGGCACGCTTGGGAATTTGCTCAGCCTGCGTGCAGGCTGTGCCAGGTGATGTGGGGCCCGCTTCCCAGCCCCGTGTGGGAGACGATGAGTAATGGGATAAAACCAAGGAGCTTTCATCAGGTTACGTCTGCCTCGAGGCACAGAGAGAGCCCCGGAGCTGGAGCGCTGCAGAAACGTGAGCCCCGGCRTCCTTTGCTGAGCTGAGATGTTTCTTCTGGTGGGCTCAGACCTTGCTTTTCCTCTCCCCAGCTGCAAAGTGAGCTTCGCCTTTTAGCTAGGAAGTCTTTTGAGATACTGGTGGCACAGAGGTCTCTCAGGGAACTTGCTGGTCTGGCGAGGCTGAAGCTGTAAAGCTTGTTCTGGCCAAACTGCATTTTCCAGCTGGCCCAGACGATCCTGCGTGATGTCTTCGGGCAGCGCTTAGAAATGGTTTTTCAGTCGGGAGAAGTCAAGGCTCGCAGAGCCCCAAAGGCAGCCGGTGAAAAAGCTCTGTGTTTTGCAGAGCTGGCACCTCTGAGGACAGCAAGGATGTACATCTAGGTGCAAGTGTCTGCGTGCACGTGTGTCTGGGTGCGTCCACAGCCCTTGCTTTTCAAGCAGACGCCCGCTAACTTGGCGTGCTCGGACTGCTGTATCCGTGGGGACTCTTCCCATTGCCGCCACCAGGAGCGGGGTGAAAGACAGAGYTTGGTCTGTAAAAGTTGGAGACTAAGTCCTACATACAGGATCTATATGTAGGATGTAGATAKCTATATAGTATATCCTATAGAGAGAAATTTGTGTCAATGTAGCCTTTATAGAGGTATCTATAGCCTCTRTATCTGTAGGTAGCTGTATATGGATGCAGATGTGTCTCTCTATACATCTGTACRTCTACGTATGTATATATCTAATATATCTAATATATACACACTGTGTATCCTGGCTCTGGTCCTCYGGCCTCCCCCTGGCACTGTAACGGCACCGGTTCAAGCGGGGGTTGTGTTGGAAACCTCGTCTTCCAGATCGGCAAAACCGGAGCCTTGCGTGTGGCCTTCGCAGCCTTCGATAGTTGGCRTAGACAGTGTAATTGCAGTACGCGTCGAATGGGTGTAAGTGCTTAATTGCAGCGTGCTTTGATGCCGGCTGGGACTGTGAGCAGCGATTACGGAGCTTTGTCTGACACAGGCATCCCAGCCAGGTCCAGTCCTGTGCCACGCTGGCTGCCTCTGCTCCTTGGTCTCTGCTCCTTTCTCCAGCCACATCTTCTCYGTCTGCAAAATATCTCCCTGAAGGCATCTCGGAGCTGCTTCTCCGCTTTGGAGGAGCACRCCGGGCACGGCGCCAGAGCAAGGGAAGACGCCAGCACCTTGCAGGGCTCTGCAGGGCAGCAGCTCCCTCGGCGTTCGCCCGTTCCCGTCGCTCCCGGGGTGGGCAGGGTCTGCTGCTTCAGCAGCTCTTCTCTGAATTTGGAGGTCCGGGCAGAAATCCTGCCGCAGAATCGGCACTTTACAGTTTTAGCTGGARGAAGCTTCACGTTAAGGGATGACCGTGTGTCGTCCCCAGCGAGAGCCTGGCAAACGGGGCCCCTGGTGACCTGTGTCCCCAGCTAAACTCGTGCTTTCCCTGTGCGGGGGGAGGAGATGGGCTTGCAGTACGGGCGCAGGCTCCGTAGCGTGGAGTGACTCAGGCATTAGCATTCCCTAATGCTATTTTCTTATCAAAGCCCCAGGCAATTGAAATTGCATTACCTGCTAAAAAAACGGCAATAAAATAAAGCTTAGCGGCTTTCTGCTGCATCTCGTACCAGCGATGGCTTCAGCACAGCAGCTTAGTGACTCAGTCCTCAAACACAAGGATTAGGGCCACGTGCTGGCTGCCCGCCGCGCGCCCCGCGGGCTGGTTTTCTCCACGCTGCGTCTCCGTCAAGCGTCTCCTCGCCGGGTCAGTGGCCTCCGCAAGGTCCCGTTCCGACGGCCGGGGAGGTTACGCGGCGGAGAGGAAGAGCGCGGCCGGCTGCTTGTACCGAAGCTCGCTGTGCAGGGAGAGCTGTACTGAGCCAGAAACTTCGCGGGCAGATCTTTCTTCGGATGCTTTGCCCGAGGGCTCAGCTGTCAGAGTGCTGTAATTGCTGGAAAGCACGCCGTTTGGCTCGGCCTCCGTCAAGCTCTTTGAAGATGGGCTTTTTTATTTTTTATTTATTTTTTTTCCAGAACTCGTATTTTCCTTTTAAAGGCAATCTGCACCCAGGCAAGTCACTTACTCGAATCCGTTGTAACGCCTTGAGAAAGGGCACCCCGCGTGTACCCAGCGGCCCCGGCTGGCGTCTCCGTGGGTTTTCACTAAGCCCCTTCGAACGGTGTGGGACCATCCCTGCGTTCAGTGGGGTTTTTTGCTGCTCGCTGACCCCCGCGAGCAARGGAGCTGAGCACGGTTAGGCTCATCTCAGCGGTGCAGGGGGTGTGCGGCGAGCGAGACCGTGCTGCAGGCGAAGCGCTGACCGGCCGCGCGTTCCTCTCTCRTTTCCCTCTCGTCCGTAGGACTGGCCGTTCGACGACGGAGCGCCTCCTCCGAGCAAGATCGTGGAGGACTGGCTCAACTTGCTGAAGACCAAGTTCTGCGAAGACCCCGGCTGCTGCGTGGCGGTTCACTGCGTGGCTGGCCTGGGCCGGTAAGTGAGAGCCGGGGCGCCAGGAGCCGCGAGGCCGGCTGAACCTCTCGCCAAGGGGGCTGCGTGCCGCCGGCAGCACCGGAGCTGGCCGCTCTCCGTGCACCGCGTTAGCAGGAGGCAAAGACCTTGGCGAGAAGAAGCTGTGAAAGCTGTGGTGGTGACCAGGCGGTGGGGCTGCAAGAAGGACACTGGGCAGGGCCTTTTTTTGGCCAGAACATCACCCTCAGAGTTACTGGGGGAGTTTCAGGGGTTACAGCATGGTCTTGAGGATGCAAGGGACCTTCCCGTGTCCTCTTGGCCGGCAGTGGCTGTGACAGATAGATGCATCCCAGATAGATCCGCCCACCCAGCTGGGTGATCGCAGGGTCTCTGGTGTGCGTGTGGGCAAGAAGGACAGAAGCAAGGCCCAGGGCTGCTGTCCTGCCAGAGCCAGGCAGCAGTTTGGTTTTTGCTATGAGCTTGTCGTGGGAAGTCTTGTAAGGTGTCGCCAACTAAAGCTGGAAGCTGCTGCCTTTCGCTGTTTCATCCCTTGCTGCTGCAGGCTGCGGAGGTTTGCAGGGAAGATCAAGGTTGTATTTCGCGTGTGCGTTTGCATCCTTCCCAAATCCGCGTGCTCGCGAGCAGAACAGCAGCAGACGGCCGCCAGCTCTGTCCTGCAGGTTTCATCCCCTTCGGTGGCAGGACAAGCTGCTTCTTGGGGCAGCTCTTGCAGCCAAATTGCAAGAAGTTGCAAATTAAAAGCCAGCGTTGGTGATAAACGCTCGGTTATAGTGCTGCATCCTCCCGTAAGGACGGGACAGCAGCGCCTGGGGTCCGGGAGCACGTTCAGCTTGGGGTGTGACTGCCGCTTCCGTTGCCTTTCCAGCGCTCCGGTCCTCGTAGCACTGGCCTTGATCGAGAGCGGCATGAAGTACGAAGACGCCATTCAGTTCATCCGACAGTAAGTAGCCCCCCATCCCCATCCCCACCCAGGGATCGGCGTTTGGGTGTTTGCCCCCTCCATGGGGCAGCTGCCCTGCTGCCGGCACGTTTTCTCCCGGTCGGAAAGGTTTGTCGGCGCCGCGGGTCGCTGCTCGGGGCAGCGCGTCCGTCCGCGCCAAAGGAGGCGGCCGGGAGGCAGCTTTGCCGCGTTGCGAGCGTGTCGCGCTGATCTGACTCGACGCCGCTGCTGGGGTCAGCGGCGTTCATGTGTCCCCGTCTCCTCCCCGGGCTGCCTGGAGCGCTCGCCTGCCCTCGCCGTGAACTGCGTCGGGGAATCAGGCTGTTTGCAGCCAGCCTGTGTTCTCCTTTTCTTTTTTTTTTCCTCCCTTTTTTCTCCGGGTGAGTTTTCGGCTGGGTTAGCGCAGCGGAGCGCTGGGACAGGCAGCAGGACCGCAGCCGGGGAGAGCAGGGCAGCCTTGGTGGAGACAGCATGTGCTTTACTCGGCTTAGACCAGGGTGAAGCTCCACAGAGGCTCATGCAGCCCAGCTGAGTGAGCCTTTCAGCCGAGCACAGGCATCTGCGGTCTCCTAAGTCCTCATGTTGCACCAGCCAGTGGTTCTCATGGATTTCTGCACCAAGCTGGGGAACAGGGATGGGTTTGGATGGGGTCTTCTGTCCAAGAGCAGCTCCATTAACTGTTGGGACCTTTCTTCTCTGTGTCTACAGGAAGCGCCGAGGAGCCATCAACAGCAAGCAGCTCACGTACTTGGAAAAATACCGACCAAAGCAGAGACTCCGATTTAAGGACCCTCATAACCACAAGAACAAATGCTGCATCATGTAACCTCAATGACCTCTTGCCAAAATTCGTGCACACAGACACACGGGCACTCACACGCATCGCCCCCGCCGCCGTGCACCCCACCTACCACCCTGCTCGCAGGCCTCGCTCCGGGGACTYGGGCAGGGCAAGGGGGGCCTCGATGGAGCACCACCGACCCCGGACCGTTCTTCTTACTGACCCCCCTCCCCTGAGAAAGGCTGTCTCCACCTGCCACGGCCCCAAGGAGGGAAGGCAGCGCTGCCCTTGACTCTTGGCTTTAGCAGGCAATGAATTCACGTGTCGGTTCTTCGTCACCTTCCTCTCTCCTCCTCCTCCCTCCCTGCCTTTCCCTCCCTGGGAGCCAGGAGCTGAGCCCTTTGCACCARGAGCACATCCCTGGCGTGGAGAGATGGGTCTCCGCTGCTCTTCCTGGGCACAGCGGGGCTTGATTAGGGGCAATGCATGAACAGCCCTGGCCAGGAGCCCCACGGGACCGCGGGCAGGGCTGTGCTGTCCAAGGAGGGACTGGGGACAGCCGGGCTGGCCTGGACCAGCACCAGGTGGCCAACCATCCCAAAGCAGCAAAACCCTCTCCCCACCTCCTTCCTGTAAATTCGGGCTGCGGGCTAGAGGCATGGGGTAACACAGTGGCTTGGGGGGGGTGGGGGTAGGAGGGATGGGAGGAAGATGGTGATGACAGGGAGGAACAAAAGAGGTCTCAGCAGGGTGACAACCAACAAAGCTGAAATCAAGTCCTCCCAGCATCATTCCCTTTCTCCTGTTCCTCCCCACACGACTTCACCAGCTGCCTGCGCTGCCTCCATGCAGCCTGGGGTGGCCCGCTTGGGGCTTCGAGAGCCAACGGGGGGTGGGGGGCTCACTCCCCCAGCCACTTCTCCAGACCCTGCAGCAGTGAAGCCAGGGCCATCGRGAAGCTTGGGGACAAGAACAGGACTTTGAGGCCCCCATCTTTTCAGGATGCCAGGATGCGTGGTCAATACTGTGTCCCTGAAGTTTGGGGTGCTCTTATTTATAGCTTCCAAATTCAATGCACATCGTTGTTGCTTCTCTTGGGGTGTGCTGGGGGCAATTTGCTGCTTATCTGGGGGGAGCAGAGCCATCACAGTCCCCGGCCAGCTGCGGGCTCCCGTGGCACTATCTGTCCCAGCTCGCCCTAGGGCCAGCATAACCACTGCAAGGCTTTCGCTCACCAGCAGCTGGGRCGGGTCTTGCCTGCCTTGTAAAATAGTCCCAGAACCGTCCTGCTGCCAGCTCCCAGCCCGAGCCCCGGGGTAAAGGAGAGCAGCTCAGCGCTGGGGCTGAGCGTGCAGGAGATACGGGCATCCCTGTCCTCTCCTCCAGCAGCCCAGCTCAGCACTGCCGTGCACACCCCAGGGTTGCATCCGGCTGGGTCTTCCTGGGACCAAGCAGTGCGTATCGTAGTTTCCCATCTGGTCCCCAGGATGGACAAGTAGGACAAGGAGAGTCGCGGAGCAAACCCAGCTTCTGGCTGACGATGCCCCAGGGATGCAAAGCGCATCTCCGGGCATGTCCTCCACCGTTGCATTGGTGTTTGCTCTCTGCAGGGCTGGGGCTCTAGCTCTCCCAGGGATTTGGGTTTCGGTGCTCCCAGCAAGAGCTCATCACCAAATTTGCGCCTGCCTTTGCCCTCCCCCGTGGCATCTGTAACACAGCGTGTTGCCCTGTGAGCGCCTGGCACCCTGTAAGCCCCCTGGGTTGTGCTCTGCGGTGGATGCAGAGCACCACCTGAGCCAGGACATTAAATGTCTCTCAATCTTCTGCCTTTGAATGCTTTCAGCAGCTGGAGCGGTGGGCACTTAGGGGGTTTGGGAGTGGTGTGTCTTCTGATAAGGGTAAGAAGAAATTTGCTAATTAAAGGAAAAAAAAAACTATTTGTCTTCCACATGTCCTCCGGCCTTTCTTTCTCCCACCCTGCAGCTTTGTAGGTGACCCAGCAGACAGGCAGYGTGGGCCTCCGGCAAGGGAAAGGGAAGGGGAGAGATGACCCACTAGATGGATTGCCAGGTCGAAGCAGGCTTCCAGGTGTGACCAGGGCATGCTTGGGAGCCAAGGGACGCTTTGGATCTCCTTTGGACTTGCCTGACATGCAGCCCTCAGTTGCAGAAGATCACAAATGCTGGGGCTAGGAGCTAGTCCCCAAGCATCTTGAGGGCTTAAGCTGCCCACTTTGAGATGCTTTCAATTTCCTGTAGTGGATATCTCCGTAATGTTTGTGTGCCTTCAGAAATGTAGACCATCTAGAAGCACTTGCTTCAGAGGATTTATTTCTTGGGAACTACCAGGAAGGCTTGTTAGATCCCCACTGGTAACTGTAGAAGTTCTGGGGCCAGTTTTGTGCCACCAAATTTGATCAGGGGAGCTGAGCTATTTCTAGTGCCACTGCTCTCCCTGCAGTCTACTCTGGAAGTCAGCAGAACTGTACAACAGGGTCAGCCACCAAGGAGGGACAAGGTCCCTTGTGCCACTGTGCACGGTATCAAGATGCTCCATCAGACCAGGGCTTGTAGCATCCCCATGGCATTGTGCGCCTGCGTGTTTCTGCTCCAAGCCCTTGGCTCCCCTGAGCTGCTTCTGTCCTATTCAGGTCTAGTTACTACAGCTTCTGTGGGAAGGAAGTCAGTGATCTGAGGGTCTACATTGGTTGGGAAGGGTGAGACACTGGGCTGATCCTGTGCAGCACTGCTGGTTGGGCACAGCGATCTCACTGGGTGCTTCACAGTCCCCTTCAGGCTGCTAAAAGAGGTGCTCCGGGTGCTGCTCTGTCCCCAGCAGTGGCTGGAAGTCACTCAGCACTGCAAAAGCGATAGCCCTGATTCTTCCTAGCCAGGAAACAGCGTGTATCTCGTGTGCTCCCTGGTTGTAAGAGGCAATGCGTTGATTTGCAGAGGGTTTGAGGCTGCTGCCAGTGGGAACCGTTGCTGTGCATGCCTAGAAATATTTCTGCACTGGCACCTGAAGGAGCAATGTCTCCTCAGTCACCTCTCCTGCACTCGCCCAGGCAGGAAGCATCACATAGCAGGGTTGTGTGGGGCATACATTCCCAGGGTTTTGGCTACGGTCCTTTTAAGTAGGGGTTGGGACAGGGGCAGAGGGGCTTGAATTCAGCTTTCTTTTGCCATGGAAGCTCTCTRCCTTGGCAGTCAASGTGCTCAACTCTGATCTCTGCTTGAGAGCACACTGACATCTCAGGATGAGATGCTTTTGAGGAAGAGGGGRCAGGCATTGCAGTGGTCCTTGGTTTCATGTAACATCAACYCAACCACCTTAAACATAGTGAGCCTCTAGTGTAAGAGCAGTCATCTTGTTCCCTTGATTTGGAAAAGTCCATGTGGCCAAATCCTGAACACCTCTGGCTGGCAGAGCAGTATCTTGATGTCCTTCAGATCTGTGAATCATTGGAAAAAAACATGCACCATTTTGCTGCTTTAAATGTTGTTTTGGGGCACTGGGTTTGTTTGTTTTTAATGAYTGTATGTCTCCTGTCTTGGGACTTGGTACAGCCTCTTGTGTTGTGCACCATGGACACGACACCTCCACTTTAGGAAGGGAAGGGACTCTGTTACCTCAGCCTTTGGAGCTGGCTAAGCAGTGTCTGCCCAGTGGGTTTTGGAGGCTACACAGTCATTCTTCCAAAAGGAGAATTTGGTGGGATGGTGTAGGGATGTGTATGGAAAAGAGATGGGCAGCTAATGGTGCTGCAGGATGCTGGAGCTGGGATAACACAGATGAGGCTAACGTTTACAAGGGCTCACTGCAGCCCAAGGCTACTTTCCACCTTCAAAGAGCTAGCCCAGGAGCTGCCCTTCTTGCATGTAGGGACTGAATCTGCTTCAAGGATGGAGTGGGAAGGCCATGGGTTTCACATCTCCATACCTTTTGTCATTCCTCCAACGAGACCTGTAAAGAGCCTACCCTCATGCACAGGTACCCACAGATGGGTCTCCAGGTCCATCCTCCAACACACCACTGAAAGYGTCCCTTAGCTGAAGAGCTTGTCCTCTTTTTTTCCAGGTTGGACTCTTGAATACTTGGATTTTTTTGAGATGGACTTGGACTCCTAACTCCAGGGTGCCAATTTGGGAATGTTTCAGCCAAGAAACACTTAGAGAAACATAAAAAGTTGGGCATTTTTTTTTCCAATTAGGTTTTGAATTAGAAATTCTGATGAGCTCTGTTTCTTAACAAAAGTTTCAAGACAGATGGAGAAATAGGAGACTGACACATAGGGCCAGAGTGAGGCCTGAGCAATCAAGGGCTTCATGTATGGGCTGGTTATCAGATTTCTGTACTTGCAGACTAATCCCTATTTTGCCTCAGATGCCAAAACATGTTGAAAGGAGAGATCACTGCCTTAAAAATCTGACATATTTGCCGATTCAGTAATTACTCCAATTCTCTCCATTGACTCTTCCAAGAAAACCAGGGAATTGACACCCCCCACAGCTTTGACTACAAACAAGCCACCCTTTCCTGCCCTTATCAGAAGCAAATAGTAGCAAGCCCTTTGGAAATCCAGGGGATGGCAAAGCAGAAACGCACTGACCACACCCCCAAGAGCTTGCAGGGTTTGCCGAGGGAGCAAGTCACGGCTGAACCTGCAGAGGATGAATGTGACCAGGAATTCATAGAAGTGTCTTTCCACCTGTATCATTTTGGTTACGATGTTTGTGTTTCCCCTCCGTCCTCCGTATTTTCCAGTTGGACACAGTGCATGGTGGGAGCAGCAGTTGCAAGGAGGACAACACGTCCATTGCAGATGACCAGCTCTTTATTTAACAAAGATTTGGCTACACAAGTTTAAAGACTTTGCGTTTGTAAATTTATATTATGGGTCTTGCAATAAGGCTGCCACTGTGGTGCTTGGGCTSAGAGCTTTGGATGAGGCTTATGGATAACAGATTTTCTGAGGATGCAAAGAGTCTTGCTCTCTCTATAATAGAATGAGTCGCTTTATTTTATGTATTTTTTCTTGAGTTTGTTTGTTTTTTATTAGTCCCAGTGGGGAAGCACATGGGAGATTTGTGACTTACATGCAACTGCAACTCCAAATTCTTATATCTCATTTACTTCCAACAGGCTGGGTAGGTGCAGTTCAGCGGGTGGATTTTGGTGGGATACTGTCCGGTGGGAGAAAAATGTGCCTGGTTTCTTTGCGCAGCAGGGGGTCCTGGGACGGTTGCAATCATGYTCACAGGCTCCAGCAGACATTCAGGGGAGGGGGCGTTTTTGACACATTCTGCTTTCCTTCAGATGATCTCCCAAAAAACTCTAAAAACTCTTGACTTCCCTGCTGTTTCTTTCTGTGCAACAAAGAACTGCGTATTTTCCTTTTTAACTTCATGGGCAATCATAGTAGTATGTAGATTAAGCCCAGATGACTTTTTTCTTCTTCTTCTTCTTTTCTTTTCTTTTCTTTTCTTTTCTTTTCTTTTCTTTTCTTTTCTTTTTTTTTTGGTCTGAGCCATAGCTAAATTATTATACCCAATGCTTTTTGTATCAGACAGCATCACTTTGAATATGCAGATGAGATATAGGATCTTGACACTTTATAACCTTTTTAAAAATAAAATTGTCTGTTTACTTATGTCTTGTATAAAAAGGAAAAAAATGTATGCCTTTTAGTAATCACTCTTTTTTTTTTTTTTTGAGTTTTCTGAAATTACGGTGGTTTCACTCCAGCAGCAGCGAAATAAAAAAGCATTCACTGTTTTGTACATCCCTGTGTGCTGCGAGCAGTCCTCCCTCATGGGAGTTAGTGAGAAGGGAGTATGGGGGAAGGAGAACTAGAGTGGTGCCCAAGCGATGGAGCAAGACCCAGAGTAGGCTGGAAAGGGCCGTGGAGGATGAGCTGAGCACAAGGGATAGCCAAGTTCTGCTGCTTCCCCCTGCCTGGAGACCTCAGCCCCTACCGCTCTACCCCATATGTGTCCCAGATATATCCCCAGCCCATTCCCTGGGGTGTATTTCCCATCTCCTCCTCTTTCCTGGCAGTGAGGTGGCTGCCAGGACAGACAACGCAGGTAGCTGGGAAAGGGTTGGACCAGTTGCAATGAGATGATTCCAAACACGCTGCAGGTGGATGCCAAGGCAGACACAGGGAGTGCATCCAGGGCTGCAAGTTTTCACATAACGCCCCTTTCTCATGATTTCCATCCCATCCAGCACAGCCACTGCATGGTCCATCTCTACCTGCATCAYTGGCCATCTCCCCACCCACTCCTTGCACAGACCATGCCTGCTGCCTCCGTGAGCCCAGTCCCCACAGAGGGACACGTTCTTCTCAGAGCAATTTCCTCCTCCAAAGACTCAAATGAGGCTGCAGGACAAGGAGGCACAAGAAATCTGAGCATCTCTGCTYCCCTTGCCTACAGGAAGAGGGTGCAGCTACCACAGGCAGGAAGAGACCACAAGCAAGGCTTGTGCTTCTGCACAACGGCAGGATTTTTTTTGGTGAGCTTCTCTTGATGGCTATCCATAAGGAGGTCCCAATCCTYAGTGGAGAACACAGAATTCATGTGCAAGAAAGAACATGAGCCAATAGAGGCATTTCAGCTCCASGATACAAGATCCTCTCTAGCAAAATGTCCTTCAGATCCTCTGTGGGAATTGCCAGCCAGGCAGCCCCCACCTCCGGCAGCCCCCTCGCCAACATAGTCACCTCGATCTTAGCATCCCACTGCAAGAGAATTAGGCATTAACATCTTGCTAGTGAGCATCCAAATGGGGTATTTGCTTCTAGTCCAAATGAAGTCTTACAAAGAGGAGGAGGGTCTGACAGCGGGGAGAACCCTGAGCTGCTCTGCAGCAGCAGACTTGCGCTGTCCTCACGACCTAATTGCATTGCTCACTTACAGAAGTGTGTCATGGATTTTTAGATATCCACCTCATCACGAAATAATTGATGTAAGCAGAGCCCCTCTCACCCACCTCCATGTCCAACATGCTTCAGCTGATGCAGCTGGATAAGTGCTGTTGCTATGTATGCTGTAAGACTCAAAGTTGCCTTTTATTCCCCTTGGAAAGACCAGTGCTGTACTAAAGCTTTGGGATACCGTTGGACAAGGTATCCAGCTGAGGGCCCCAGCTGGTCTCCCAACGGGCTGTGGCTACCATATAATAACATGCAAGGCTCTTCCAGCTCTTGAGGTCACCTGAGCAGTGAGCAGTACCATACCAGAAGTACATCAAATATCTGGATTGGTCAGGCCCAGTCCCTCTGGGCTCTTGCATGAAGCAGCAATGGAGGGAACAAGCTCCTAGACATGCATCACCCACTAGGATGAACACACTTGAAGGAGACACCTGGTTTAGGAAAGTGGGCAAGGTCTATAACCTGAGATCTTGTGGCTGCTTCTCCCTGCCTTGCTGCTTCTAGTTTCCTCTTATAGACCACTTTAACAGCTAGATGTACCCAGTGGAGAGCAGCTACTCAGTGAGTGAGGTCTTGGGCCAACTTCTCCCAGCTGGGTGATAGAGTACATGCTGAACTCAGTCTACCTAGGCAGGTAGACTGGATAGACTGGTCAGTAAATCAGCAAGGAGGAGCCAGGTTGAATCTTAGGGTAGACGTTCTGCTAAAGAGAGGTAGACATTTGAAGGGAGGAAGTGGTGGTCAAGGCCTTGGAGGAAAGGGCATTAAGAACAGGGCAGATGTTTTATCTGATCCTAGGTCAGGATAGGAGGACCTCTTTAAGCCCTCAGGGTCTTTCCCCACCCGTGATTTTTATCCCAAGCCCCACAAACACTCTCTGGGGCCAGCACTCAGCAGTAGTCCAGTCTAGTGCCTCTCCAGCCCGGTACCAACAGAGCATGTTAAAACTGTTGAGAAATTGAGTAGGCAGGCCATGGGACAYTCAGAGACAGGAATATATTCACTGCAGAAACAGGAATATATTTTCTACGAGGAAAATATCCCTGCTTGTTTGGGAGARGGGGAAGGCTGGACTGAATCCGACTCACGATATTTTCTGCTGGAAAAGCCTTTTTGAAATAGAGCTCTGATTTGGAAGAGATAGGTATGGTTTTATTTTCCCATTCTCACCATCCAATCCCAACTTCAGAGCACTCAGCCCTGCTCTATACTGACCTGCCTGCGACCTGCAGAGGAGCTTGGACTCCTGAAGCCCCCAGCATAGTAACATGTTGGCCAAGTAGCCAAA
This sequence comes from Rhea americana, assembly GCF_003343005.1. Lineage (NCBI taxonomy): Eukaryota > Metazoa > Chordata > Aves > Rheiformes > Rheidae > Rhea > Rhea americana. The sequence goes on along the minus strand of NW_028185037.1, from coordinate 21,328,412 downwards.
GAAGTGAGCACTTGGGAACTGGAACGACTCAGTGGAGCCAGCACATCTGGGAAGGTTTTGACCCTCTTCGGTGGGAGTTGTCCATTGCAAAGGTCTTTCAGGAGAAAACATGCAAGTGACTCAGCCCTGGGAAAGAGTTGAGGGCCTCAGGCTGGGAGGATCTCCGCGCAGGAGCCCTGACCTTCTTTAGCTCAGCGCCGAGCTTGGGGGCTCTCGACCACTGCCTGTCATGCTGGAAGGTGGGTGCTAATGTTACCACTTCAAATACAGGATTATGACCGGGTTTCCTTACACTTCCACTGCTTGAGATTAGCGGTTTAGTGCTATTCGTGAGGATTAGACTATCTGCAATGGACTTTGTAAGAGAACAAGAGAGCAGAGAACAAGAGTTCCCAATGACACCATGTTCTTACAAGACCAGTCAAAACAGAAGATAAAGAAAAGATCTAAGTAATATAACCTGTATGGCATGGCTCAACATTGGTTAGAAACCCGAGAATCCACCCAGAAGAGACATTGCATGTGCCCCACCTGTGGGAGATCTGTTCCATCTGTTCTTCACTGCTGGGAGAGTCCACCCAGAAGGCAGGAAACTGGGCTTTACTCATTCAGGTGCTCATGATGCTGGTTGGGTTTTCAACTCTGCCACTCATGACCAGGGCAGGAAGGCAAAGACCAGAGGCTCCATGGAAGCTGAGGAGCAGAAGCTTACATGAACAAGCTGGTAAGTAAGCAGAGCTGACACTAACTGTGAGCTCCCAAGTAATTACAGGGAGTAGGAAACTCCCTTGGGTAGGGAAATCAGGGAAGGGGGAAGGAAGCTCCCCTAACACTACTGTGTGGGAGGAAGCTCAGGAAGGCTTTTAGGTGAGATGCTGGCTTGGAAGAAGGGGAGTTAAAGCCCATTGAGGCTGTGCAGCATGACCTGTCCTTGGATTGCCCCTGTACTCCCCAARCACTCTGTCATTCAGATACTTATCTCCTCACGTTCTTTGAGCCACGCAGCTGCAAGGGGCACTGCCTCCAGGTTTGTGCAATAATCAACTGGGCCTTCAATCAGCCTAATTGCTGCCTCGCCTCACAACCAGAAGAGCTGGGGGACTCCCGAACATGAGTGTGTGTGTGCTTGAGAAATGCCTGCCCACACTCCTGTCTGTACATGCTGTCTCCTGCCTTCTGCATTCCTTCTCACCCACCGCCATGGAAAAACGTGCACCCTTTTGCAGACCAGACCCCTATTCTCCTCTGTGTTAGACTAATGTCACTCCATGCACAAATTCCTCCCCTACCTAGAAGGAGCACTACAAAAGGCCAATATATTGGGATTGTCTGGAAAGTCCTGAATTGGCCACTCAGGAGACCTAGGTCTCTTTCCAACTCATGCCATGGCCTGCAGTGCCTCAGTCCCTTATCAGTGGAAGAAGTGGGTGCTTCACATTGCTCTAGCACCTACAAGCCCCACCAGGCTCATATTTCATTGTCTGCAACCCTGAAAACACAGAACTTGAGGAGATCACCCAAYTCATTGTGGGTGTCCGCAGCACGCTCTCATCCCTGACTCCCTTCACAGTCAGGAGGGATTGAGTCAACAGTCAGTGCAGATAATGGAAGAACTGGTCTCATCCTAACATCGACATTTCTTCCAGATCTCCACCACCACAGTGGGACCCCAGATACACAACTAACATGGAGACATCTACATCCAAAGCCTTAGGAGGCAGCCCATGGCTCAAARCTGATTTTGTCAATGACACTAACTCACTTCAGAAAATCAGCCCTCTACAGAGCCATGGAGGCAAACATCACAGGAACTTCAGTAAAGTCTAGAYCTGCCATAGTCTAGGCTCACAAGACTGCAGAAAAAATGCTTTGTCAGGGCTGTCTTAGTACCTTGTTTTTCTGCATGATGAGCTGTGAAAAAACATCTACTTGCTTTGACAGAGTGCTGAGTTAAAGCAAGCAAGGAGCTGTCAGAGCCAGCACTGACTCTTCTTGGGTACAACATGACATTAATTGCTGTTCCTGTCAAGCTGATTTGCAACATCTCCACCCAAGGATGTTGTGCTGTCTAAGATGGGCGTTTTAGCTTCTCCCTAAGACATACTGTCAGACTGTGCCACAGTGGGAGGCTGCAGGCATGAAGATCTTATGCCTACCAGAGCATCTCAGATCTGAACAGCTGTTTCTGAGAAGTGGCAAGTGGGACCGGTTGTGTGGGTCCAAGGAGCGCTGGAGGCACAGGAGGACAGGTGGTGCTGCCTCAGTCACACTTTGATATCCAGAGACTCTTTGGAGAGGTATGAAAATGTAGGGCAGAGCTTGGGTTGGGAAAAAAATCGAAGTGATCACAACAAACTTAGCTAAAAGGTCAAGTGAGCATGTAGGTACTGCTTGGCAGCAGTGTGGTAATGTGGATAGTCCACACGCTTCTCTAGGGGTGAGTTTTGCCCCAGGAGCTTTCCATACAATCAGATCAAGGTGGGAAAGCAGAAATCCTTTGCCCAAACTTATATGATGACCAGCTCCTTGTTTCAGAAGTGAGTTCAGTAAAACACTAGTGCTTGACATGACCACAGTAAGGAGGGCTGCAGACCTGCATGAGAGGTTTGCTGGGCAGGACCCCAGGGCAGAATTAGCTTTAACTGTTGGAGAAAGAAAACATTTGAGTGGCAGGAGTCGACAAGGCTTTCACATGCCTGGAAAGGGTTGAGTCACTCACTGACAGTGTGAGCAGCCAAGGAGAAAGTGTGGCTGCCAAACAGCCACCTGGATCTTTGTCAGAGCAGCCATAAATAAATAAATAAATAAATAGGAAACGTCTTGAACTGAAATTCTCTCTCTCCTCAAGAGACATTGCACAGACCCTCCTATGCCACCAGCAGCACTGGGGAAAGAAGCCACCATCAACCTCTTTGCAAAGCACCTGCGAGACTAGAAGCCTCATGTCACTGAGGTGCCAGCATGCAAGTGCCAGCTCTGTCACAGCCCTCTCCTTGAGCATGTCCCACCAGAGAGCAGCGTGTCACTCACACAGCTGGGCAGTTCTCTGTAAAAGTGGCAGCTGTTAAAAACTCCCTTCCCCAGCTGTAGGTGCTGATTTCTATYGCAACATCTCCCTCAGGACCGTCAGCGAGACACAGGAATCTGCACAGCTCTCCTACAGGAACCAGGCAGCCTCCAGGGACGTGTCATGGCCAAGCCAAGCTCAGTCCAAGGACTGGGGGTGGAGGATGATTAGAGACCTGACAGCTCAGCACTTTGAGAAACCCAGTGCAAGCGCTGTTTCCACCTCATGGAGATAACTGTGATGCTATAAATGCTGTTGATTTAAGCCAAGGACTGACTCACTGATGCCAGTGCATCTTGTCTAGCTATCAGATGGAGACAGAGAGAAGCGACGCATTTTAAATGAGCTTTGATCTTTAAGACAAGCAGGGCACTGGCTCATGATGCAGTGCCGAGAGCCATGGGTAACAGGTAAGCACTGCGAGTCAGGATTTGGAGTCAGCTCAGGGCACAGAGAGGGGCCTCACCTTCCATGGGCGGATGCTCAGCACTCAAAAACAGGACTATTACAAAGGGAGGCATGAAAATTCTCCAGGTGCTGCCAAAGAGCATAACTGAAGGTCCTGAGGCTGTTCCTGGGTTGCAAATCTGTCCTGTGTGGTAGGTGGATGGATGACAACAAAGCTCAGGAAGTTCAGGAAGAGACACGTTTCCTGTGAAGGAAAACTCAGCAGATATCGGCTGCAGCTACCCCCTCTGTAACTCGGTCCAGTAACTCAGTCCAGAAGGAGAGCAGAGTCCCTTCAGGACTGCTGCTACTCAGCCTATCACATGTGCAGTCTCCAGCATCGGAGCTATTTAAGAACCTACTAGATAAAGCCATGAGCAAGCTGGTCTGATCACAGAGCTGACCCAGCTTTGAGCAGGAGGATGGGCTAGGGACCTCCTGAGATCCCTTCCAACTTGAATCACTCTGTGATTCTGTGATGATCCCAGCAGAAGAATATCTGGCAACTCAAAGGACAGAAAACAACTAGTTCACACAAAGAGGCTCCAAAGAGAAATTTTTCAGGGTCATGCACCTTCTCTTCACATTGCAACTCTCTCCTCCAAATTCTTGAGATAATAAATCAAGGCGTCTGTAGCTGGAGGGTGAATTATGTCTAGAATTTACACTGTTAATTATGAAAGCCAATCTAATGTGACTTTCTGGATAACAACTTCTTTGAGCCCAGAAAGTTTTGTTTGGCTGCCAACAGGAATGTGGTTTTTACATGAACATCCCAGGCCAGTCACTGCAGTCCAAGGGATGGGTAGTCATTCTGTGAGCTGTAGCAACTCGGTCAGATATCTAAGCCTTAAGCCTTTTACTATTATCTTCAGCAACCTCTTTAAATTGTGAACACCAAAATCATATGGAGTATCACGGTATTAGACTCTATCTAAAGCAGTTAAATCACTTCCTCACAGTCACCCATTACTAATTTGTCATCTGTTTTCTACTGAGAGAAATTTTGATGTAAGATGTAGATTTGCCAGACCCAAATTTCTACAATGAGATGTCTCTGGCTCCATTAACTGTTACCACAGGATCTGTCTTGCTGTTGAGGATGCTGAGATGCAGTCCATCAGACTTCAGCCCCTCTGCCCACCACTGTGGTCCTTTCCTCCAGGGGGTATGGCTCTGCCAGCTGGCCAGGCTAAACTCCGTTTCCGTGGAAATGGCTTACCATTACCCTTACCAAGAGACGCTGATCAGTCCCCACAGCTGCCTGTCCTTGTCCACCTCATTCCACCTATTCTTCTCCTCTCCAGCCTTCATCAGGAGCAATTTCATATGTATTTCCAGATCATTAGTTAAGAATATTGAATGGCTTTGGGCCTAGGATTTTCCTCTGAAGGAACAGATCTAATCACAAATGATTCCCCATTGATCACCACTCTTTGAGATCTGTCAGTTAGCCAATTCTTAGCTCATTTAACATGTTCTGTTGATGTTGTGTATTGCTTTTTCCCCCCACTGGAATGACACAGTGTATAAATCAAATATTTTACAAGCATATTGCACATGCAGTTGTGTTTATGATCCAACCTTGTGAYCTAAAAGAATGAAAATCAAGTCAGTACAACAAAATCTATTTTCCATTAAACYACATTGACTGGCATTTATTATATTTCTGTTCTTCATGTTTTTATTAATCAGATTCTAGATCAGATTGTTATTATTAACAATCAGACTGTTATTATTAGCCTGACATAACTTCTAGACATGTCTGGCCCATAAAGTCAGTTGAGCTATTCAGCAGGCTCCTGAGGCTTAGCACCACGTTAGCATGGGTAATGGAGATAGAGATATGTTGGATTGTGCATCAAAGCCATTGCATTTTCCAAGGAGCTGAACTTTAGTCTTGCTTGGGTTTAGCCTGAAACAGCTGTTCTTCATCCAAGAACTGTTTTCCTTATTGCACTCTGAAATTTTTAGGAAAGTTCAGGTACAAGACGTATCTGTAATGGAAGCATCTAAGCACATGGTTGCTCACAGTATTTGAACAGCTGCCAAAGGGAAGAAATGATTGTGTGGAGTCTGGCAGGATGTTCCAGGTGATGGCCTGTGGAGAGGCAGAGAGCTTAACTCACCCTGCTGAGTTGTTAGAGATACACAGCTGGGGTGGTCCTGCAAAAAAAAAGAAAAAAAAMCAGTGTCAGCAGCATGTGGTAGTCTCTGACCCTGTGATGGCAGGACAGTAAGGATCAGGTTAAACTCCCTGTACAGCTGGATGTGATACACAGCCATAGAAAGGTATCSCTGCCCTAAGAAATTTTGGCAAAAGGAATGAAGCACCTTTACTATACCCTCAAACCTTTCCCCAAATTAAGGAGTTAAGCAGCTGATTTCATTGAGACCACCAGACCAGACCAACAAACTTCACTTCATTGTTTCCATATGGACCCTCATATTGCCTCATCTTGGGCTCTGCTTGAGGTTGTTTGGCAAGGGACTACCCTCAGTTTGTTCTGTTTGTGCAGCTTCTTCCACAATATGGAGTTTAATTCATGATCCCTGGGTCTCTTGGAAACCCCCAAAACCTCAATCCAAAAAAGATGTCTCAGATTCTGGCCCAGACACCAAGTCAGATTCTTGCATCCAATTCTAGTGCTGTCTCACCCTGAGCCTGCACCCACCCCAACCTTCTCTCAAAGCTTATGTGAGAGTGAAATCATTTGCATGCTAAAAATCTKCCAGAACAAAGAGCCAGCCACCCACCCATGCTCTCAGCCTGCCACCAGGGTAGAGAATCCATGTCCTTAAGGACACAGCCTTGAACAAAAGCCAGGGAATAAAACCAAAACAAGTTCCTCTGCAGTCTGACCTTTTATTGTCCATAACAAGCTGCCAAACTAAACTGCGCTGTGGGCTCCAGTCCTTCCCGCTTCTTGCATCACAAGTGGTTCATCAGAGAATCCTCCCCGCCTGAGTCAGACAAGGATGAGCCTGCCGAGGCTCATTCAGTCGCAGCCCCAGCTGTGTCATCTGTTCTCCCCGGGTGCGAGGAGGACAATGCCAGGATCTTCTGGGTTGCGGCAAGGGCTGCCCACAGACAATAGCTGGGGCGTATCGCTTCCTCCACCTCCATCCGGGGAACGGGTCCGTGGGGATGCTCGGTGGAGGGTGGGATCTGCAGTTCCTGGCAGACGGGATCGTAAGTGAAGGTGAAAGAGCAGCTGCAGTGTTCAGGGCTGACCGCACTGGAAGGACCAGAGGGGGCATGGCAGGGTTAAATAATCTCTGCTCTAGGACCCAYTCAGGCCACTTCAGAAGTGCATGTGTTGGGGCGGGTGGGGGGTATCCCATTGTGAAAGTCTGGTGTCAGCTGCCAGAGAAAAAGCTTAGCTATGTGCTGTGGTTACCCCAGCAGAGCCTGCCTCACTCTTGCTGCCTTTCATATTTCTTCACTGCCTCCTTGCTCTGCTCATGAGTTCTTGAGGAGAACACAAACCAAGCTCGAATGGCTGAGAGTCATTTCCCTCTATGTGGCAAGCTGTGGTCCCACCATCTTCAAGCCTGTAACCAGGATTTGTCCACACCAGAGAAAGCCAGGCTGCCTTTTCTTTAGCAGCACATGCTAAATCATGGGGAAAGATGACAACCTAACAGGACGAAGCCAAGAGATTATTCTCGGGTCATCCTTCCCCTTCCATTCTCTTCCTCCCATCACACACATTTAGGGTGCCCAGTCATATCATCTCCTATGGCAATAAACACTCCTCACAGAAGGAACTCAGTGGCTGTATGTGCAGCCATCGATGGACTAAGCCTTTGTGTCCTCCTTTTGGGAAACAGAGGCTGCCTTGGCCCCCTTGTCCTGCTGGTGGTGAAAGGAGCTGCAATGAGGTCTCCCCTTTGCTGATAGCTGCTAGACCATGGAGGGACTCAGCCATGTTGTCCTGTGCAGAGCACAGACATGCAGTGCCAAGCTGGTCTGAGACCCTGCACTTGGCTTTGCAGCTGACATGAGTGAGGGATCCCCTAGTGCAAGTCTCATAGGCTTCTTCACCATCTGTGTCTCCTCTCTACAAAACATATTCTTGCACTTAAAGACAGGATTTGCAGAAACAAGCATCCTGCCATGGCCAGCCAAGAGAGACGGTTCATACCTTGCACTCCTCCACAAAGCTTGGTCAAGCTCTGTAGAGGAGACTCAAGAAGCTTTAAAGGTCATGTCATGTGAATGAGCCTGAGTGGATATTGCAGCATAAGGAGCTGGCTGAGCTGTCACSGAGTCCCAACTGCTACATGTCTGTAAAGGAGAGGATATTGCTAGGGAAATATCCAGGTCTACCTGTCAAGGGCTCAGGTATGCTGAGATGTGAGGATGCATATAAGCAAGCTGAGAGCAGGGGAAAATGGGAATACAGGCTTGTACGGGAGTTCCTGCCAGCCCTCCCTCTGCTATAGTACTGCCTGTGCCCACAGACCGAGGTATCATCTGGGTGGCACCTCACCCCCACCACCGCTGCACATTTCCAAAGCAGAGCCAGCAGCCAGGAGAGCTCATGGCACAGGATCAAGGGGAGAGGAACAGCTCGGCCGAGCAGACAGGGTGGGGTGGCTTAATGTTGCCCACACAGTCCTCGGCTGCTCACCACCCAGGCAGCTCCACCCCAGCCTGTGCAGAGGTCTGGCTCAGGGCTTATCTCCTTCCTGGAAGTGGTAGGAACTCACCAGCTGCTTCAAGCTTCACAGAACACCTCTCATGTCTGGGGTGGCCAGGCAGAGCCTCGCRCTGGGGAAGAGGGTCTCTGGTGAATGGAGAGGCAGGGCTCAGCCTCTCCTTTCTCCTGCAGCTGCAGTAAAGCTCTGCTCTGATCCTGCCAAGTGTGGGAAGGCTCCCATCACTGCCATGCTCCTAGGGCCAATGGCTGCCTTTCCCCACAGATCTGCAGGGAACACATTATCCCTGAGGGCTCTTCAGYTCTGCCTCATATGGGTTGAAACAGCCAGGATGATACATATAAATCTTGCTTCTTAAGAAAAACAAGGAGAAAAGCTGGGGTGTGCTGTAAAAGCAGCTTGCTATGCCAAAAGCATCCCTGCCGGTTTTGCTAAGTCTTCCCTAGTGATTTGCATCCCTGCTCTGTGATCTGCAAGTTTTGAGAGACTGGGGCTGCTATGAACCTGGGGACTTTCTCCTCCCTCCCACTCCCCCCCCCCCCCCGGGGTGATGGAGACCATCAGGGAAAGAAAAATTTGCTCCACAGGCCTCTGTGAATTGCTCAGGCTGAGCCTAGCTTTGTTGCTGGCTGGGGTGGGCAAGTTGTGATTTTATCCCCTTCCAGAAAAAGGTGGACTCACGATTATTTTTCAGCTGTTCCCCCTGTAAGCCAAATGTACACCTCACCGGGGAGTCTCCTTTCATGGTCTTGCATAGTTGGCCAAAGAATGCTTCTGCTTATGGTGCATTTCCCATTGCACTAGTGTTTCTCTTGGATGAAACAAACTGCTGGACTTGTAGAAGCAAATCAGCCAATAAGGATGGAGAAAGATGCAACCAGTCCCCTAGGGTCTGGGTTTATACCAGGGCAGGATGTATACTGGCATGGGGAGGAAAGCAAGAGCCATGGGGACATGGTTTCACGCTGATGCTCATTTCCATATGAGGGCATCTAGTTCAGGGCTGCAGGCTTCTGGAGGTATTTCAGAACCTGCCAGCAACCTGAGAAGACAAAAATAATCCTTTTCAGGGGGAGAAGGTAGAAGGTGAGCRTATGTAAGCAGAGCTAGAGAAGTCTGGAGATTTGGGGTCTAGCCTTGACTTAGCCAGCAAATTGACTCTCCTCTTTTAGAGCGGCCAGATTCCTCTTTCGGGCAGAGGTGCTTTATACAGCACCTTGCACAGCGAGGATGGAGGTACAGCTGTTACACAGGGCTGGGTAAGAAAACTGCGTATCTAGCCCTGCGTTCCCCACCAGGACAGCCTCTCAGCTCCAGCCCAGCTGTGTGCGGTGTGCGAATGCCCTCTTCAGGAACTGTGCAGGAAAGATCACACCCCAGAAGGAAGGCTATAAACCACAAGGTCTCCCTATGCAGGACTTTCAGGATAGGGTTGTAAGGCACCCTTTTTTCTCCTRCCCTTTTAGCAGTTCTCACAGTGCCAAATTCAACAGTTTGGAGCCAGGGAGCTGGTGATTTTTCCRGCCAATTTCCTGCCCAAGAAAAAGCATGAACCGTTGAACTTGGCTGGATGAGGAGCATCTGTCAAACAGATTTCACAGAGACTGGCATCTGGAAAAGGAAAATTTCCCTAGCTCCAGCCTCCGACTATGTCAGGACAAAGGGAGTCTGGGGTAATCACCATCCAGCCTTCAGCATTGCTGAAGACTTCAGGCAAAGAATGGATTGGTGTAAAGCAGGGTGGGATTTAAAAGTGCAGCCTAAGGTGCTTAGACATCTCTCTTGTGCTGAGATCAAAAGTACTCAAATACCTAAATTTCCTCATGAGTCTGGGCTTTGCATCTGGCTCATGCGGTAAAACAAGTTCACCTGAACTAACCTCTGTCTTTTGTCACAGGTAGRTCTCGTTCCCTTCCCTAGTCTTACCTCCTTCCCTTCTCCTGGTTCCTGGTGACTGTTCTCCCACAGCCAGCTTGGGCAGAGGACCCTGTTGTATTCTATAAAGCCACCCTTTCCTCTATCTCCAAGCTTCAATTCAGAGGAGCCAAGCTGGTGTATGAGGCAGGTCTTTGTGAACCTGATGTGTTGGCTGGCATGGGGAAAGGCACCATTGCAAGGGCAGTTCAGCTGACAGATAGAGGGAACTGGCAGAGCAGGAGGAATGAAGGAGGATTAGTGGTACTTCTTTAGCCAGCACAGCTGGATCCAAAAGAAGATAAGTGTGTGGCCAGGTGATACTGTTGTCTCCAGGTGTCTGCTGTGAGGGGACCAAAGCTGAACATGACAGGTCTCCATAAAGGCTCATTGTATGGGATTAGTGGCATTGTCCTGCCGTGTTGGAGGTAAAGATGGCAAAGCACATRTGCAGCAAGCAAGTAGACCTTGTATCTGACTTAAAAGTGGCCTAGAATTGGGGTACAAAACGCTGCTCACRGGCGGCAAATGACACACTGCATCTTTGCAGCTCAGTGCCACACCAAATGCCAAGAGCAAACACCTACAGAATTTATTCTTCACAAAATAACTCCACAACCTGTTGCCTTTGGAGCAGACAGGCCAAGTCCTTCTCGACTGACACGTGTCAGGAYCAGCCCAATCAGTTACACTTGGGTGCTGGCCTTTTGTGTAAGACGACTAGCATTCATCCACAACAGCACCACCAGGACAAGGCACAAGGTTTCCTTCTTTTCCACAGAAGACTTTCCAAGAGGAAAGCCACCTCAGTCTTAGAAATAYACTGTCTTTTCTGCAGCTGTCACTCTCACATTGGAGCAATACCTCTCAGATGAAGCATTCCTGAGGGAGCGCAAAGGCTGGAGAGCCTCGAGCTGTCTCCTGCCGGATGAGTATTAACAATGACCTACAGATGGTGGCTTTCACAGCGTAGACAGAATAGGCTCCAAGCACATAGCAGACAGGGAAAACAGAAAACCACCCTTTCAGTTTGCATGCGGGGCTGGATATACGCAGGTCCCTATATCAAGTTGGGTAATGGGAGCAGAAATTCATGAGCTACACAAGTTTGGCTCAGGTCTTTTTCTTCTTATAAGTATTTTAGAATCATTACTATGGTCTCTTGTTTGGGGACTTGGCACTGAAAATATGGTCCCAGAAGTAGGTAAATTTTAGTGAAGATACCTTGATCATATAACACTCTTGGCATTTTTTTTTCTCTTCTCCGTTGCATGTTGGATGGGAAATAATCCTTTGTGTTTACAGATAACTGTCTGAAGTGCTTGCTTATTGGACTAATAATTATTGGAAGTAGATTAATGAAGACCAAATGTTAGAACAGTTGTTTCAATCCATGTTATTTGGTTAAACAACAGAAAAGTTCAAGTGTTCTGGCCAACGCACTAGTCATTCATTGGATATATCAGATTTATATTTTCTGTTTTCTTGGACTATAYTAACAAATATTTACATGCTCAGGCTCTGATTCAACAAAGCACTCAGCCATGTGCTTAAATCTCCTTGGTCTCAGTGGCAGTTAAATGCATGTTTGTGAAATCTGCTAAATTTGAGGATCTTGCATTTTTAGATAAAAAAGACAAAATGTCTATGTCATTGCCAAGTCAAGGGTCATGAAGCCATGCTGCTGGCTAGCACAAAGCTCTTGATCCATTTTGTATCTTTCTTGAGATAGTAGGTGACTTGGTGATATTTATGTTTTTACTTTTTAAGGGCAATGTTGTTTATTTCTAAATGACCTGTAAGAAAAGCTTTCAACCTGGGCTCTGGGTTTGGAGTGTTCACAATTTCCTGTTTTAGTGATACCTTATTGCTGAGAGAAGTAAGGAACTTCTCTTACATTTGCCAGCTGAGATGTTGCTGAGGAAGTTTGATATCTCTTTTGTGAGTGAAAACAATGAAGGACCAACTTAGCCAGGGGCTGGGCCAGTTGCTTCTCCTCTTGCAGAAGAGGATTAGTTCATCTCTGAGTAAGGTTTGTAGAGCAGGCGCAACTAAAACGTTAAGCAAGGTTTAGGCCTGTCTGAGACTGCTCTCCAGCTGGTGTCGCAGGTCTGAAATGATAAGAGGTGGTTTCCTTCTAGAAAGAATTCAAAATCTAAAACATGAGTGTGGTGGGTCATGTCCCTTTTGGTGTCTACATGGCACAAGCAAAGATCCCTCAACTTGCCCTCCTTGTTCACAGATGTCCACAATGCATGAAAGATGTGTATACAAGGACTCTCTCAAAAGAGGGCCCAGTGCCCAGACAGTCTCTTGTGGACCATACTGTCGCAGCTAAAGGACACTCTCTCCAAAGAGATGTCACTCGTAGTGAATTAAGCATGCCTGGAACAGTTCTCCCTCACTGGGACTAACTGATGCCAAATGGCCTGTGTCCATACTGTTMATTTCTATTTTTATCTAGGAAAATGGCTGCATCTAACCTGCCCGCTGGGAAAGGTGAGCCCATTAGGAATGGTGCTCATGGAGATACCCTGTGCACATTTTGGAAATGCACTGGAAAGAGTGCTATATCCCTGGGTCAAAACCCTGCCAGGGACTCTTCTAACAACTTAATACTCCCATTAAATGGCCAAGCAACTTCTAGCACTGTTTAATTTGCCATACAGATGTAATCAAGGGCTCCATGCCCAAACACTTTGCAGCGGATAAACCAGGGCTGCTGCCTCCAATATGCTCCCATCCAGTAGTGCATCAACAATGTTCAGGAGAAGGAGCACTCCATGAAAAAAAGAAGTTGGATGCCCTGCTGCAGAGCTAGCAGCTACCAGAAGAAGCCATTAGGGAGCCCAATTCCAATTATTCTTTCTCTGATTTCCTTCCAGGCAGCTGCTTTGCACGTGACCACTGCCCACTGGAAGGAAGAGATCATCTAGCTGCTGCTGGCGGGGCCAGGCCCAGCGTGGTTCCGCTGAGGCTGTTCACCATCCCCAGGGACATTGGTGACTCTTTCATCAGCTATTTAAAATACACCCGCAGCAGTCAGGCTTGGAGAAAGTTGTCAGTTGTTTGCGGGTCTTCTCTCACCCCAGGGAAGTGATCATGCTCTGGAGACATAAGCCAGACCTCCAGCCAGTACTGGTTATATCTTCTGCAGAATTTCTTTTTTTCTGGCCTCAGCTTCACCAAAGAACAGGGTTCCCTGTTCTTTTTGTTTTGCTTCAAATTGATAATGGGATTTTCCGTTGTTAAATATACTCCCCTTGATCAGGGATGGAGGCTGCCACACAGGAGCACCTTGAAGGCATGTGGTTACTGAATGCTGGTGGAGAAGTAAGAATTACAAGGGCAGGACTTAAGCTCTTAGGAGATAAGCTGGTCCATTGCAATATTTTTCTTCCCCTTTTCCGGGGGAAGGAATTTTTACCATGCTGAGAGGTGCTCCTGAACCCAGACAGGATTTCTCCATGATTCCTTCAAACCACAGGCTGATCTCATGCAGTGGTTGTACTTTCTCTGTCCAAAGACCATGTATTAATAATGTTGCCCCAGCTCAAACTTTAAACAGCACAGGGACATGATATTGCTGCCTGACTAATAATGCATCTCTGAGCAAGCATAGTCTGACACAGAGCTTGGGAAAATCAAATTACAAGGAAAAGGCCAGGCTTTCTTTTGCATTTGATACATTCCTTTGGAGACAATCTGGAGTCAGAAAAATCAGTGTTTCATTGTAATCCACAAAGATAAAGAGCTGGTCATGCTCTAATGTAACTCTTCCCCTCTTCAGGGTCTCTACTGGTAGGATTTTGTGTCCCTGAAAGAAAAGATCCCACATTATTAAGTGTTGGTGTAAGGGGAGTAGAAGAGTTGGAGACCCGGACTTGCCATGCAGCAGAAACCTTCATCCAGACTTTCCCTCCAGGCAGCTTTGATGGGTAGTTTTAGCCTTGATCTTGCCCAGTAGGAAGCAGATATGTTGTTTAGGACCTCACAAAGCAACACAAACACAGTAAAATCCTAGAAACTTTCTCCATAAGCATAATGCTTGCTTTCTGTGTGCACAAGGAGTTCAGGGGGGGCTCACATGGAAACCTCTCCCCGCTGTCTTCACTGAGCTTGTTTGTTTTCGACCTTGACATTTCTAACAATATTGCTCTTTGGCATGGGCCAAGCTATGGCTCCCCAGGCATGTTCATAGCCCTGCAGTGGGCAAAATGAAATTACCTCACATGGTATTACCCAGCAGCCAGCAGCCTCAGGTAGCAGACACCAATGCTAGGAAAAAGCTTCAGTGGTCCAACTGTGGAAAGGAGATGGCTCCCTGATCATCTCCCTCCTGACTGCCTCACCATCCTTGTCATGCCTCAACATCCCATGGGAAATAACGATGTGATGCAGTGAGGTGTGCAGAGCCCCTGAAAGCTGCCCAGCCCACCCACGATCCTGCAGATCCCACTAAAGAGACCTGTCAGTCTGACTCAGCTGGGGAGGAGGACAGGCTGTGTTGCACCCATGGTAAGAGGCAGACTGAATCCGGGTAGCCTCACTGGAATGGGAAAAAAATACAGGATGGATATAGCACTTGTGTCACATCAGCTTCTGGAACAGAGATCCCTTCTGAGGCATCCTCCACTGTGGGACCCCTTGCAGGAGATGGGACAAAGGTCTTCTTTTCCCACCCTCCTGCCCCAGAGCAGGGAATGGCTATGTCTCCAGGCTGCAGTTTAAGAGGAAGAGGGAGGGAAATGTCCATGTGCTGATGTGGCATCTGGGATTTGGCACACTTTTTCAAATCTAGCACTAAGTGACATCTTCAGGACTTTCTCCAGGACACCAAGACAGGGCTTTATCCCAGGTTAGTCAGCCCACCACAACACTCTGATCTCCCAATGAAAGTTGCACACAAGCCATCTATGGAGTGGTGTCCCACCAACCACACTGTTGTCTCTGGTCCTCCTTTTGGTGTCATGAGACACCTTTTTTCCTTCTCCAGCTAAGCTGCACCTCATTGTGCTTGGCAGCACTGCTCTGTTGTGTCCACAAAGGTGAAAGGATTTGGCTTTTGTACCCTGTAGATTAGCATGCACCTCAGGAGCACAAACACCTATATTCAGCGTGTGCATTTTTTTCCTTGCTCTTGCACTCCCTCTGCTGATCCCAATGATCTCTTAAAAAATAAATAAATRTTTGGACCAGAGCTAAGCAAAGTGGGGGGCAAGAACAGCCGTATGACAGAAAAAAAAAGCCAATTCGTCCAAATGGGAGCTTACCTGAGGTTCAGAGGGCAGAAGGGTTGTTGAGTAAGAAACACAGATATGGTGAGCACAGTCCTGACCCCTCATTCAGGCTTCCTCATGTCAAACAAGTGCCCTGTTTGTTCTTGAGTGGTGGTACCATTTCTTACAGTTCACAGACATATCTTGTCCGAGTTGGCTATTTAGTGCCACAGAAGCAGCTACCTAGATTTTAGACTCTGATATAAAAGAGGATAGAAAAGGGAGGTCATGTTTGCCCAGTAGAAAGGAATAATCAAGTAGAGCTGCAAACGGCTGGGGCTTACACAATACTTGCTCATAGGCTACACCAAGCTTGAGTGAGGGGTGTAGTAAAATATTAACCTTTAGGCTGCCTGTTAATTCCTCAGCCACCATGACAACATTTGCAGAAAGCCAGAGTACCAAGGAGCCATGACCACATCAGCCTCTGGGAGGATGAAGGCAAATGTCATCTGAAGACCTGCCAAAGCAAGGGGCTCACAGCTTTCCTCTTCTGAACTTGAGTACTTCAAAACCCCAAGTTCCTCCCCATGGGAGTCCCCAGCCCTGGCCAAGTTCAGAAGCAGTGACAGCTTCTTCAGTGGGACAAAAGCCATTTAGAGGGCTGTCTTAGAGCTGAGCTCCCCGTCCTCTCCTGCTGTGACCATAGGACAAGTCACTGTGGGAAGGGACCTGAGGAGGTCTGTAATCCAAGCTCCTGCTCAAAGTATGGTCGGCTGTGAGATCAGTCCAGGGTGTTCAGGACCTACTGGGGTCTTGAAACCCTCCACAGACAGAGATTTTACAACCTGTCCCAGTTCTTGACTGATTTCAGCGTCCGGGTTGATCTACCTCAGCCCCTTTTTAAGAGTAATTCAGTTTCAGGCTGACTGGAGCACAGGTACACCTCTCTCCCAGCACAAGCAGAGTGGAAGGCTGCAGACAATCCAGTACATCTTTGTCATCATTAAAACAAAGAATAAATCCTTGTGGGTGCAGTAGGGAAGCTCAGATATATCTTTGGRGAAAAAAAAGCAAGTGCCAGAGTGTAGAACTGTAAAGCTGCCAACTCCTTTTCCTTTAGGTTGTTTTYAAGATTGTCAGGGAGGACAGTCTGCCCCACCATTCCTTGCCAGATGTGCATAACCACAGCTGGTTTGGTGCACTCAGACATCAAACCATTGGTCTCCAGAGCTGAAAAGCCAGAGCTTCTGCAGTTAAAGACTAGTGACCCTTTTGCCATGGCCGGTACAGTTTCATCTTAGCAGTTCAGACCCATGGGATATGTTCTTCACCACTAATGGGTGCACCAGTGGAGAATGGAGACAAGGGTTTACACCACTGCCAGCAGGTTTCTTGTTCAGCTTGCATCATGAGGAGCTTCAGCATCTAGAGAGCCCTCACACTGCATCCTCCCCCAGCCCATCTGCCATGATGCCCTCTCCTCTCCTCTGAGCCATGGCAATCCTGGACTGACCTGACATGACTCCAGAGATCAGATGGGATGCGATGTAGTGGCCAGGATAGGAAGGGCAGGAGGCAGCTCTCCAGTCCTCCACCTCTCTCTTTGTAGTCCAGAGCTGCTGTCCTCTGCTCCCTTTTCCTCCYCTAGCCTTGCAGAGATAGCTTAGTTTGTGATGGCTCTCAGCACCCCAAGATACCTGGGAGAAGATGAAGTAGAAAGGGGGCCAGGCAGGATTCATCCTCCTGCCTGTCTTCTCCAAACCATGGCCAAGGCAGGGATGCTTGTCTATGTGTCACCCACCCACTCCTGTGGATGCCTCTTGGTCCTTTGGGGTGAACTCAAGCTCCAGCACTACACTGGCACTCACTCCTTGAAAAACAGGCCCAAAATAAGAAATCTTGTTGTTCAGCTTTGGAGGAAAGCTCTGTGGGCCAGAAGAAACATGACCCATAAGCACCCAGTTAACCTTTCTCCAAATCGCTTCTTGCATAAGCCAAAAAGATGAAAACTAATGGGGCTGCTGGGAAGCGGGAGAGAAGCAGAGAATTGCTCTGTGTGTCCTTTTGAGGATCCCAAAAGGAAAAGGTCTCTGACAAGAAGTTTATTTTCATTAAAAATGACAGGCCTAGCTCAACCATTCAAATAAACAAAGCAAGCCTGCAGAACAGCAAGTGCAAAAGGTCCTGGGTTATTTATAAAGGGCTTTTAAGTATATTAGGCCTAACACCAAGATAAATTAATTTTTTAGGATTCCAGAGCCATATCACATGTGGCTCTAGCTGTTGTCAGCTTTATACGGGCATATATTTAGCAACCTATTATCTTCCAAATCCTCCCTACTTTTTCCCTAGGGCCTCAACTTTCAAAGTTAATATATTGAGACCAAATATGAGCTCCTGTGTTCAGTCATATATTGACTGGCTCAAATCCTTCAGAAGGGCTCAATCCTGGAGTCTTTTCCACCACACTGTATAGACATTTTGTCTCCAGTGTATTGCAGAACCACCAAGTATCCTGTTCAAGACCACGTTTGCTCTAGCCGACAGGGAGCAACAGTTTTTTTCCAAGACAGGCAATTCTCTTCAGAGGGTCTCCAACTTCTAACACTGTGAACTTCAGTTCAAACAAATCTGAGCAATTACTTCTCAGTTGGTTATAAGGATGTCTGGGATCTCATGGGACTTGTTTGCATGGCCAGCTGGAGACCCTGGAATCCAACTAAATAAAATGTTAGTGAATTGTGGAAAGGATAGTAAGAGTTGGCTCTACTGCCTCTGGTCTCTGGGATGAAAGACCCTGGGAACCAAGGCAAGTCACAGGAGCAGGGAAGATGAAAGGAAGGCTCAGTTTGGTTTCTCCACTTTGTGTGCTGGATCCAAAGCTTATACTGCAGCTCACAGACTACAGTCCTGGGATAAAACTGAAGTTTKGATGGTCTGGTCTACCCAAGACACAGAAATACCTTCTCTACTGGCAACYTGTTGTGAATGTTCAAACCCTGGGCCTCGCCTGTGCTGGGAAACAGCTGCATCACAGTGCGGTGCTGCCAGCTCAAACTCTTTGTGCTTCTGCAAGTAACTTTGATTATCCCTTACCACAGTTTAGGCACAGAACAATTTCTTCTTGACTGCTCTCTTCTCCAGCCCTTCCAGCATGACTCTGTCCCTTTCCAGCATCAGCACATGTTGTCCATCCATGCCCTCAGTATGACATGGCATGTCCAGGACTCCACAGAGTAGGAGAGAGTTTTAGTTTGAGATTGGCATCTAGATGTAGAAGTCTACATGTAGTCATCTACTGTGTGCCAGGAGTGCAATTCTGTTGCCTAAACACAAGTGTCTTGCGCTATMTAGTCTCCAGCTCTGGCCTCTAGCTGCACTCCAGCAGGCTGTGGGTCTCCTATAGGTCCCACACTACATCTGCCCTTCTCTACAGATGTCTTGGTTATCCTGAGGCATCACAAATGCTACCATGTGTTTAGGCAACTGGATTGTTCCCTACCTGCCCCAGAAACTTGCTTCTTGTATTGCCTTACATTGCACAGGAATAATCCTATTTCTGAGTATTAGCTTTTATCYTTCCCGCTTGTGTTGGGAAAGGAAGCCAATTCAGAGTAATGGGGCTTTCAGGGCAGAAAAATAATTCTCTAGAGCAAAGTACGATGACCATCTTCGGGACCCCAGTTCCCAGCCAAACAGGGTSGTTGTTTGAGCATCCCTGGTGGACCAAGCTGGACAGAAGGATTTGTTCTTCCAGAAAGGAACTGGGGCAGCCTTTTCCCCTTTGTTTTAGGATGAGGTCAGATACCTCTGTGTGTCACTGCTTTGGAAGGTGATGACAGTCTTTCACTATTGCAAGGCTAATGCCAATATCATAGGCAAGGTTTCTAAAAGAGAGTGGAGCAGGAAGTAGCTGSTTTAGAGAAACTTAATGGGATGCTTCGGATATGCTTTTCCATGCCAATTGTCTTCAAGTTATTGATTCAAATTAACTCCAGTTTAGTAATAGTCAATAATCGCCTAWTTGGTTTGAATTAAGTGGCTACATAGAGCCCTGAAGATATGAGCTGGTTACCCCCCGCCTTTCCAGAGTGACTATGGGAATTGTCTGCAGGAACAATTGCTTAGCAGGAAAGGCAAGTTCTACAAAATCAAGCTTCACTGTGAGAAAAAGCTGAGGTTTTGCTCAAATGATTCCTTGTGTCTTGTTGTTTTTCTGCCAGGAAAGCTAAAATCACATATCCTGATTACTTAGTTATTTAGTGCCAAGCGGTTGCTTTAATTTTGTGCCATGACCCCCGGAGACCCCGCAACCGCCTTGCTCCAGCTGAATTGTACTGGTGACGTCTGTGATTATAGCTCTCTCTTCCTCTTAGCCCAATAGGAATCAGATGAAAGCATTGAGAGATYGAGGAAAATTAAAATCAGCCATGGGGATATACATAGGGACTTCTGTAGCCTTTTGCCCCTGTAAACAGGAACTGCAGTTGTTTTTTCCAGAGCGGCAGGCAATAATTGTAGCAGTCATCTTAAAAGACAAGTTTTACTCGAATTTTAGCTCGCCCACAGCAATGCATTCCATTGCTCCACATTTGCACAGAAATGCCAACGGCCCGGYGGCTGCTCCCCTTCCCCACTGCAGATGCCCAGGTTCCCTTTGCGTATTGCCACAGAGTATGGCCATATCCCAGCTGTGGAGGTGCTGGCAGAGAAATTGCACTCCAATGTGCTGRATCTCTCCAAGATAGGGGACTGTGCCTGGCTGGGAGCTCACACAAACACCTACACATATTTCAGCCAGGATTCATGAAGGAGAGTCTTTTCCCGTGTCTACTGCAGCTGGAAGACGAAGCACCACCAGCTCTTACTTATTTCCCACCATAGCTAGGCATCCTTTGGCAGTCTTCCCCCTCCTAGCCAGCCCCTGCCCCTGCTCCCAGCAGGACAGCAGCACGCTCCCACTCTGGCTGGAGAAAGGATTCCTTGTGCACATCCTGGGAGAACCCATCCCTGAGATCTGCAGCTTTGATGTAGGGGTGGCATTAGCACATGCCTGGCACACCTCAAGCTGTGATTGCCCCATAGCAAATGCCAGACTGATCCTTAGCTCCTGGGGACGCCCTTGGATGTCTGTGAGCCAAATCCACCCAGAGCCAGGCCCTGAAGATTATTCTGTTCTCCAAATCATATCTCAGCACTGGAAAATGCTGTTGGTATGGATCCTGTGGGGCTCTAGGGAGCAGATCCAGCCTGGTAGAGGTTAGGAAGGGTGACCTCAAACACRGCCTGTGAAAGATGGGGGTCCGGCCTCCACTGCCAACTGCTTTTCTTTCTTCTTCCCATCCCCATGCCCAACTGCTGGCTGTTTGATGCCCCAAATATTTCTGAGGGGGAGAATCAGGCTGGAATATTCTCAGGAGAAAGATGATTTCTCCTTGAGCTGGTCTGTCCAGCACTGCTGGGCTGTGACTAGTGATATCAGCGCTGCACGGGCCAGCTATAAAATCCCAGAAGAGCACTTTCAGCCCAGAGCTGCTATAACTTGGTTAATTCCTGAAAACTTGCACCAGATGGCGGTGCCACCTCATTTCTAGTTTCTCTTAAATCACTGCATAGCCAAGATGGGATGAAGGCACCAGGGACCAAGATGGGCAGCTGAGCAGCACAACCCCTGAGGACCTGTCCTGCCCTTCAGTCTCGTGGACAGTCCCTCCCACTATGGGACACTGTTTAAAGAAGCTTTTACAGATCCCTGAYAATCACACTGCCTCTGATTGCTGATCTCTGCCCCGTGTGCTGCAGCATCCACCTTGTAGTGGTACTGAAAAAGCTTGGTTGTCTCAGAGTTTTTCAGTGTCCTGCTCCAGCAGCTCCCAGGAGCATGGCTCTGGGAACCAGGCTGCAGCCACTCCAGTCTGCCTTGCTATGAGCATTTCCATCACCCTGATACATGTTTCCAGTGCTCCCAGAATCCACCAGGGAGCTGCTTGGTAACAGTAATTAGATTTACAGAGCCCATTCCTGAAAGGGAAGTGTCAGCAGGTTGACAGGCCAGATCCTGTCCCTGGGTGTACATACCAGCTTACCTCTGGCCACATGAAATCACAACCATGCAATCCAAAGGGATTGTCCTGTGGTGGTGGGGGGCAGAAAGAGGTTGTTCCCCAAGCCCTGACTCATGTCCTGCCCATGCCGCAGCTTGTTAAACCTATGAGTCAAGCTGTGGTTTGCATACAGAAGCATCTCCTGTGTGGACACAGGCATCATGACAAGCGAAGTGGAAACTACAGGCCTACCTGTCAAGATGTTAACTAAGAAAGCTATTTTTTTTTCTATACAATGCTCCAAAACACTGGGCCAGAGGATAGCATGAAAAGCAGCAGCCAGTGAGTGGGGCAGGCCTGGTTATCACACTGGGGACACGTATTCAACCATGCAGACATGCAACTTTCCATTCTGAYCCTTCTCTATCTGGTATTTTAAGCTTATTTCCACTTGAAAAGATGAGGAATCAGGTTTATCTGGTCAGATAGGAGCATGTCCTCCCTCCTACCCAGAGGTGAAGGATCCCAGGACAAGGCAGGGATGCATGGGAGATGGGACGGTGCCTGCAACGCTGCTGCAGGGCACAGCTGATGTGAGGCTGGAGCAGGAGGCAGGACCTGGGGAAGGAGAAGGGTTGGAGGAAGAGGAAGGCAGGGTGGCTCCCCCTGGGCTTTGCAGCATTGTAGAACAGACAAACAGCCCCACGCGTCACCACACGCCACAGCAGGAGAGCTGAGAGACACCCCTCTGCGGGGCTGTGCACCCAGGCCCACCAAGGACAGCAGGTACCCAGCTGCTCCCCAACAACACTGTGGCCTGCTCTTCTCTTCTCAGTGGCCATGCGACATCATGCCCACAGGAGCTGCCTGCAAGCGAAGACGAGAGACAGGGGATTTGTCATTGTTCACAGCAGTAGTAAGCACCTGTTTACATCATGGTGTTTTAAAAGCTCTGGTTGCAGCCGACAGAAATTTCTGATCCCCTAWTTGTCCCTGAAAGCACAGCTTGATCCCAGTGGAGTTTTGCATTGGAACTAAAATACTTCCTAACATTACCAGGTGCAAAGSTTTAGACCAGATTGTCAAACAAACCCTAATCACTCTTTATTTAGCAGTTATAGATTCAAGCTACATAGATCAGTGACAGAGTGAGCTGGGAATTTATTGACCATTTGCTTCTGGAAACCCTCATGGAATTTAAGTGTGAAGTGTCTAATGTCCCTGGTGATCTATTCAGCCAGTCTGATRGATGTATTTGCAGGTGATACCAAACCCCTGCACAGCTGAATGAGAGAGTCTGACTGGGGAAGARTTCAGGGAAGGACTATGGTGGGCAGGTTTCAGGCACCTTCGTGGTAGGTACCTACCCAGGGCCATCTCTCCCCTTCTATTCAGTAGGGCAGGTAATAAAATGGTTCCCTTATTCTCAGAAGTTCTGAAGATTCCTAAGGAAGAATTTCTCTTTCTGACTGGGAACAAACAAGTTTTGTTGAGTTTTTCACAGAAAATCAGAGAGAAAGGAGTAGATGCAGTTACCTCAGCTCGCACAGTCCATGGGTAGATCACTTTACTATGGTCACATCACTGTTTAATCCTCAGCCAACACAACTAYCCAGTTTCCACACACCAGTACAAGCATGGCCATATCTACACTGTTATCACAGAATCATGTGAGTGCCAAACTGCTCAAAACTGATCTGCTCTCAAAGCTAGAGTAGATTGCTCAGAGCCTTATCTAGTCAAGTTTTGATCATCTCTAAGGATTGAGATGCCACATGCTTAACCACTCTCACATGGAATAGTTTTTTCTGTCTTTCTACTTGGAATTGCCTTTGCTGATGCTTGTGCTTGGTACCTCCTGTCCTTTCACTCCGTGCCTCTCAGAAAAGCCTGGCCCCAACTTTTTTCAAAGTCTCCTTGAGGTAGTGAATGCAAGCAATTAGATCCTTCTTTAGCTTTGTCTCCTCCAGAGTAAACCCCATAGAGCCATTTCTCCCCACAGAGTCTCCAGTCCCTCTGGTCATCTTGGTGACCTCTGCATCAGCTTGCTCTCTACAGTAGTCCCATGGTACCCTCTGAAGTGCAGAATAGAGAGGAAAAATCAATTCTCCTGTCCTGCCGCCTATGCTTTTGCTACAAAGYCCAGTATGTGGTTATTCTTCATCACTGCAAGGGCTCATTGTTGATGCATGTCTATGTTGAATTGCTCCACTTTGGAAAAGCTTTGGAAATTCACTGAAGCAGTGATTTGAACCTGTGCCTCCCATATGCTATGGGATTTCCATATCCATATTCACCAGGCTCATGTGAAACTATGCATAAACTCTTTCCTTTCTGTTTTTGACCACAAATTCCATCTGGGACCTCACAAACTTTTCTCAACTAAGGTTTCATTGAAATTGATATGTTCCCATGGAAGGTTTCAGTTCCAATTAAATCAGCATTTTCTGATAGAAGAAGTTCCTTCAGAAAACATTCCAGCCAGTTACAGACAGGGTTACTAGTATCTACCCCAAAAGAGACCATCACGGTAGAGTTTTCTTCATTACTAAGACATTTGGGAAAGGTTTTGTGCTCCTAAATTGTACTCAGTGATCTTCATTCTGATGTAGAGCAATGACACAAAAGGTTTGTGCTTACTGAGTTAATATGTCTGTCTTTACTTAATTAGCAGCATTGGAGTTGGATCCCTTTAGTTCTGTTGAAAAACCTCTTCTAGACTCAAAAAGCATAATAAATATGTTTTTTGAGCTTATGCTCAAGAGCATTATTTATCTCTTATTCTTCTGTTGAACTGTGAAAAGAGGTTGAATCCTTAATAAAGACTACCTTCTTTCCAGTGTTAATTATTCACTGTATAAAGATAGGTTTAAACAAACTTAAATGAGAAGTAAAGACTTCTAAAAACTTCATAGACTAAAACATCATTCTCCTGTTAGTGTTACACTTAACTTACTTAATTCTTAATTTCACAATCTCTCCAGTTCAGCTTAGACGACTTTGGATGGCAGACAAAAAGAGGCTTCATCATGAATAAAGGTTTCAGATCTTTGGAAATAAAATATTCTGAAATGCATGGTCTGTTCCTCTGATCTCCCGAGCTTGTAGGTCTGCAATTCATCAGTCTTGGTCAGATAGGGTGTCTTCTGCTTGACCTCCTGTCATATTGCAACAGTTTCATACATTGTTCAACCCTACTCTTACGTCAACCCTCTGTCCCTGTGCTCTGTGCCCCACCAAAAGGTTCTCACTCCCTGTTCTTTCCCAACAGCTCCCAAACAGAAGAAAYATCCCTCTTTGGAAAAAGCTCAGTGGTTAGGAGCAGAACAAATCTGACAGTCCTTGCCCTCAGGGGTGTCCCAGTCCTTTCCTGAGGAGGACATTGCATGGAGCTCATTCTATAAACAGTCTTTTTGGACCTGCGTTCAAGGCAAAACCTCATTCAGTATTCATTCAATAGCAGAGGTACCTGCCGTTAAGTCCAAAGTCACARGGAAGCTAAAAGAGAAGAGTTCAGYTTGAGGCCACTTGAGGAGTTACTGGCAGAAACACCTCTTTTCTTTTTGAAGCTGCTTGTGTGTTTGGKCCTTGGAAAAACAGATCATCTGGGWAAAACACAAAAGGCATATGATCATCATTTGGCTTTTGAAAGAGAATAAATAAGAAAAGAATATGTGTTTCCTCTGGTATRTCTCCACATGCACATCCCAAGGCACTGCTTGCTTTGTGCTAAAGAAATGCTGTCATTTCTGAGATGGAGCTCCTCAGATTAGGATCCAGCTAGTGCAAAGCATTGCCACAGATGGCAAAAAAAGGAATGATTTCTGACTGTTAGTCATGCTAGAACCCAAGCAGAGTCCAAAGACATAATCAGGTAAAAGTTTTGAAAYGAACAGAAGGAAAGGGGTTTTCTTCTACATGGTGCACGTAATTAACCTGTGGGACTYGTTGCCAGAGGATGTCATAGAGGCCAGCATTATTAATGGATACCCACAGGATTTCTGCAAAATCATGGAGGATTTCTATGGAACAATTTAGCATGGTGACCTGGCTACAAATTCTGCCTGAGGAGACCTCCAAAATGATGATTAACAAAGGCAGAGAGTGTATATCAATTATGTTGCTCCAGGCATCCTTGTTTCTTGCACTTACTCACTAAATATCTACTACTGGCCCTTGTCAAAAGCTGGACACTGAGATAGGTGCACTGTCAGAGTTTAGCAATTATATATTCACCAGGGTAGCCAGGAAAAACTGAGACATGAGATAAGGACATAATCCTTCATTTCATAGGATGCAGGGGCAGATTTTCAGCTACTGTAAGTCAGGTTAGGTTCTGTCTTTTCCATGAGGCTCTGGAGACATACCCCAGCAGAAGATCTAACCCTGCTAGTCTTTTCCAGGCAGATAGGGCATTATTTTTCTATTATGCCTTCAAGAGCTCTCATTGCACTGAAAAGGATTCTAGCAAAGCCCTGCAGACTTKCAGGAGGCACATGGAGTTTCTCCATGTCCCTTTGCCCTTTTACTGTTGCTATCACTGGAGCCTCACTGCAGTATTGTGCCCACGAGGACAATGCAGATGTCATGGCAGAGATGCCTCTTCCTCTCTCCTCTCTCATTCTTGAGCCTTTTTCTCTCCCTTTAAAATTGCCTTCWGAGGGGTTGGTAAAAGCCCCTAGTACAGCTAATCTAGGAGGTTTCTAGTACAGCACTGGCTTTACTCAGCAATGAGYAAAGGTCACCTCTTGGGATCTACCAGCCACTTGAACTTTGGGAAAAAGGCATATAGCATGTCCACTAAACTAACCATGATATTACAATTAAATCATTCCCCAAAATAAAGACAGAAACTCTCTCACCAGCAGAGAAAACTGAGCATATTAAAGCATAGCCAGTGGGCAGCTATKTGGTAGCCCTCACTCATCACTTGGACTACTCTATCTGGTCCTAAAGGATTTTCACTATTCTCAGTATTACAAGGTTTCTCTTCCTGTTAGTCCCTAAAGAAGCTTTCTTAATATCCATAATGTGAACTGGTCCCAGCTGCTCAGAAAATGGRTATCTTTATCACAGATCAGTATCAGATCCTGATGTAACACTGAAGAGCTGCATCTCCCCCACTTCCCGCTCCTCACAATATCGTATTTCACAAGAGTTAAGTGTCAGCAATCCTTAGCCAGCAACTCAGGGACTGGAAATATACATGGAGAGTAGATCAGCTCTTGCTCTGAATGATTTACACCAGCTGGCTGAGTTGCTGTAGGCAACTAGAGAGAGATATTGCCTGTAAATGGTAATAATGGAACTGTGAAGGTTTGGGGTTCCTGCAGGCTGACTTAGACCCAACCTGAGGTGGTGATGGCCCATAGAGAACACATGATCTTGGCCCTTTCTCTGTCAGGTTTATTGCCACAGACACTGTGAAAAGCTAGCATCAGCTACTATGCTCTTTGCAGGAGAGGCTTGGGATTTAATGTCTGCTGAGGCTAAGACATCACACTGCTCCTAAAAGCCATGCCTTCCATGAAGCATTGGAAGGGAAGTAGGAAGATGTTCTTCGCCTTATCCATGTCAAGGATGTGATGCTCTTAGGTACACTTCTGGGACACTGAAGTTACTGGAGTTCCTAATGTATCTTCCCCATGTCTCCCAAGATTGCTCATATGTTAAAACCGACAAGTCCTGGGTTTCCCAATTCATAGACAGCATGACTGAGTTGGAGTGAACAGGCTCCCCAGTTGTCCCCATCTTTCTTCCCACTCGCTGGGCAGGTGGTCTCCTGGAGCTATAGCAGCTGCACAAGGGCACACTGCCACTGTGAAGGCACTGCTCCAAGGCCATGCATGGGTGCCACTGTTTTACAAGGTCTGGTAAAGCTCATCACCAGGATCCTCCATATCCAGCATTTTGCAGTGAGACTAGAAGAGAAGACACTGCAATCTCAGATGCAAGATACAGCATAACAAGTTACCACATCAGCTAAACCCCAGTAGCTATCAGTAGGCTGTGTCCCTGCATGTGGTAATTCAATTTACATCTGTGCCAAGGTTGAACTGTTCACCTCATGCTTGTCACGTGCTAAAAACACACAGACAATCAATGGGCCTTAGCTAGAATTATTATATCCCAGCAAGTTTAATGTGAGACTGTCCCCTTAGTTTATTAGCTGTAACCTGTCAATCTCACAGGGGTCTTCTCAGGGGTCTGTCCTGTAGAGAACAGCAAAAAGCGTGGCTCCATCAGTCTGCTATCTCCCATCAGAACTAGCACATTCCTAGAGGAAAGCACACAAACAGGGCTGGGCTGCAATAAAACTTCTCAAAATTATTCCCACTTAAGTCAGAGGGGTTGTATTTATCCCTGATAAACTTCATTTTATCATAAATTTGTCCAGTCACAAATATACTTTTTGCAATCACAACAACCTCATAGCAAGAAGTTCCACTCTGAGCTGCACACCAGGCGAGGAGGCAGCTTCAGCCAGGACCAATTAAATAAAATTAAATAAATCAGGATCAGTTCCTGTCCGTTTCAGAAGCGCAGGCCTCCCAGCCCTTGATTTGGAAGTGGTATCAGTTTTGTATACTTTCGGTGCTACCAAAAGCCACCAAGTAAATCTGTCACTTGCAGACACGTGTGCGCACACACACACACACACACACACACAGGCTCATTCACACTCCATCTCTCATTGCATGGAACCCCCAAAAGGTCCTGGAACAACAGATCACAATCCCTGGTCTGGATAGTACTTTCTCTGTCTGACATCCTCTGTGCTTCAATGATTTTTGCCAGAATAGCAAAGCTGCCTTATAGCTGGTACCAGAGCATGGCCAAGTCCAACTAGCTGACTGCCTGCTGCAGCACAAGGCTTGTGTCACACCAAAGCCAGGCTGGGCCTTGCACCTCTTCACCTCAATGCTCAGAAAGTCTACAGCCATCTCGTCAAACCACCGGAGGAGACACATCTGGCCAGCGTGGATGCTGTGACCTCAGAAAGACCATGGATGCTCTGGCGAAGCTGAGGAGAGAGAGCAGTGTCACATCAGCACCACAAGAGACCTGTGATGAGCAGTGCACTGGAAGATGGGAAAGAATAAGTTAAAATATCCTATTCTTGTTCATTTATTTGATGGATTAAATGTGTTCCTAAAAGAGCAGTGTCGAGCCCTAAGCCAGTGACTTTCACAGAGTGAGTCAGTAGGGATCAGAGCACGGCCCTACTCACCCTAAAACAGATTCAGAGAACAGGGCTGTGTCTCCACTGCATAAGGACATCAGTCGCAGAGAGGGACCAAGGTCTGGTGCATTCCCAGCACTCATCACACTCACTTTGGCATGGAGGCAGAGGTCCAGGAAGGTGTTCTTGGTGCCTCCTCTGCTCAGAGATGATGCTAGACGTTTCTGCAGTAGCACTCAGGACACATGTGGAGGGCTGAGCCAGACAGGGTCCATCTGCACTACCGGGTAGTACCTCCTAGAGGATGCTGTAAAGCACCAYGAGTACATGAGGCATAACAGCAAACTTGGATCTCTAGAGCATGGGCCATGCTGTCATGTGTGACAGCTAGAAATCCTACCCTACCTGGCCACACGCCCCAGCCTGCAGAGCACAAGTGCAGGCAGCAATTCAACGGACAATGTAAATGCTCCTTCTGCCCACCAGCACAGTCCCACAGCCCAGCAGACAGCCGAGGCTCTTCCATGAGCTCGAGTGCAACAAAGACATATTTCTGAGTTAAACATCCTGCAGTTCAGAAGGAGCTGCCAAAGGAAAAACAGTTTCCTTCCTTGCTTTGAATTTTTCAGGCTTTTCACATCTGGAGGCAACCCAGGGTCTTGCTGTTGCTCATTTGCCTTCTCTCCCTTTTCCCCACTTGATGGAGACATCCCGGATGTAGCACAGACTGGGGGACTAAGCATTTGGGCCTCCCCAAAACCTGGTGCCTGACACAAGTAATTGCCGTCCGTTGTTCTCAATGCCAGCTCTGAAGTCCATTGCCGTCTGCGATTAGGGAAGCTTTCTTTCCTGCTTTGGCACCTCAAGACAGCAGCATTCTGCCCTATGAAGCACCTCCTTCCCAAACCAGATCCCTGCAGCAACTTCAACTTTTCATTGTCAAAGCAGAAAAGCCCTATGGAGCATTCATAGCCGGGGCTGACGGTTACGTTGGCTTTACCAGTGACCCTGTGACATCGTTTACCAGTGACATCGTTTCACCCTGCTGCACCATATTGGCCCTCTGTTTCCAACTGCTGTTCCACAACAGCCACCAGCGTGGGCGTGAGCTCCAAGGAAATGAGGCAGAGGTGCCAAGGGATATTATTGCACTGACAGCTGGATTTATATTTTCTTCGTCTGGTCCAGACATCATTTTTCACAGCTCATTGCTCTGCTTTTTGTCCAGTGCTGGTTTTCCCTCCCTCCTCCTCCTTTATGTATAGATATTTTATTGCAAACACTCCGTTTTTTACGACCAGATTTTTCACGCTCTGGCCCACATTCCCCATCAATTCCTTTGTTGCTGTTACTGTCAGCTGCTCCTGGATAAAAATAACAAGAGGGCCAGGTTTCATGAGCTCTTCTCATTGCTTAGGGAACCTGCAGAGAACAAAGAAAAGTTTTATTGAATAATCAGGTTATCTATCAGGAGAAGCTGCTGCTAATAATAATATGCTGGATGAAGAGCATTGAAACCTACTATTTAATTGAAATACTGCTTCTGCTCTTCTTTGGGGTCCTCTTCTTTCGGCCAAAGAGTGATGGGATCAGGGAGCAGCTCACAGTCCACCCCAGTCTGAGATACTGCTGTAATTCCCCAGTGAAACCCAGTTCTCAGCCAACTCTGGGACTCACCAGCCCCTCTCACAGGACAATTTCTAGTGAATTAGGTAAAATTCAATTCCCATCAAATGAAATCCAGAGGAAAACTCATCCTTCCCACAGAGAAGTTCACAGATCCAGTACAGGAGAACTACCTGCCAGGTGGTTTTCCCTCAGCGTCTCTTACCAACAGGGTTTCATTTGGAATCAGAAAACCTCCTGAGCAGGGGAGGGCAGCTGATTTTCCTTGGCTTAGTCAGTCTTTGGTGCACTTCATGAGACTGGCAGCAAAGATATCAGAGTAATCAGTAATTACACACTTGGAGCAACAAATGGTGGTTTTCTAACTGAAAGGGGATTCATTTTTGCAGATGTTCATGAAGCTCACAAGAGATCCACCAAGAAGTGTTACCCTGCTTCTGGGACCTCTTTTTATACTGACACTACTTCTGTGCCAGCAATCTCCACTGTGCAGGGAAATATTCCCAGGATCACTCTGGTGAACTCCTACACTGGTAAACTGCTGGCATAGCACTTGGCATGGTTTTGGCCAGGACAGCTAGCACTTTCCTAAATGATTCCCCAGCACGAAAATCAGGAGTTGGCACCAGGTTTTTCCCACTAGACGAACTGGATGCAGCCACTTTGCTTTGGAGGTAAAGAGTGTTTAATAATACAGATGTGCTAGCTCATTCCTGTTGGCTCACGGCAGTAAAAAATCCCCTGATACTGTTGAATTTACCTTTGTAGACATAGGCAATAAGCCTAGATGAGCTTACCTGCTGCCCTTCTAGTCTAAGAATTATTCAAAACTCTAGGYCCTTGAAAGACTGTCCCTTATGGGACCATAAGTCAATGTTATAAGCAGAGACTTTGTTAGTGTTCTTGTTTACGTACTGAAAAAGCTGCTGTAACTCATCCTTCAGAGCAATTCCCACCTGCGGATTTGCGTTGCTCAGTGTGCATCCAATGCACCGCTCAGGAGGAGCGCGGGTCAGAAGGCAGACTGTTGCTCCAAGAAGAGCATAGGTACAATTCTTTTCATTTTACTGCAGGCCCCCAAGAGCTAGGCATTAAATCTGAGTCCATCTTTTACGCTCATTCTATTGTTAATATCTGAATGGGCTATCCCATGGGTGTTGCAACCAAGTCTTTTCAGATGTTAACTATTTCTAACAAAAATAGCTTCCTATGAAGCCAGAAGACTCTCCTTTAAATCCATGAGCATCTGCAAGATAATATTGGTAGTACAAGAAGCAAGGGCCGAATTCTTCATGGAATTCAGTGAAGCTGTTCCTAGTAGAGAAAGCAAGAGAAGGAAGGTTGAGGCCTTCAAGCCCCAACATTTTCCTAAGGTTAAACATTTTCTCTGAAATTGATTCTTGAAAATAATTTTTCCACAGATTTTCGCTAGTGGCAAGGGGAAGGCGGTATAGCAGCTCATAAGCACCTGCATAATGTATCATTTCATCTCCAGAGATGTGATTTTCATTTGTATTACAAACTTAACAAAGATACTGAAGTTGCACATTTCTCATGCGTATTCATTAAGCCAAGTAAATTACAGAAAAAATGATACAAATGTGACTCTGATTGGCAAGAAAGCACAATTTCCAAGTTGACGAGAAGAAAAATTTCCTGTCCAGATCGGATTCAGATCAGTAAATGTATCTCTTTTTTAGTTTCCTGGAAACTGGAAGCTCTCCAAACATGGTGCACACCCAACGGAGTTGGCATTTTTCCAATGCCACAGCCAGTAGTAGCAATAGACTTTAATACCAATTGCATTACATTGCTGCAGGCAACACTCAGGTTCCCCTGCTCCCAAGGTCACTCACTATGTGAAYTCACCCAGGGCTCAAAAATCAGCAGGTTCGAGAGTTCCCAGCCCATTACTGGCCTCATGGGAATCCTGGCCAGGTTCCACTGCAACCTACCCTTGGACTCAGTAGGAGTACTTCAAAACCAAGTTTTTTCAAACAAAGAATTACATGTTTGCTGAATTAGTATTTTCCCATGACCCTTTATTTTAGCAAAAAGATTCTGAATAATTCCATTTGCAATGGTAGATCTTTCATATGGTTGTCCTTGATTTTGCATGGATATCTATGTATCCTCTCCTACCCAAACAGGGATCATGCAAGCATAGTATAACCACATAGCTAAGAAATCAGTCACAAATAGTCTGGAAACAGGAGATAAAATGGCAGATTAAAAGTAACTTCAACCTGGAGTCAAGGTTGAATGCATATCAGCAATTTGGGGGTAAAAATGTCACAGGACATATATGTCAAAATCAGTCATTACAAACAGTGGAAATTCATTTTAAGCTGAAATTTAAAGAAGTCAGAGAATGTTAACGTAAGGAAATAAAACAGGTTAGATAACTAAAAACATTAACTCTGCCCTGTAGCAAAACCATGCAAAACCCATTTCATTATGTACTTTAATTTTATTTTTCAATCATCAAATAGATCAAAGTGCCCGAGGTCACATGAGACACTTTCACCTTTCGCCTTTGTGATGAACTCGGGGCAAAATTAACAAACCAATGTCAAGAGCTTTAAAGAAGTGGTTTTGCAAAAGTGCATGCAGGCAATGGAATTTTCTTGCAATAACACTCTTACTGCTGGAGCTGTGTAAAGATAGATGAGGCACTTGAGAATGAACCGAAGAGACAATCCTGCTCCGCTCCCGCTGGGGCATGTGCACAGGATGACCTAACAAGTCTTTCCCATCTGCCATTTCTGTGGTTCTCTGAGAAATTGGATCCCAGGAGACCCGGGGCCTGATCCTGAGAGGTGAACCCAGTGGACTAGACTTCACTCTACTTAGACTTGCTAAAAATATGTTCGTGTCAGGGCCAGTTCCTGGCATTTGCCTCTTTCGCAGTCATTTCAGTCAGACCCTCTTGGCATTTAAGGATGTGATTTTTCCAGCAAAGTAAGGATTGCTTTCCCTTTTGTGTTTTTCCCAGCTGTCAGACTCAGAAATGTGGACTGGCTCTTGATAAATCTGGGGTGCCAGTGCTAGAGAGATGGGCAAAGATGTCAAATAGACCCCTAATTTTGCAAATATTTGCACAAAAGAAAAAGAATATGCCTCTCCTGTATCTGCCCTCTTGCTGAGTTTATACTTAGTATGCCAACAGATGAGTTTTCTGGCAGGAAAGTTGGTGTGAACAGCACACATTATGAGAACTTTAGAAAATATTTCAGGAGGGCTCACTTTCTTTGTGTACCCATCGTTCTGCTAATCTCATCAAAGATCGAAAACATTACTGTATAACCTGTGTGCCAACAAAATGTTAACCAGACATGAAACTATCACCAATCAAGAAATATTTACTACAACTAGATGACAAATAATATCCAGGAATGTGTACAATCAAGAAAACCTTCATTGCCTAGGGGACAACGGAAAACAGAAAAGGAGACTAAATTCCTTGAATGCGTTACTTAATCTGAAGTACATCCTCAGCATTCATTTGGATTTTTTCATAGGTGCCTTCCAGTTTGAGGAAAGCATTTGACATTTTGGAGCTGGTCACAATTGTTGGTTGGAAACTACTTATTTGAATGAAACGAGGCATTTGCTGTCAAACTGGGAGCTTACCTGAGAAGTTTCCATTTTTCATAAAATAATTTTAGTTAACAAAAAGGCCTGGCAGCAGYCACTTCAGTCAGTTTAATGGGAGTTTGCAATAACTCCATAGTGAGATGCTGAGAATTTGAACAKTGTTTGCACTTTTGAACTGAGAAAAATAGAACTCAAAATGTGCTAAAAACTGTATGATGTTTACACAAAATGGCTTTTTTTCTTTGTCTGTTTTCAGCAAATCCTTTCTTGGCGGATAGAGGAAATCTCAGACAGGCCTCTGCAATTTTCTTTAACATGGAGAATCTAATGTTATATTTCCAAATACACATTTAGATTATCAAACCGAAGCCTTTAAGTCTACATGCGTAATGAGATTTCATCTCATTTTCTCTACTGACTATACATATATTTTTATATATATATATATATTCCTCCTCCCTTTTGCTCTTTTATACATACACACATATATATATATTTACTTTTTTATATATATATATAAAACCCTCAGTTGTTTCTCTTAGCCAAAAATTCGAAGTTCAAGCCCATTTTTCCATTTTGTTTGGAGCTGACTGCATGAGGGAAAGGGGGAAAAAAGACAAACTGAGCTTGTCATTTTGATTCTGTTTATCTATGCTCATTCTGTATATGAGCTAGTTTGTTAACTCCAGATTCAGTGGAGATATACACAAGGAAATGGTCTCTGTTATCAGTGATTTGCCGTGAACGATTGTTTGCATCTCATTCTTTGCGTCAGGAATTCTCCACTCCTGAAGTCACACCACTGCCAAAATCGCACTCGTCTTCTCCTCCTAAAAATCTCTTCCAAGCCTCTGGAAATGTCCATCCTCCACTGAGTAGCACCAACCATGCGCACACATCCAAAAGTTGGGCCATTGCCTAGACTTCTAATACTCAGGCCTGTACCTGTTAGGCTGGGTTTATGGGTGTTAAAACAAAAACAAAAACAAAAACAAAACAAAAGCCTCTTGGCAGTAAGGGAAGCAAGATAAGGGTGCTCCACACGGAGGCAGACTCTTCCCCTTGTGTTCCTCCACCGGTGTAACAGGACTGACTCATTGAAGGGGAACCCCGAGATGATGCTGGTGTTTTGCGATCGGCTATACCAGCTTAGATGCCCCTGGGTTGGCTAGGGCACAGCCTTTTTTTTTCCTTTTCTTTCTCTTTTTTTTTCTTTCTTTTTCTTTTTTCTTTTTCTTCCCCCCTCCCCCCTCCAGTATTGTACATTCTGGGAAAAGCTGTTGGCTGAAAGAAGCTCTGCTGCGCAACCTCCTGCGTGTGCTACCATATCTAGGCAGAAGGCAGCCTGATACGGACACGGTCATTACTCTGCACATCTTTGCTGGATCACAGCTCATCCAGACACTTTGGTGTCAGTTTTCAGAGTAGCAGAAAGTTTTCAAAGAGCAAAAGGGAGGAGGAACAAAGGGTTGTCCTGASTGCATGTAAGGTTTGCCTGGAGAGGACTAAGTGTATATCGGTGAAACAAAGCCATGCCAACACCACTGGCTACAGAAATCACCTCCTCCATGTTGGCAGGAGCAGAGGTTTGTGATTTGCAGGGCTGGAACAGCTGAAGCACAGATAGGTTAAGGTGACCCTGAGCTGGATGAGAGGAAACAAGACCTTGAGAAAGCAGATAAATATGCCTGGCTCCATGTCATGCCCACAACGAACATCAGTAAGCTGGCAGAGGTCTGAATCTTTTTATTTCCTCCTTCATCCTCCTTGGTCTAGCAGAGTAAGAGGAGGATGTTTTGCCTCTCTTATTACACAGCTACTGTTGTTAGAAACAGATTAAGCAGGGAAGGGAGGGCAGAGAGGGCTTTAGCCCACCATTTTGACATTGCTGACCACAAGTGTACACCCGCTTTTAGAGCTGTGGACTGAAGCTTCCCATGGACAATGTGTTTTCTGACTTTGTCTGACTCTATCTCTGCAAGAAAGAGAATGGCCTGAATATGAATCAGAAATCCCATGCTAGGCTTTGGGAGGAGTAAAAGTGCCAATGGTGTGTGGGGGGAGCAACATTTATTCTCACTTCATGTACATCCTTCTGTGCCATCTTTTACAAGACCACACCATGACTAGCTCATCAATGAGGAAAAAATATTTAGCTTGATGTGGGCTACCTTTGAATCTCCAAAATAGTTGGCAAAGACATCAGCTGACTTCTATGGTCTCCTCACTTGCACATCTGGGAGCAGAAGGTGGCTTTCTAGCATAACAAAATGTCTTTGCAACATGCTAGCACTGCTAACAAGTTCAGCAGCAGTGCTGATGGCAACCTGCTCTGTCCTGTGGCTAACAGCTACAAGAACACACCGCCCTCAGAGTTGCCCAGGGGATTCTTTCTCCTCAATGCCTCACTGAGTCAAATGCCATCAAAGTATTACTGCAGAAGACTCCTGCTAAACAACAAAACTGRTATCTGACTAAAGTAAAAGCTTCCAAGCGTAATAAGGTTCATCAGCACAAATGGACACTATAATTTACCCAGCAAAAGTTTAGACAGGCATTTTCCCATCCACACATACATTTGAACCCTGACCTGGCCTCCATACACCTCTTCCATATGAACTGGTTCTGGTGCAGATGTGAAGCCTTGTGTCACTTTTTAAGTTCTCCACCCACCAAGTATCAATAATGAACACATCAACCCAGACCAGTTTTGGTCCAGAAGATAGTTGCTTGTCACCTCAGAATAAGATATAAGGAGCCTCTTGGTGTAAGGATGAGCGATTTTCTTCTGCTCTTCTCACTTGCCCCTGTTCTGCCATCTACTGTGTTCACTTTCCATAGGCCACTGCTCATGAGAGTGCAGCTAATAGAGGCRGGRAACAGATGCAGTAGTTCAYGCAGCAGTTTGTGCAGARGGGCCCAAGGAGGCACCTTAGTTTCCAATCCTAGTTATGTACATGTCCTCASATGTGGTTGTGACATGCYGCAGAGCACACTCCCCAGTAGCTGTTGGAGTCACTGCATCAGCTGTGTCAGAGGCTTCTGCCCAGACAGACCCTCTGACAGCAGATGCAGCTCTGCAGGTCTCAGGCTGCAGGRAGTGCTTGGGGCCTCTCCGTGAGGCCTGGGCTGACAGTCAGCTCTCCTGCAGAAGGTGTGCTGGTGTTGACGAGCTGTGTCACCAGGTAAAGGAGTTAGAGGAGGAAGTCAGTCGGCTGCRTGGCATCCATGAAAATGAGCGGGAGGTAGACGGGGTATTCTCAGAGAGCAGACAGCTTCAGGAGTCCCAGCCCCCACAGCAGAGGAGCTGCTGGAGGGCTCTGTGTCGAGTGAAACGGTACATCACAACACTGCAGAAGAAGGCTGGAAACCGGTCACTTCTCGCAGAAGGAGCAAGACTCTTACTCCTCCTGAAGACTTGCAATTGAGGAACATGTTTGGTGCCCTCCAGGCTGAGGAGGAGCTGGGCATGGCTCCGAGGGAAGCAACTGGGCTGACAGACCCTGTGCCTTGCGGGAATGCCCAGGAGAAGCAGCAAGTGCCTGTTGTGGGTGACTCCCTGCAGCAGGGGATGGAGGCACCTATCTGCCGACCTGATCTCCTGCTGAGAGAGGTCTGTTGCCTGCCRGGGGCCTGAATACGAGATGTCATGGAAAGGCTGCCAAGGCTTGTCCACGCGTGGGACTATTACCCTCTGCTGCTCTTCCGTGTGCGCACTAATGATACCAAGGGCCAACTGGAAGCCATCAAACAGTTTCAGAGCTCTGGGGATAGTGGTCAAGGATCTGGGAGCCCAGGTCATGTTCTCCTCATTCCTGCCAKTGAGGGGGAAGGATGGGAGGATGAGTAGACGGATTTTCCRAGTTAATAACTGGCTGCACCACTGRTGTTGGCAAYGGGGTTTTGGTTTCTATGACCATGGGACCCTGTTTGAAGATCAACAACTRATGGGAAGAGATGGGATCCACCTCTCTAAGCAGGGCAYGTGTGTCTTTGCCAACAGGTTGGCCAGCCTGGTAAGGAGGGCTTAAAACTAGRAAAGATGGGGGAAGGGGAGATTTATAGAGACAAGGTAGTCAACAAAACATGGCTCAAGTCAGGATGCCTCCAGAGGATGCCTGCAGCAGGGGAAGCATGCATGGGACATGACTATGGAGGATGTTCTTTCACCCCTCCTGGGAAACCTGCATGCTCGATTACCTCTCTAAAATGCCTGTACACCAATGCATGCAGCATGGGGAATAARCAGGAAGAATTTGAGATCTGTGTGCCATCACAGGGCCATAATCTCCTTGCAGTTACAGAGATATGGTGAGATCGCTCACACAACTGGAATGCTTTCATGGATGRCTATGCGTTTTTATAGGAAAGACAGGCCAGGAAAGCAATGTGATGGAGTTGTTCTTTATGTGGGAGCAACTGGAACATATCAAGCTTTGGCTGGAGGTGGATGAAGAGTGAGTAGAGAGCTTATGGGTAAGGATTAAATAGCATGGGTGACACTGTTGTGAGTGTTTACTACAGGCCACCTGATCAGGAAGAGGAAGTCGATGAGGCCTTCTACAAACAGCTGGAAGTAGCTTCACGATCACAGGCCCTGGTTCTCATGGAGGACCATGATATCTGCTGGAAAGACAGCATAGCTAGGCACAAGCAGTCCAGGAGACTCCTGCAGAGCGTCAATGATAACCTTTTGACCTAGGTGGTAGAGRAGCTAACAAGGAGAGGCATACTTCTGGACCTCATACTAACAAACAAAGAAGGACTGGTTAGAGATGTGAAGGCTGGGRGCAGCCTTGGCTGCAGTGACCATGAGACAGTGGAGTTGAGAGTCCTGCGAAGATGAAGTAGGGCAATAAGTAGGATCAAAACTCTGGACTTCAGGAGAGCAAACTGGCCTCTTCAGGGACCTACTTGGAGGAATCCCATGGGTTAGGGCCTAGAAGAAAGGGGGGGGGGGGCAAGAGGGCTGGTTAATATTCAAGTATCACTTCCTCCAAGATCAAGATCAGTGCATCCCTATGAGGAAGAAGTCCAGCAAAGGGGGCAGGAGACCTGCATGGATGAGCAAGGAGCTCCTGGCAAAACTCAYACAGAAGAAGGAAGCACACAGAATGTGGAAGAAGGGACAGGCCACTTGGGAGGAATATAGAAACATTGTCAGAGCATGCAGGGATCCAACAAGGAAGACTAAGGCCCATGTGGAATTAAATCTGGCGAAGGATGTCAAGRACAACAAAAAGGGCTTCTTCAAACACATCAGTAACAAAAGGAAGACTAGAGAAAATGTGGGTCTGCTGCTCCAACTAGACTCCATGCCACTGATGACAACAAATCATGCTTAACCAAACTGATAGTGAAGTGGATTGAGAACTGGCTGAAAGGCAGAGCTCCGAGGGTCMTCATCAGTGGCGTGTAGTCTACTTGGAGGCCTGTCGCTAGTGGCGTCCCCCAGGGCTCAGGACTGGCTCTTCATCAGTGACCTGGGTGAGGGGACAGAGTGCCTCCTCAGCAAGTTTGCCAATGATACCAAGMTGGGAGGAGTGGCTGACACACCTGAGGGCTGTGCTGCCATTCAGAGAGACCTGGACAGGCTGGAGAGTTGGGCGGAGAGGAACCTCCTGAGGTTCAACAAGGGCAAGTGCAGAGTCCTGCACCTAGGAAGAAATAACCCTATGCACCAGGACAGGCTGGGGGCTGACCTTCTGGAGAGCAGCTCTGCWGAGAAGGACCTGGGAGTTTTGGTGGACAAGCTGACCATGAGCCAGGAACGTGTTTCAGAACCTCTTGAAATACAAGAAGTTCTACCTGAATATGAGGAGAAACTTCTTTACTGTGAGAGTGACAGAGCACTGGACCAGGTTGCCCAGAGAGGTTGTGGAGTCTCCTTCTCTGGAGATATTCAAGGCCCACCTGGATGCAATCCTGTYTAACACGCTCTAGGTGAGACCCTGCTTGAGCATGGGGGTTTGGACTAGACGATCTCCAGAAGTCCCTTCCAACCTTACCTATTCTGTGATTCTGTAATGCAAATGATGGACCCACRCTTTGCTCCCAGAAGAGGCCACTGAACAGAGAGCAGATCAAAGGGAAGATGCCCAAGCTGAGGTGGAACTTGTATCTTGACAGATGGTGAAGACCTGGAAACTTTCCTGTCTCTCTATATCTTTCTTATCACTGATTGATTTGTGTTTGCCCTGGACAGCACCATGTCATGCATCCAAATRGAAGGCAATAAAGTCAATGTCCTTATGTCCTAGTGTGGCTCTTTGGTATCCTTAACTCTCTGTTCAAGGCCTGTATCTGGAAGGTGTTGAGCTCTTCCTTAAGTAGTAGGAGCATGTTCCTTTTCCAGGTCCACAGTCAACATTCAGCACTTCAGACAAATGTGCCATGACCTAGGCTTCCATTCAGCCTGTGTGAGCTTCTAGGAGTTGGCAGTCTTTCTGTTACAGAGATAACCCCCCTGGAAGTTTTGGCCTGAGCCTGTAATCTCACCATCATGATGACTGCAGCAGTTTGAAGATACCTGTTCTGCAGCCTATGAATCGCACTTGTGAGAAATGCCAGGGACTTGGTTAGGCGAAAGACTCTTTGTAAGGGGCAGAAAACTGCATAGTTTCTCTCACGAGATTTTCCTCCCACTGGACTGGAGAGTAGGAACAGCAGTAAATCCCTAGGCAAGCACTGAGCTCGAGGATGACTGAAGATATTGCCAGTGACAGAGATGATAGTGCTTTGGTCTCTGCACCAAAGCAGTTGGGTGTGAAAAGCTCCCACCAGCGCAGACTTCTTGATACAGTTCTCAGAAGGCTATCACRGGGGACATATGCACTACCCAGCCCTCCCAGGCCAAGACATATAGCTGCTGTCCACAGCAGCCACCATATGAGTCATGCCTTCAGTCCAGTCCATGCAATATCTTACTCTTTTCAAAATGCCTGGTTCTAGGAGGGGAGAACTTGATATAGTTTAATTGGCCTCTGAGAAAAGTAAAGCTCAGTGAATAGGCAGCAAAGGTAGGAGGAATCTGGGTTCCTCAGTATCGGGTAGATTCAAGTTTGTGCACCCATTCTTCTAGCCATTAATGGAGGCAATTCCTCTTCATGCTTCTATCTCTCTCAATGGCAAAACTCCCTGTGATTTCAGTGGTAGCAGAGCAAAGCCTTATGTAAAAGGGCAAAGAAGAAGGGGAGCAAATTCAGTTGCCATAAATGTGCTTGTCTGCCAGCTTTCCAACTACAAAGTTTTCGTGTGAGCTAACCTCATCCCCGTCATCACAAGCCGTCAGCCTGCGTGTGGGTGGTCAGGGCAGCACTGGCAGCAGAATGGACATTTATCAAAAAGCCACTCAGCGTGAGAGTGCTGCTCTGCAGAGAAGAGAGGTCCCACATGCTGAGATCGCCCATGTTAGGTAGTGCTCAGGAGACACATGCAAACTGTATTGGTCTATCATGCCAGAAACAGGAGACAGATGAGGGAAGCCTGGCCCCTAGTCGCTTCCCAGCACTGCCATACAGCATCATCTTTCAATGTTTCTTTGCACTATATTGATTTTAGAGCCTGTGCACACAGCTCCCTCTAAGTCAGCATCACACTGTGCTGCTGATGCTGTGCAGAGGAAAGTGACAGTGCTGTAGGAGACAACCTGGGTATTCTTTCAAAATATAGTTTTGTTCTGATTCCTTATTGCCCAGGAGAGTGAACAGAGCCCTGCAGCCTGCCAGGTAAGAATCCTATGGTCTCTGGAGCCTCCATCTCTGGGCAGTCCACCTGATGGCACCTGAAGGTCCATACAAAGCCTGGTATGCCCAGCAGCTGCCACATAACTGGCCTAGAAACATGGTGGGAACAAGGCAGATGTGCACTGGAATCTATTTTCCTAGGAGTTTTATCAACCCYGACTGGTTCTACTGGCATGTCAGCAGGGTGGAAATGACCCTCAAAACATTATCTATGTTTTGATTAATCTATGATTCCAACAGAGCAGTTGTCTCACTGGAATGCCTTTAGGCAGCTTTAATTAGAGGAAGAAAAGCAGAGTGGCCATATGGGCTGTGTGATGGACCAAAAAAACACTGTACAGACAATCTCTAATTCAGTCCCTGACACCTGCTTTGCCACCTGAGCTAGTGCTAGATGCTTAGGTATGATTCTCCAAGGTATGGGAGGGTCTGGACTATATTCCCACCTGTCACATACAGACAATTATTCTTCATTTGAATAATTCATCACAGAGTCCAGTGGGGGCAGAATTGGCTTCACACTTAGCCTACTCGCAACAACTCTTTCTTGGAATTCATGGTGCCAGAGTAAATCCACACAGAGTGCCTCCACACAGAGCTGGTGTATATGACATGGGCTCCACCTCAGATGAGCASGTGTTTAGCTATTTGAATTCCATTCACAGATACATCATGGATGCCAAAGATATTGATAGATTGGGTAGCTAGATATGTCTTTGGAAAATCCAAAGAGTCTTTTTGCTTAAATCATTCAACAAACTTTGGAAACTGTGTCAGAAAACTGCAGTGTCTCCTGCAAAGTCAGACAGAAACACCTGCCTTTGGCCTTACAGGAATCCAAAGTCAGTATCTCTCCCAGATGCTATGCTCAGCTTCTGATCTTCAAARGATGTAAATTTCTTGTTGACACTGGTTGACAATGAAAATGTCATTTTATCTGGGCAAATTGAGTGCTACTACCTGTTCAGATTCCAGATACTTCCTCCTATAATAATGCATTCAGCTCTGATCTCTGTGCAGTCCAGCATGCAGGCTAYCTGCCTCATGGAAAGAGAATAATTCTGTACTAAAGGCATCCAGAGCGTCTTAAGCCACATTGGGAAGACATCCAAAAAGTTCATTTAACATTTAAYATTACAAGTTAGAAAAGATGCATTGCTTAGCCTGTAAAGGGTCCCTGCACACTCTGCTGCTTCCATGGTTTTCTGTCTGCAGCTGCCTCAATAGTTCTTAACTCTATAAGGAAACAAGTAGAATAATCACCATCCCCCAGCTCAATGTCATGCTGGATTAGCACAAAAAATGCACAGAAATTTTCTCTGTATATTAGCCTTCCTGGCATTTAGGAGCCATTTCACATTGAATTCATGCAGTACTTTTACTTGTGTTGGTGGGACATTCATTCAAACCATCTCCATCATGTTATTATGAGCTTTTTGGTCCTAGAAAACTAGAAGGTCAGCCCATGTCCATGTGAGCTCAAAAAGAATGATATCACGAAAGACTGAGTGGCCAGGATGAATAGCTATGCCTGAACAAAAGGTCAATATATCCTCAGTGCTATCACAACAGCTCCACTTGGTGTAAATGTCTCCACAATGTCACTTCTTTCAGTATGGAGGCTGAGGCAATAACAAGGCTAACCACAACCATTTTTTTTTCACTAAAATAAGGATTTCTTTGATTCCAAAGTGCTTTCTTCCCCAGATCCAGCGCCCAAAGCTGTCCACCACTGGCCCCAGACTAGACACTTCGGCCATCCCTTGGGAATAACAGGAGAACAAGTTGCAGTGAGTCAGCATCCTGACTCCGACAGCAGACAGAAAGAACTTAAGCACTGGACAAATAGACAAATACATAACAATATTTCTTCAAAACATTTCCCCAATATTCAGCAAATGTGGTCTGGGAATTTCCCAGGTGAGAAGAGGGATCACTGTATTTAGTATTCATCAGTGAACTTCTCCAGCCTTTCGCAATTTCCTTTTGGGCCTACATAAATTTTTCAGATCCACAGCTCAATGACACCTATATGAATGACCATCTCTTCTTGCTTGTTCTGTACATCTCCTYTGAGAGCTTCTCTCGGTGTCCTCTAGTTCTCGTTTTGGAAGAGACAGTGAAGAGTCATTCTCTGTTCTCTTCCTCCTTGCTGCTCAGGAGCAATTTTGTCATATACCTCCTCAGTTCTCATTTTTCCTGCCTGAGTTCTAAAACTTGGCAGCACTGCTTCTCTCCAGAGCAGGTCAGCAGAGGGAGCTGATGGTTTGAGCCCTTCCAGCAGCATGTGTCTCTTTGCATGTTTCAGTTTTTAGTACTCAAAACAATAACTATTGTT
Organism: Rhea americana; assembly: GCF_003343005.1. Taxonomy (NCBI): domain Eukaryota; kingdom Metazoa; phylum Chordata; class Aves; order Rheiformes; family Rheidae; genus Rhea; species Rhea americana. Next base: position 21,284,564 of record NW_028185037.1, on the reverse strand, counting down.
TCTCCCAGCTGCATGTCTGTAAGTTGTAATGGAATACAATCAAATAGCCAATTAAGGCAATGTGCTCAAAAGGAAGAATATTGGCAGTTAGGCTGGTGCTTTATTTTCAACTAAGGCAGACCTCAAGACTTGTCCTAAGATGTCAGCCAAGACAACTAGGTAATGAAGACAAAAAAAATCCTGATTCAGAATGACCCTTAGACCTCTGCATGTTTTTGGAAAGTTGCTATCACCTGCCTTACTGGAGCATGAAAGACCCTAGCCTGAATATCATGTATTGTGGTGTTCTTCAGGAGCTCAGCTTGGCTTCTTCTAGAAACCCCTTGTAACYTTAGAGAGGTCATCTGCACTATCAGCACCTCAGTTTCTCCATCTCTGTAACACTTCTTCCTCTAGGCTTTGTCCATCTTCATTTAAGGCTTCTCAATACAGGGAGTATCTCTTGCTGTTGGGGTTAAAGAAAGCCACAGATGATGTGACCCTGTCAGACGAGAGTGCTCCCAGACTCTACCGCCATACCTTAGCCTTGTCACAGGTTCAGGAATGTAGGAATTAATCMTCTGCAGATGCCTGAAATAGCTGTTTCCAGAGTCTTTCCCCACCTTCCCAGCCATGCGTCACCAGAAACTTTTCAGTTCTACAAAAGGATTTGTGCCTCAGGGTGGAGAAAACCAGGAGCTGGAGAGGGTTGCCCTAGAGAAGGTGATTTCGGTAAGGTCTGCCRTCAAGGGCTTTGAAAGCTCTGGCTGCCAGTCAGAGCTCGCCGTATACCACTAAGCTGGGCCATGAAGCTGCCCACTAAAATGGGCTCACTGCAAGCAGGGAAGCTGTCTAGGGAGACTGAGGGACCTGACAGCTTCCAGTCCTCCGGAAACTTCAGCAAAAAAGTCTGGTTTTGGTCTGATTTGGACCCAAACCAGCTCATAAAAAACAAAACAAAACAAAACAGAAAAGATGACATTTCCCACTAACCGGAAAGCCTGTTTTCTTAGCCAGCTAGCTCTCACTCCCCCATCACCTCTGGTTCTGGCATTCTCCAAAGCGCACGTGCTTTGGCTGAGTTTTATTTGATACTAAGCGCGAAGGAGCCTCGTGTCTCATTTCTGGCAGCTGGATTCCACCACCGGGTAATTCTGTGGCTAAACTGTTTAAATAATGTTAATAGCTTTACAAATTCACTTTCAAAACAGCCCAAAGTGTAAAGCCAGCGCAGCTGAAGCAGCATGCTGGGGCTTAGGCATGTTTAGATAAGAGTGGGCGCAGTGTAAGCTTTGAGAGTGCTCCATACAAGTTATGCTGAAGCCTGAAACCRAGGACTTCTGCCTCTTAGCCAGATCTCCAGTGCTGTGATGGGGTAGACGTTTACTACAACAGGGCAAGGTYTGAAAGCTATTGCAGCTAGAGGCTTTGGGGGATTAGTATTTTTATTTTTCTTGGCAGCAGACTCCCTCTGTGGCAGGTGCTGTTGCAGAAAACAACAGCAGCTCCATGGGTATTCTCAGCTTTTCAAAGCAATTAAAAAGCAGAGGCTTAGTAAAGGGTGCTGAACTTAAGACAAAAGGTCAGGTTTTAACATGCGGCAAAYCTAGCTTGAACCAACCTACTTAAGGTGAAAACTGCAGCTGTCTGGAGCTCTGAACTCTTACCCAGAACCTGCCCTGTCTCCCTATCTGGTAAAGAGGTGGCTGAAAAACACAAYGTAGCAGCCGGAGGGCAGGAACCAGCTGTATGAATGATGATAGCATAAGCCACAGGGGTGCAAGTCCAAAAGGCAGAAGCAGGAACAAGGTAAAGCAGGTATCAACAGCATTTTCATATCCAGATCTTTTCTGGATGAAGGGTTGCAGGAAGCCAACAGGGCATATCTGACCTCTCCGTGCTCAAGTGTATTTGCATGCTCACCTCCCCCAGCAGCATTCTTCTGAGTGGCTTCGTAAACTTTTCTCCCAATATGCCAGTCATACTGTGATCATCATAGTCATAACAGCATCACGCAGGATTATCTGTGCCTTTTAACAGCCCAGATTTCACAAGGGTCACCCACTGCATTCACGTAATCGCAGCTGTGCTCAATAATCTCTCTTGGCCAAATAAAAATAGATTCAGGATATGCTTGTGCTCTGATTTACATCAGGATAAATCAGCTGTTCTGCCCCAGTGGTCCGCTGTCTACCGGCAAAAGAAAAGTGAGATAAGGTCAGCATAGACCTTGGGAGTACACAGCAAGAGAGATTTAATGTGTGTCAGCACAGCCAAACTCAAAGTTACGTATTTAGGAAACCAAACAAATTCAAAAGAGAAATTAAGCACATGCTTTAACAATGAGAATGATTAACCACTAAGGAAAACAGCATGGGAAGAGATGGATTCGCAAGTTCTTGATGCCTCAAATGAAGATCAAAGGCTTTTCTAGCCAAGCCCAATTTACGCAAAATGAGGCACAGTCTCTGGACCTCTCTGCACTACAAAGCATGAATGTATCGCAACGTCTGGGTTTCTTACCATATGAGAAACCCAGTCTGCAGCCATGATCCCAGAGCCAGCTAATGGGAAACCTGGCCACTTTAGCTCAGAAAACACCCAAAACCCGGAGCTGGGTTTAMGCACCATGTGTAGGCAAGGGCATGGTCTGCCTGCCCTGCTGTTTCCACACTGAATGGTTCTCATCCAGATTTTATTGCCCTCAATAGGAAATGCCAGGAATCACTGCTCTCTTACAATCTCTCTTCCCTTCCAAGTGAAGAGTGTGTTTTTTCCAGGAAGCTATGCCCAAGAGCAGAAAAAATGTTAGTATATACCATCCCATCAGCTGTCCTGTGCSTCGCCCCTTCCAATTGCTATCCCACAGCTTCTGTTCAAGAATATGGGAACAGATCACCCGTAAAGGGAAATTTGGAGGAGACGACTTCACTTTGCCAGCCAAAAATGCTTCTCAAACATAYTTTTCAATCTCTGTGCATCTGAAGTTAACACAGATGGTGAATAAGGGCATCCAGAGAGTTATACGTGATGGTTGACCATAGGTTCTCTATGGGATCCTATTCTTTAACAGCTCCTCCTAAAATTGTTTTGGGCAATCTACTGAGCAAAACTTGAGCCTGCTGAAGTCAGGAGTTCTGCCAGTTGCTTTGAAAGTTCAGTCTAGTTTTAACCTTCATGGGATCATAGAATCATAGAACCGGTAAGRTTGGAAGGGACTTCTGGAGATCATCTAGTCCAACCTGCCTGCTCAAGCAGGGTCACCTACAGCATGGTACACAGGGTTGTGTCCAGGGGGGTTTTGAATCTCTCCAGAGAAGGAGACTCCACAACCTYTCTGGGCAACCTGTGCCAGGGCTCCGTCACTCTCACAGGGAAGAAATTCCCCCTCAYGGTCAGGCAGAACTTCCTGTGCTTCAGTTCTTGCCCATTTCCTCTTGTCCTGTCACACGGGACAACTGAAAAGAGTTTGTCCCCRTCCCCTTGACAYCCTCCCTTCAGGTACTTGTACACATTGATAAGATCCCCCCTCAGTCTTCTCTTCCCCAGGCTGAAGAGGCCCAGCTCTCGCAGCCKTTCCTCAGAAGGCAGATGCTCCAGCCCTCTGATCATCTTTGTAGCCCTACGCTGGACTCYCTCCAGCAGCTCTATGYCTCTCTTCTGCTGGGGAGCCCAGAACTGGACACAGTACTCGAGATGAGGCCTCACCAGGGCTGAGGAGAGGGGCAGGATCACCTCCTTCGACCTGATGGCAACAYTCTTCCTAATACACCCCAGGAGACCATTGGCCTTCTTGGCCACAAGAGCACATTGCTGGCTTGTGGTCAGTCTGTCATCCACCAGCACTCCCAGGTCCTTCTCTGCAGAGCTGCTCTCTGGAAGGTCAGCCCCCAGCTTGTACTGGTGCMTRGGGTTATTTCTTCCTAGGTGCAGAACCCTGCACTTGCCCTTGTTGAACTTCAGAAGGTTCCTCTCCGTCCAGCTCTCCAGCTGTCCAGGRATGAGAGGGATCAAATAGGAGGGAGGATATAGGGCAAGAGAGATCCTCTGGCCAACACAGAATAAAATAATTTGAACATAAGATCAGTGTTTGCGGGGAGCCCAGGGCAGAMATCTACCACAGAAGGATTCAGTGCTGTGAGGACAGGGCTGGTTGACCTGGCTATCAAAGATGATGCATGTGTAAAGGACAGGATGGAAATAAAGGGCATGGAGACAGGCTGCCTCTATTGCTAATACGTGTCAGGCAGTGGTTTTCTTCTGGCCCAGCAGTAGCCTGGGGCACATCCACCCTGTGATGATGGACCCAGTGAAACATGCTGACTGGGACAGTCCTGACTTGTAACCTCTTCGTGTCAGAGGAAAGCAGCTCAGTGGCATGAACTTGTCATTYTATCCAGATTCTCCTGATTAAAGATGCCCTGCAATTCAGTTTGAACACACATTCCCACCTTCCTAAGGCCTAGACAAATGCCACTATTTTCCATTTATTCAGAAGGCACTGTTTGCTAAAGCAACCCTAGAGAAGTAGTTGGTATCTACAGCACCAACTGCTGCAGTGCCCATTATCATGAGCAGTCTCATTCCTAAGTATCATCTTCAGTTTTGGCAAATAGCTTCCTCCAAAGCCAAATGGCAGGACCCTGCCCAACAGCTTCCTGTAAGAGAGAAATGGAGGAACCCCTCGCCACAAAGYACAGGGTCCCACACACTGTGAGATCATCACTGGATCACAGGATAATTCRGGTTGGAAGGCACCTCAGGAGATCTCTAGTCCAACCTCCTGTTCAAACGAGGATCAGCAAYGGAGGTCAGTCCACGTTGCTTAAGGCTTTTTCCAGTTTGGCCTCCAAAAATGGTGACTGCACAAATAATCTATTTAGCATTGCAACCTTCTCATCRCTCACCTCGGCCAGGCCAGGGTCAGACCCCACATACAGATTCAGTAGGTGTCAGAAATAGCATGCACGGAGGAGCAGGGGGAAACGCTCACTGAAGTCAGATGTAGCCCGGGCAGCCTTACTTCAGCTCTTCCCAGGAGCAGGCAGGCTCGTGATGCCAGCCTAGGAGTACAAGGGGGCTTTGCTCTTCCCACYCCCTCCGTCCCCATCACCTTGCAGCCTCTCCCAGGCTGTAGGAGCCCAAAGGCACCTCACGCTGCTCCAGCATGGCAGCCACTCCCTGCAGCTCAGCATCTCTGGCAAGGATGCTCTGCAATCTCTCTTCAGCTCACTGCCCTGCCGTGATACATGGCTCCTTTGCTGCTCTTCCTTATATGGGAAATTTGCATTGCCTCACGTCTCCGGCACTGAGAAAGCCAACATCAAATAGTGCCTTTTTATACACTAACTGGCCAGTGGGCAGCTGCCTCTCAGCATACATAAGGGGCTATGGTATAGCAGCCACTCTCAACAGGGACATTTGCTCTTGAGTGCTGAGAAACTTGCCACCATTTTTCCCCTTTGAGGTTACCGTCCTTCTGTCTTATTTTGTTCCAGGTGGCCAAAAGGCCAATAAGTTTGAGCAGGGAGGAACACAGGAAGAGATAGACAAACACCTATTGCCTCATGAAACCAGGCTAAAAATAGGGCACAATCAGCCCTTGAAAGAAACACGCAGTCCTTTACTTTGTGCTGAGGTGGAACCACTTCTGTGAAAGCATTTGCGACAGAAACTATTTTTAGCCCTCTCCAGCTCCTCCTCAGGCAAGTTGCTCCCATGCCTCCCCATGGTCCTGCCTTCCAATGTGTCAGGAGGCACACCACAGGGCTAGGACATTTCTTCCCACCCCATTCATCAGTGACCTGCAGAGCCCATGTTCCCCTTCCTTCTGCAGCAGCCTTTTACAGATCTGGAGGCTGTCACTGTGCACGGGCACTCATTTAGCCCATGGAGGTGGTGTGACCTCACCCTTCTCTTTCTGCTCCTGTTTCCAAGTATGTGTCAGACACACAGACACTAACACCCAGGGATTCAAGCTCTTACACCTGGCCAAGAGCAGCCACAGAATCAACAAGCCATTGCTTAAGAATTTTTTAAAAATAAAGTGGAATAAAATTTGTATCTGTTATGTCTATTTTATTATGGCTAATTTCTGTCTCTTAACTTCATGGCTGATATCTTCATCCATCTGTGTTTCCCTGGGAGGTGCTTTCCTATAGTGAAAGCCATCTGCTTGATTCTCCCTTCTCTCCTCCTTAGTGAGGGATAACACTCAGATTTTCTGCAGCCTCTCTGCTGAACATAAATGGTCCCAGTAAACATATCTAGGGTAAAATGTACAGAATTTGATGTCCCAGTGAGCAGAGACTCTCCACTATCACTACTGGGACTGTGTTCCCCCTACTGGTAGTAAACTAGGACATTCACAAGCATCATGAAAGGCTCAGCTCTTTTCCCATGCAATTCAATGGGCATCAACTATTACGGGAACAGTACTAGAGAAACAGATAGCATTTGGGAGAATTATGCTATCTACTTGTGGGGCTTAACTGAGCTCTGCATCGATCAGCAGCTAAGTAGTGAAATGTGTCTGATGTCTGTAGCATTAGCATGCACTTTGCCTTCCCTGTAGATCCCAAATGTTCCTAAACTCCAGCTCCTCTGATTCATCCCACCCTATCCATCCCCACATACATCAAATGGGATGTTGTTATGATGAGGGAAGTCCCTTAGCTGTTAGGCAGTGGAATGGGAAGAAGGAAGAGAGAGAAGGAAGAAAGTGTCAGAAAAGCAATCCCATTCTAGCTCACAAAGTGTTTCTGCTGCTCTTCACCCACAGTGGGAGTTGGGGTTGAGGTGGAATGGAGAGGAACACCTGCTGGGTACCGAGGTTTTGGGAGAGTAAGTCCCTTATCTATTATTTCTAGTCTGTGCTCATCCCAGTGGGTCCCAGAACCTCGTTCTCCCCTGGTCTCCAGAGAACTGACTGTGGCATTCAGAACTTCGGGGTTGTCTGCGGCCAACATCACCTTCTTCCTGCCCTAACACACATCCTCAAGGAGGGTCACCTTCAAACCACATGCTTAAGGGGGGGGGGTCACCTCCAACGTACATATTCAAGGGGAACCACCTCGTCAGGAATGCCGTCTCCTTTCACTTCAAAATCCTTCTTCCAGCCCCTGTCCTGGCAGTGGTGTCCACAGAGAACCACCTCTCAGCTCACCACCCCCCTTTGGGCCAGGAAGTTTGCCTCTCCCCATCTTCTTTTCTCTCACTCTGCTCCTTTAGACCAGTCATCCTCTCTAGCTTTTTAACCCAGACTAACACATTCATTGTAGTCTAGCCGCAGCAAAATCAGATTTTGTTTYTTGATTTTATGCTGGGGGGTGAGGCCCTTCCCATTTGAAAATTAAAGGTTGGGGATTTACTCAGGGGGGTAAATATGTAATTAAAAAAAATATAGAAAGGAGTGCAGTAGCTAAATCTCAGAGCTGCTAAACCATGTGTTTTCTAGTGTCTGTGTCCTAGATAGAGAGATTTTCATCTGTAATGACAATCTGCCTTCTCAGTAGCCCTTTCTTGTCCAGCAATTTTCAAATGTAAGCACATCAATTCTGCCTACAGCAGCCAGGTAACACCCCTTCTTTTGCAGCTAGGGAAACTGAGATACAGYAGATGTGGCAAGAGGCCACCAGCAAGAGGAAATGGCAATATCAGGAAGGCAATTCTCGTTCCCTTTCTGGGATATTTTAATCACAGRCAATATCTTCTGGTTGGTGAGAAAAGCATGGAAAGAAAAAAAATCTCCTGGGACAGCAAAGACTGTAGAAGAGAGACAAAGTGATGAGAGACAAAGTCTGATCACAGACTTGCCAGGGCATCCTTCTCTTGATTGCACGTGAGAAATATCTCACACAGCTCTCCCCAAGCAGCTGRAGTTCCTGAACATGAAGAATAGAAAACAGAAACATAAAGGGATAAACAAGGGTGGGAAAGGACAGACCTGGGTATACATTTAGAAAGAGAAAAGGAGAAAATGATCCTTTCTAAACAGATCAGGCAGGAGAAGGACGTCTATCAAGTGACTATACAAGCCCAGCAGGATGGATATTCATTGCACAATTGCCCTATAGCTCTGTGTTTGCACCTTTCAGGGGTGTCAGGACAGAAAAAGGGGAAATCAGCTCTTCTCCTTAACATGGCCCAAGAAGTCCAAGTGGCAAAGGCACCCATCATTTTGGGCAGAGGCGATCACATCCATGACTCATGCTTTTTCTTTCTCTGCAGGCAAGAGTGCCTTCTCCTGTCTGTTCTTTCTGTGCAACAGCTCTGTAAGCAGGAAGGAGGAATCAGCGTGTCTCCACCATGCGCTCATAGCTCAGAAAGCAGTGCTGGGCCAAGTCCTGTGCAAGATGAGCACTTTGACGTTCTCTCCCAGCTGGTGGCAGGCCTGACACCATCATGGGCCTCAAACTGAGGAGACATCACAAACGTCACAAGGAGAAAGATCAGGCTGAGGAAGAGGAGAAAGGGACCCTACTGACTGCTGATCCAAAGGATAATATGAGCAAAGGCTTTTARAACTTCTTCTTCATCCCTTTCTGCTTGCTATCTCCAACATTTTTCACTACTGTGTCTCAGAGAAGCTTTGAACTGTGTTCATCCCAGCCTCTTTCCAGTAAGATAAGCTAGGGATCTCATAAGGCCTGTGATCAGGCACAGCAAGCCTTACCCCACTCTCCTCCTCCACCTCTCTGTATAAACCCAACTTGTACAAATCTCTGGGGGACTGTAAAAGGATGGAAGATACTGTAGAAGTCTCCAGGGCACAATCACRCTCCTGAAAGGAATGGGGAGATTTAGCTGGGGTGATTCCTGTTTACAGATCTCATATGCATGGCTGAACTTTACAATCTCAGAGATTTGGCTCCAAAACCCTGGATGTGATTTCAAATACAACAGTCCATGCTGCCTGCTGTCATTGCTGCTCATTCTTTTGCATGTCCCTGGCAGGTGAACAAGGAAGAGATGACACATACTATCATGGGACTTGGGTGATTATTACTTTTGCTGCTCAAATTTAATAGCCACTTGTTCCCATTGACATTTATTTCTGATKACTTCCGTTTCTTCATAAAGTGATCACATCTGTCTGTATGGAAAATTTAGCTGCTCTAAGAAACAAGCTGTTCTGCKTGTTCCATATGGGACATATCGGAAACAGCTTAAGTAGGATTTCAAAATGCAGATTAAAATGATGGGCTGGAACAAGATCTTGGTTTGAAAGAACCATGAAAACATCAGCTCAGGTTTCAGAAATCTGAAAGTTAGGAGTGAATTGCAAGCCAGGACTCTTCAGTCTGGAAAACAGATGAGCAACAGGGAAAATGACAGAGGTTTATAAAACCATGGAAGGCAAAGAAAGGGTAAACAAGGACTGACTTTTCATGGTCTCTTCTGTTGAAAGAASTAGGTATCTAATGAAACCAACACTTGCAACTTCAAAACAAATGTGGTTCTTCATGTAATGTGTGGTCAAACTGCAGAACTCTCTGCCATAGGATTTTGTTGGTGCTAAAATTTATATATGTCAACAGGACAGTAGGCAAGTTCATAAAGAGAAATACTAAGCATTACTAAATACATAAAATCAATGTTCAGCTCAGAAAGTCCCCAACACACAAAGTATTGGAGGCAAGGAGAGTATGTGGAAGAAAAGCTTCATACGTGTTTGCTTTGTTTTTATACATTCTACATACAGACCGTAAAGCTCCGGTTCCCCTCTAAGACAGTTTCTTGCAGGGAGAGAGCCAGCCAGCCACCCCAAGGTGTTAGCACAAGGCAACTTGAAAATGTCCCTGCCACTGTGATTTTTATCAGATAAACACAAAGGCTCTGCAAAACAGCAGCCCAGCAACTGATTACAGTCATTTTGTTCCCGCTGTTGACTCCCATTTGAGACAAGCCCTTCTCCAGTAACAGAAGGATGAAAAATGAGAATATCTTCATTTACCAGCATTACTATTTCTGCAGGGAAGTTGTCAGGGAGCAGCAGTTCAGCCTGAAGTGACTGTGTGCATCTGGAGACCAGCTGGACAGGCCTGCTCTGTAGCAAGAAGTCCCTCTAGGGCCTCAGGTGATAAGACACCTTCCTGGTGTTTTGCCACAAAAGGATGGCAATCCTCCTCGCATGTCCCTGACCCTGCTTTGAGCAGGGAGATTTGGCTAGAGGCTGCAGAGCTCCCTTCCAACCTGAATTATCCCATGATCCTATGATCCTGTGCTTGTTTGCACCCATGGTTATATTCCTCTATTGGTTTCACGGCAGTGGTCCACCCTCGCAGGTTTAAACCCACAACAACACAACATCGCGTTTTGGTGTGACTAAATCACAATTAAACCCATAGGCCTGTGTTTACAGTTAACTGTACAGGCGGTCACAGCCATGTTCCAGTTTTATTTGTTGGTGTAGACACGGCCTGTGCATCCTTCCAGGTTGCAATGACAGCAGGAGAGGTGAGGCTGAAAGGGTCCTGAGACTGAGCTCCCACGATGCCAGGATCCTGGACAAAGTGAGAGCAGGCTCGCAGCTTGACGTGGAAGCTGTTTGGGGGATGATGGATGGCTCACCCATGGTTTGACACAACTTGCCCTCATCCCTAGTAACTGTCCAGCCTCAGTAAAACCGGGCTGCTTCTCACCATGGAGCGACCATAACTAGATGCTGTAGCCCCTGGCCAACCTCCYGTGCCACAGGGGTTCTCCCAAAGAAGGGTAAAAAAAATATCCCCAGAGGAAAAAACTTTCTCCTGACCCCATCAGTCATATCCCTGCTGCATCTCTCTCCATGAGAAAGGGCCCATGGAGGCTTTCCTTTCTCTCCCAATGAAGACCTATGAACATCCCTCAGCTCCCTAGGGATCACTGCTGACCGGGGGATCCCTGGTTCCTGGGAACAGGCCGGTTGCTTAAATATAGTACAGAAGATAAAGGATACCAGGAAGTCTCACAGCTCAGCCCAGCCTGAGGAAGTCCCCAGTTTTCCTCACTGCAGTCATATGCGCACTTCGGGAGAAGACAGCATTTTCCATCTGATCCAACCCTGTCGCTGATGCTCCTGAGCCACATGGATCACTCAACATTAATTAAATGCTCAGCCTCCCCCAAAGGATGTCTCTCTTCTGTTCCATGTCCTGAAAGTCAGTCTTGCCTTGGGGGAATTGCAGCACAACTCTGTTTCAACCAAAATAAGCTGTATTGGCGTAAGTTCCTGTTTTTCAAGATGCATCTTTAAAATAATAAGGAGTATTTTTTCCCTCTTCTTTGCTTTTACAAACAATGTGTGCTCCGCTGTGTAAGCTTCCAAGATTGCCACCTACAACACCATTGGGATCCCAGAGTACTTGTCTATTTATTTTTTTAAGAGATACTCTTATGTACTCAGTGGAGTTTTATACTTTGAAAACAGACAAGATTTTCCATGGCTTTTAAGCATGTGGAAAAATCAGAAGGACAAAGAGAGCTTGCGGCTTCAAAGCTGTAAGCAGCACTTGGCCCATCTCATTTTAAATGTTTGAGACTTTATATCAATATTGTTCTTCCATGAAGGGCAGGGAGGAAGAAGGAATACAGCTACCCCAGCAGCAGGAGAAATCTTTCGGAAACAACAACAAAACCACAGGCCTGGGGTAATCCCTGTTAATAATGCTACAGCTCAGATTGCATTTACAAGCTGGAATTAGGCAAACATTTTATTCCYGTGATGCTGTGAGACAGAAGAGATATCAAAGTGGTTGCAGAAGTATTTTGGAAGCTTCCCAACTGCATCATTTAGATTTTGTCTTCTTTTTTCTCTTTTAATTTGAAGGAATCGAGYCCTGAGTACTATAATTCTGCTTGGATCTCCCACTCTGTTCCTCCTGTTATTTTAACTTTAGGCACAGCAGTTCTTTGAAAAAGTGCCCTGTTCCCACTGCCTGGGAGCTATGGGAAAAAGCTATCTTGGTCCTATCAGGAATGTGCCTCGCCTCTGCCCTGTAGTTGTGCTGCCTTCAGAGAAACTGGTGTCACAATGTGCTGCAGAAGGACGGGCCACAGCGTTCCCTCAGAAGAGCTAGAAGTGCTCAGGGAAGAGGGAGACARGCGGGTCAGCCTGGGCTGTCCCTTTGTTTCTCAGAGATGGATGGAAGTTGGAGGGATCTGGGGCTTTTTCTGCTTCTTGCGATGGGAATGTTTTAGAACAGAGGAAAGTTTAGGACAATGTGCCACACATCTTTGGAAAACCCATGCTCTTTGGAGCAGCTGGAGGCCAAGTGAGAGACCGAACAGCATCTCACACAATGATAGAAACTTGTACGTGAGCAACTGAATCAAGATCTTTCTGGTTAGTCTCTGTTAATTATGTCTCCAGAAGCCRTAACAGGAGCTCAGACACCTAGCACATTTGGAGATACAGACAAGGAGACTCCTAACATGATGGGTTTCAATTTAGAGTTGAATCCGACCCTGGAGATAGGAAGATTAATTCTTACCCATGTGGAGGTAGGGGTATGAATACCATAGAAATAATATAGCAATTCCTGGGTGAAGAAATGCAGGTTTTGTAGCTTGGGTTTGCTGCAGGACCTACCTGACACAGCTCCTGGGAAGTTCATMTTTAAATCTGAAGACTCACTCACTYTGAAGGGGGAAGAGCTTAAGCCATCAAAGAGGAGTCCAAGGAGTAAATATTGACCCCATRACCCAAGTATCTGGTACTTGCCTTCCAGCTTTGCAGAATGGATGTTAGCTGAAGGATATTTCTTACTGAAAGGATATGTCTGGAATTCCCAAAATAGACCCTCTACAAATGGAAAATTAGGGTATCCTGCCCCAGATTCTCTAACAGAACTAAACGAAGTGACCAGGAGGGATATGCTGAGACATCAGGACAACCTGTCTCAGACAATGAGTCAGTGCATTAGTTCTGCCTCCACAAACAGGGCCAAAATCTACTTTCCATACCAAAATCATTGTCTCCCTTTACCAGTGCCACTTTCTTCCATCCCATGGCCTCTGCAAGCTCCAGCCAGTTGCRTGCACATAGGTGTCTCATCCTGTTTGAGCTAACCTAGGGTATCAGAGAGGTCCACCTGGAGCTGGCAGATTTGGCCCAGGAGCTACAGGAGGTACATGACCTTTTGAACCAACCTAGTAGGCAGTATGCCCTAGGGCATCTCAGATGATACTAAATGCTTGTAATTAMGCAATTGGAGCCTGTGCTGCCTGATTACTAAGGAGCATCTCCTACCTCAGCTCCAGTATTTCCATCTGATTTGCAGATTCAGCTTGCTACATCTGGTTGTTCAGATGGGCATGTCTTCCTTCCTTTGGTGTCAGTAGCCAAATTTTCATTGACCTTAAAGGAGAGGGCCAGAACTCACAGCCCTCAGGGGTGGAAAATGCACAGACAGGTGATGAGAAGGGACCGATATCATGGTCTTAACAGGAAAATCATGAAAAAGCAGCTTAGCCAAAGCTCCTTCAGCTGCTGCCATGACCCCTTCCAGCTCAGCTTCCCCCTCAAGCACATGGACCTCCATCTATGAAGGAGACTGCCAAGGATGTTGCACTTGGCATCTGATGCACCCATCTCCAAATACTTTAAACATGTGCAAAACATGATTGGCTCTGGTCTGGAAACATGAATCACTGAGAAGAGCTCTTGCCCCRGTAGCCATGATCAGATAGAGCTGGTTAATCATTTCATAAGGGTGTTAGACCAGCAGCTGCATCTGCATGAGAGAAAGCCATCCAAATCTGTCTCATCCTTAAGCGATTCACATTGTTCACTTTCACTAATTTGGAAAACATTATCAGTCTTTGTGCTTCATGGCACAACGTGATTGATGGATKTCGGGGAGAAGACAACATGCACCACATCTGCCCTCCTTCAGGGAAGATGATTTCATCTATGGAAGGCAGATAGGTGTGATTCAGGAATGACAACTTGTTCTCTGCTGATATCCATTTTCCACCTGTGAAATTCAGGTTTTGTAGTTTTCCACAGTATCYGACTGCCTGGAAGATGCCCACAGACTAGCTAAGCACTCTGATTCTATAGGATGGCAGCCCTGTAAAAAGCAAAGCAAGTGGTGAGTCAGGCACTTGGTATGTTGCCCTTGAAGCAGCCCTGTGCAGCAAATGCATTGGCTCGAGCTCAGAACTCAGCCAAAGAAACAGTGTGTCCAGTGCAAGCACAGCCTACAGCTGTGAATGTGCACACTCTTCTTTCYGCAGCTACCCCCAAGATTACGCTGGTTACTAGGCTCTGGAGAAATCTGGGCAAGAACTCCTCATCTTTCTCAAACCATAGAAAGCGGAAAAGTAAATGTCRAGCCATGAGAAGTTGCTGCTTCCTTCCATCCTCACTTGGTGCYTGCAGGCTCCTCATTTGCATGCCTTTGAGAAGGCAGGATTTCCCTCATCAGCCATGCATCCAAGTGAGTTTGCCTTCCATTAATGTCAGGGCCTGCATAAAAGTGTAGGGCCCCCATCAGAGGAAGAGGGGCAGAGCAGCAAGGGTATCCACGAAGAACTGGGATGACCTGCTTTTGGAGCAGACTCGCCATCATCAGCCTGCACTGTTATCTCAGACTGTCTGTACCAATGTCTCCTCTTTAACTGAATCCATACCTGCTCTCACAGGAGCCCTGGGGAAGGTTGTACCTCAACGCATTTTGTCATTTGTCCCTGTTTGAAAGGGGATCCAGCAGTTGCACARATTCTGTGCATCCAGCATTTGGGCTTTCCAGCCTGGTTTCAAGATGAATCGTTCCAGGGCTCTCCTCCCTTTTCTGAAAAGCTCCAGCATTGCTCTGCCATGTGACCACCCTGCTATACTGAGCTGTCAGAAGGTGCCTTGCACTTCCCATTGGTTCTGTGTGCTGTCCACCACAGGCTGGCTGRCTATTTCAGACTGTTCAGACTGTTTCAGAAACAAAAGAGAAAGAAATTGCACAACAAAGAAATTGCCCATGATCTCTGCCCTTCAGAGGGAGAAGGAGAGTTCGGATAGAGTTTAGCAAGCTGTCATGCTCCTGTCCATCCTCACTTACATTCCTTCACACCTCTCAGATGGAGGATGTGTCTCTTCATGCTGTTACCTCTTCAAGTGCTAAACCAAGGAAGCATCTGCTTGGAGGGGACCTGCCATTTCCCTTGTTGGATGCATTTACTGAGCTGTCATAGGAAGGGACCATAGGGGGAATTATAGCACTTTTAAGACCAATAACACCTTGGAAGCAGATTTAGGAGTCGTTCTGGCTAAGTAATGAAATGAAACTAAGAACAAGGCAGATCTGAACATCACTTGCAAATAAAGACTCCTTCCAAATAGCGTAGTAGCAGAGGAGTCCTAAATGGATCAGGGAAGACATAAAACACAAGTCATGAAAAATTCAGTCTAACTGAGAGGCCCTACTTGTGTCATCATGTCCAGCCCAAAGTGGTCAGGAGCAATTTTGGAAGATCTCAGAATGGAGGTCATTTCCAAGAACAGCACACAACCATCGCACAACCAGCATTTCTTCATCAATGCTTGGTATGTTTTTGCCTCAGAGCTAAGCTGGTAGACAAACATAATTAACAACATCACTTTCCCATTAATCTGCAGCTCRTATAGCCTTTGGGTGCATGGAAACAAAACAATATGTTGCTGAGATCTACTTCTTTCTCCCTCTTTTAAACCCAGGGTCATTTGCCAAAAGCTCCCAAAGCAATCAATAGGAACAGATCAATAGAAGGCCTGTAGTCACTTCCAGGAATGAGATGTGTGCCTGCTTCTAGTAAACTCCTAGAGGAAAGACCTTGGCCTCATTGTTCAAACACACAGAAAAGCTTCACAGAGTGTAAATTAACAAACTATAAAATATATCAATGAATTAGCTATTCCTTAAGCATTTTACTGCCCCCTTATGTGTTAATACATCTTCTTTATGGGCTTGAGGCTGAATGCAGTCGTGATGGGTATGACCAGTTATGTAAGTGGATAGAAGGAGCACGGCACTTTCTCTTTAGAGAGCATCAGCCTGCTGCCAGGCTTACACAGTACAGCCCTGCCACAAGCAATTCACTGCTTTGCTAGTGCAACGAGGCCGATGGTGATGATAGAGGCCAAGCGCACATCAGTAAAGAAGCATTTTCTGAGCTTCTGTCTCTTTGCCAACAGCAGACCATAAGTGTAGATCTGTGGTTGCCTCCAAGCTCTGGGCAAAGTGGCCTCCATCCCAGAGAAGAACAGACACCCTCAAGTGGTAACTTGGATGCTACCATCAGATCCTCTTGAGCTTTTCTGCTTGTATCCTTGTTGGCTCTGTGCTGGAGCAGACAGGAACGAAAACTACACTTGCATCCTCTTTTAGGCTCCTTTGCATCATTAAAGGAAACAGCATAACTCAGAATCAATCTTCAATGGTGAATTTGTCCCCAGGGTGCACCATCTTCACATAGTACATATCATATTAATGGTTTGGCATACTCATACAAGCAGCTTGACAGACYATTTTCACTGTAGTTGAGTGTGAAACAGAGCTTCCTTCCAAGGCAAGTTGCCTTGATCTGATCTGAGTGTAGACAAAGCCATTCTGTAGACTCGCACYTCACTCACTGCTCATGGGAGTAAGTGCATTCTGCCATGAGCCATCTGGTGCAAGGCACAAGAGAGGGTCAAAATAGTTTCAGTTCTAGTTCAGGTTTCAGTTGTTTGTTTTTTTTACAAAAGGCTTTGGGAAACTGTTTTCCCTAAAGTGATTATTCTGTAGATTCCAAGGAAAAGCTATTAGACTCCATGTAAACACATAGAGTCCCATGATGTCTCCCGTAACTGTGTCACAGTGCATAATATATTGCCTTCTGTAACTCTTGTTAAAAGCCCTGCCTAGAAGCCAAAGATCTCAAAGGCAGAACTCCCACTGATTTTAACAGGAGAAGAATTAGCCCCAAAAGATTAACTCTTTTGATTGCACCATTAATGTCCATGGGGTTTATGTTGTGACTCATCAACAAGGTGAGATTTTCACTGCCTGGGAGTTTGCCTTTCAGCAGCAGGCTGACTTCAACCCAATAAAGTCCTGGATATCCCTCCACTGGCTTTACTGCTTTACATAAAACAAGCATGTTATTTTCTTTCCAAACATCACAGCTCATTCCAGCCACAAATCTCCGAGTTCATTTCACCTGTAGAGCAAGCTGGCCAAGGAACAGTGAGGATGCTTTTAACGAGGGCAAATCTGGTGGTGATGCTAGAAACAAAGAGGAACGGGGGTTTTTTACTTCTTTTTCTGCTCTGTGATAGATAAATCCCACGTATTCACATATTACAGGCAGCAGTGAGCACTGATTACATACCTACATAGGAAATGCCATTTCACTTATCAAACTCAATTAAAATAGCAAAGGTGCAAGTGCACCGATAGCTAGCTGCTTCCTTTCTACTGGACTGCAATTCCTGCAGTGCACAGCTTACACTGACTATTGTCTAGTCTTGGACCAGCCCTGCATGCCAGCCCAGCCGGTGTTGGCATTGCTGCTATACTGTGGGTCATTCATCCTGTTCGATCACAAGGATCGGGGCAGGTTGTTCCCTTAGGAACCCAACTCCACCCATCAAAGGTTAAGCCATGGAAAATTCCCAAGCACCACATCATCTGCCATTTGCAAATTGGGTAGCTCATTATGTGTTCTCTGGCCTGTTGAACTAGGACCTCTGAGTTGTCCTGTTGACTAATGGAAAGTTTAGCCATAAGGGCTCTGAATGTTGGGCCACTAAGCCTTAAAATTGCTATGCTTTGCCAGTTTGTCTGAGACACTTTGGGCTGTACAGGATGTTGTTTGTGGATTTTTATTTTTATTTTTAATCTTAATTTTAGCCAGATTGGAAGAGCAAGCTGATGGAAGAAATATAGCAACAGTATTTGAAATGGGCATGGAATTTTACACAGGACAGAGCTCCCAGAAATAGCTTCCAAACAGACTGCTGTAAAAAAAAAAAAAAAAAAAAAAAAAAAAAAAAAAAAAAAAAAAAAAGTAGATTTTATTGGTGTTAGAAGGGTGATTTCTCAGGACTCTGTTAACTGAAACAAGCTGGGAAGGGAGAGAATGTGTATTTCTACACGAGAGAAAGCAGGAGACATGCCATTACACAGCCAACTAAGACATGAGACAGGGCCGCCTACAGCGTATGCTGTTTGAATAGTGGCATTACAAGTCTCATATGTTCATGTAGCAAAATGAACTTGTAGATCCAGATCTACAGCTCCCAAAGAATTGATCAGATCACAGGATTTGGACGTGGCCCTTGTTGGTTTGAGGAAGGGAAGGGTAAAGATATAATTCAGTTGCAATCTGCTACTTGATCACTGAGAAAATGAAAAAAAAATAACTCGGGTGGCTGATGCCACATGTTCATTTTGTAAGTAAATTTGGATCTGATGTCCATTTAACTGGGTCTAGGCTGCCACTTAGATTTCTGAAAAATGGGAATCGAGGGAAAGGAAAAGCTCTTAGTGAAATGAGCTCAGCCTGAGTTCCCTCCAGCTTACACTGAACCCTCTTTTATAGAGGTCTGTTAGCAGCAAAGCAAGGAAAACACAACCTCTAAACGCAACCTTCGTCTTGGGCACAAATGCACTAGGAGAAGCAATCACCCGTGGCAGGGCCCCAAACTAACCGTGATGAATTTTATGAGCCATCGTTTCCCTTATTGATGGACCAGCTCTGATACACAAAAAACTGCTTTTGCAAGGCAAGAGGAAAAAACACTTTTGAAAATAAAGAGCTGAGGCCCCATGCGGTTAGAGCACCATGGGAGTGCTCTGGGAGTCCTGCTGTTGCTTACCTTGAACAGCTGCATGGCCGATCTCAAGATGTCTTTGTGGACAAATCCACGTGCTGTCTGCTTCATTCCTTTGCGCCTATAAACTTTGCTGTGGCATTTTCCCTATGGCGCTAACACTTGGGGCCCCCCCTACAGCTAAAGGACCTCTAGGAGTTTCCCCTGCAATACCCTCCCCTTCAACGTGCACACCACCAATCACACAAATAAGTCACTGCTCAAGAGATAAATAAAGGTGAAAGAGACTGATATCAGAGCTGTTTCAGCCTTCAGTTGCTGAGTTGGTCAAGTGACGAGACCACTGACCATCTAGCTTGCAAAAGGGTGAGATCCTTCTCATCCACTACAAGGGGCTCGGTTCATTTGCTCAAAGGCACGTCGAGCCATTGGCATTGCCCTCAGTACCCGGTTAGGACTTATGGGAACCCATGCCATCAAAAAATAGCAACAAGAAGGCAGAYTAGCACCTCTAATGTGAGCAACAACCTCAAGACCCTCCTGGCTGGTTGGTGAATGGCTGTTTAGGCWACACAACTGTATTGACTACACCTCCAGTGACTGGAGCAGGAGTCCAGACACTCAAAGAAAAGGGAAACACCAACAGTTGGGAGTCTTTACTCAGGCTGAATACAACTGTCAGAGTCAGTCCAGTCAGAGATGCAGYACAGTCTAGTGTTGTCTGAGATGCTTCAGGAAATCTGAGTTMCTCACAAGGCTTTGAGACATGACACAGGATCTGTGGGAGACCTGTGAGCTCAGTGGCTACCCTCTAGCATCTCAAGTGGCACGAGACATCTGCATAAAGGTGTCTAACAAGGCTGAGTGCAGCCCCAGGCTTTTTTTTCCTGCTTCCTCCTCTCCAAGTCAAGCCATTTAAATCCATGCTCTGAAATGCATTTATGTGCAGAGCTCACAGTGCCAGGTCAAGCTAGTTTCAGGCCTGCAACAAGGGTCACCAGCTGTAGGGACAGGACAAGGTCCTGTGTCCCACAGCTGGCTCAGACACCATTGCCTCCCATAGGCCAGCCTGGCCCTACAGCAGGAGACAGCAGGCTGGCTGGGAAAGGGATGTTTTTCATCTTGAAAAGAGATGTGTTTGCAAATGCTACTGTAGCATAGAGCTCCCAGCATGCACATAAGGAGTCAGAGAGTGGTATATCCTCCCGTGCTGGCTGAGAGGGATGTTTTTGGCAGTGTGAACTGCTGAAGCCTTGTCAGACTCCACCTCTGTGTGTTTGCTTTTGGAGAGGCCACTGCTGTCTCTGAAGTGACACTGTCTTGCCTGCATGCAACGGTGGAGTAGACGCAGCTCTTGGACCCAAGAGATCCCACTCTGATCTCATTGTCCCAAGGAAACCTTGAATATTCTTGTCTTCAAGGCACGGTGCCATGCTCCTGCAGCTTCCACTTGCTGCCTTTGCTCTCAGCACCAGGAACAATTCTTCCTCCCTAGCAAACTCCTCAGATACATGCAAGACTAGAACCAACCCTGTCCAGCTGCTCTGTGAACCCCTACATGGTGTGAACTTGGAAAGCCAGCTCATCAGCTCAT
>NW_028185037.1:21122734-21264135 GCF_003343005.1 Rhea americana | reverse complement strand
GGTCATGCCTAGATCTCTCTTGTCAGCCCTGGTCTGCTCTCCAGACTCATCTCAGCATTTAGCCTTGCTCAGATCTGTGGCAATTCAGCCCAGGAGGTACCTTAGCTCAGCCAGGCCTACATAAAGAGCATGCAAAGGATGAAGAAGACTTGCTTGTTTGGATTTTTTAAACAGTGGTTCCAAAATTCAGTCAAAAAAGATTTCCCACTGCAAATCTTCTAGTTCAAGTCCCTCCTGCACCTCAAGAGGTTCAAATTCACATCTGCTGTCCCTCRGTTACCTGTCCAGAGGTGAGGATCTCATAATCACTTCTGTCAAAARTCTTGCAGTTTCTGTTAGGACTCCCTGGCCAGACAGGCCAGGACATCATTGTGCAGGCACTTAACTGAGATGATGGAAGAGATGTCATGGCAAACCCTGCTCTAATGATTGTTAAGATATTTTCAAAAAAACAGTCACAGAATATATTTTTCCATAATTAAAAGAACAAGGCCTGCAACCCARATGTCCAGCCGAAGTTTCCTAACTACTAGGCTTGACAAAGAAGAGCCTCCAAATCCCCTCCATCCTTGGATGAAAGGGAAGATCTGTTCATCAGGGACTAGGCTTTTCATTCAAATTCATAGCTCTGAATACTCAGCTACAGTGCTTTGGCTACACTTAGACGAGGGCCAGATGCCCTCCATGTAGTGGTTGATAGATCTCTTTCCCTAGTAGTCTGTACTAGAGCCCTAGCCAGGATATGCCACAATTCCCTTTCAAGCCACAGACCCTCAGGATCATGAGATCTCCCTGAACAACCCTTCAAAACCCTTCATGTCCTTCAAAAGCTGTGAAAGACAGTAAAAAGACCAGGAGTTCTGTCAGGTAGATGAAGGGTTAATATTCCTGCTGCCTAGGAGGTTATCTCTGAAATGGGACTGATGCCTGGGAATGATGGCTTATGGGCACAGCTCCACCGTGATGGTTTCTTCAGAGCTAGTTGGTCTGACTTCTTCTGTTCAGGAGGTCCATTTGTAGTAAAAACCTATAAATAGTCTGCTAGGTCAGGAGGTGGAATGAAAAAGGGCCACTGCTGGGTCATTTAATGTATAGACAAATGCACATTCACTTGATCTGCCATGTAAACCTCAACTGTTCAAGTTTGTCATTCAGTGCCAAAAATGCTATTACAGCAGCTTGAGATTTCAAAGACACTTTTATTCCTGTTTCTGACTGACCTTTGGATGGATTTTTCAACTTGGAAAAAAATCTGTATGCGCTCTGAAATGGCGTTAAGGTTTAACACATTTCTATGTACAGATATGGTGATTTATCAGGACCTTTTTCTCCATTTTTTACAAGATCCTGTCATTCTTCAGCCATGACTGGATTGGTTATGACAAGGACATTGGGAATATTTAAGACTTTAATATTATTTATGACACACAGCATGTGATCCAAGGACCAAGGAACTGGACTTACTTATTACTTGGGCTTCCCATTTTTGTCTCTCCATCTCTGTAGAAGTGGTAAGTTCACTGGGGCCAGAAACCATCTTTTCACTATTGGTTTGCACAGAGCCCAGTGCAGCCCAGCTGTTCTGGTGGTACCAGATGATACTTCCTTGCTAACAAGACCCAGCTCCCTGAGAGGTTGTATTACTGCAGTTTCCAAGGTTTGGCCAACCCAGTTACACTGGTATCACCAGGTGCTTGGGGTGTTGTGAGGTATGGTGCCAGATTCATACACTTTAATCTCAACATCTGCTTTGAAAGGCTTCCAATGAATGGTTTGTACCAACGTAGCATATTAAAAGTCTAATAACAGATGAGAGACCAGTTATGTTAAGGATGCATCACAGAAAGTTGATCCATGACCCAAGGAAAGCACTGGTTTAATTGCTGTTGTGCAATAGCGCTAGAAATAGTTCCATATTAGCTGTTATACGCTGCTTTAACATCCAAGTGTTCAAGTGCTTGCATCATCTTACCCAAGTGAATGACTACCCACTAACCTAAAAAATCTAATAGCATTTAGGGCATGAAAGACGCATGCTGGAATTACTGGAAATTGTTTGTCCACACAAAGAAATCTGGCTCTGTTCCCAGGCAGAAAGAAGTCCTAAATACAAGTGTGAATAATTCAGCATTAATGATCATCCTTGCAGCTTCCCCGGTTTCTGGTGGTGAATCTCTCTGAATCTGTCACAGACACCATCTTGTGCACGTCCTGCACAGTGTATCTATGTCCATGCACACGTCCCCTGCAYCGTGGGTGGACAGAGAGCAGGGAAGGTTGTGCACGCCATGCAGCAAATATCCCAGGATGAATGCTGAGCCGAATATGACCCAGGCAGATCTCTGCAGGAGATGAGTACTCTCTGACCTTAGAAGAGCTGGGGAGAGGTGAACGCCCTGTATGGCCTTGACAGTTATCGAGGTGCTTCAATCTGGACATGAGAAGTGGCGACCTGTAGGCTTGGAAAATGCTGATCTGGGCCTCCCTTGGTCCATCCGCACTCCCTCTTTCCCTCTCCCCTTGAACCACCACCTGGGTACAGAGGGCGGCCCATGGCAGGGGACCCAGGCTTGTGCTCCCAGTCAGGTGTTGGTGCAGGTGAGAAAGCAGCTCTCCGAGCAGACAGGAGGGTCAGGCCTCCAGCATACCCATGTACGGGTGATGAGCAACACACAGCGTCAGCAGGGGCCCAATATGCACCCCCTCTTTTAGTGCTAGCCCTCAATCCTCCTACCCCAGCTGGCTACGTCAACAAAAACACATCTCCAGCTCCTCTTCACTCCTCTCCCTTCCCCACTCCTCCTCTCCACCCTGAAGACATCCTTTTACCAAAATGAGCCGTGGAGGCTAGAAAAGACACTGACGTCAATGTAAAAGTAAACCAAAGAGGTCTGGTTCCTGTATTACTGTGCCGGGCTGAGCGCCGGGGAGTGAGCGCACTGTCGAATCTGGGAGCGGGCTCAGAGACCGGCAGCTGAGCTTTCTCATTCGAGCTGCGTAAGTACTGGCTGCGGYGCGCACAGGGCTCGGAGAGGCAGGCAGCAAGGGGGGAGGGAGGGAGTTTCAGCAGCTGCAGTTCGGAAAGGCAGTGCGCTCCGGCTCCAGCTGCACGGGCTCTTTGGAAGCCATGTGGACGGGGATGGGACTCCTTGCGAGCCAGGTCGGGTGCAAAGCACGTGGGTTTTGAACTGGTTTGCTCCGTGCACTAAGCGGGCAGTATGATGTGGATGGGGATGGCACTTGCGAGGAGCATCTCACATGCCAAGTACTGCACAGGTAGGGGAGGATCAGGGGATTTAACAGCCCAGCATCAGCACAAAGGGAGAGAACATTTCAATGTGGCTGTTTTTCCTAGTTGCTGAACTGGCCCGTTTGGATGCCAAATAAACTTGTACCGGTCCATTATCTCAATAGGCTATGGGTGTGTGAGGACACACACATGACTATGCATATAAAGCAGGCTGCAGGCAGCGTTGTCCCACGGGAATTCTGCATGTAAAACTGCTTATGCCTGGTATATCTTCATATACTGCCTATTGCTGCCAAGTGCTGCTACGCGTACGCTTTGGCATCTTGCAGGTGTCACTGTATAGAGATGTTGAGCTRTGTGCAAAGGGTTTATACTCAGGCCATGAAAAGGTGGTCTGAGATAGATCAAGATGAACTTTGTAATATAGGATTAGGAAGCAGAAAAATTCCCATRGGGTAATGGTATGGAAATGCCCATGCTTAGGGCACTTTGTCTGTGGGTGGAAGAAAGCGGCAGGGCCAGAGTTGGTTTGYGTAGGTGGGAGGGATGAATGGCTTGCTAGCCCCATCAGCAAGCCACTGGCAGCTGAGATGGGTCTGCTACATTTCGGTCCGTTCAGTATAGAGAGCACAAACTAAGCAGTTGAGTGTGATGGATTGGAAATGCAGCTCTTTGGACTCAGTTCAGCTGTGTTTTGGTAACATGAGGCGCCTTTTCTTCCAACATTTCTTGCATGCCAGGGCCARTTTCTCTTCTTAAGCTAAAAGCCAGTCCTTTTCCTGAAATGGCAGCTCCTTCAGCAAAAACTAAAACTCTCCCATTCAGAAATGAAAGAGAGTGGGTGCACAAGTTTAATCCTTATTACATGCACGTGACAGTCCCAACTGAAAACCACTAAGGCAACCGCTGTTGCTCATGATTAGATACAAATGCTGCATCTCAATTTCTYTGATTTCACTGAGGTTTTGCTTAACTCTGTTTCAACCTCCTTCTCAATCTCACYAGTCTGTCTGAAATAACATACTTGATACAGACAGGGAGTCATTTCTTCCCTCCTTGTAGAGTGCAAAAGTGCCAAAAGCATCCTACAAGTCTTCCTTCCCTCATTTCAAAGAAGGAAGCAARGGCCAAGGAAGGAATTGTACATGAAACATCTTTCACAGCACGTTCTCCCGGAGACAAGGCAAGCAAGACGGGGAGGCTGCTGAGCAGAGCAATAAATCCCACCACACGCACGTACAGTGCTGCAGCAGCTCTGCTCCCCATTACGTGCTCGTCCCCAGGGTTGCATCGCAGCCTGCCAATTGGAGGGACATCTCCTGGGATCAGGCAGTTCCTGGAGGGATGAGGGCTGTCCTGCACCTACAGCCTCTTGCAGGGGGGAGATCAAACCCTGCACTCCACCTTTTCAGAAGATCTGTGAGATTTTGGCTGTCAGAACTTTCATCAGCGTGAGACACTGAAATATGGATCTTTAGTGGGCAGGTGCTCAGCACGTTCAGGGAGAGCTCACCCTTTAAGGACATTTGAATCCTGGCATCTAAAACTGGAGACATCCAAATTCCTGAGCCCGTTTTTAAAATGGGAGCCAAAAATCCCCCATGGGAGTAGCGCACACAAACACACGAAGTGTACATTGTTTGGACTTTCCTTTACACCAGGGACTGTTATAGCAGGTTTCTATAAATGCCCAGTTGCTAGGTTTAGGGAGAGATTAAACAATTTATTATTTAAATACGCAGGTTAGTGAACATCCCATGACATCTATGGTAAAGTCTGCAGCCCCTTCAGAGGAATGCTGGTTCTTCTGTAAATATTTTAAAGACCCTGCTCTCCCTTCTTGCTCTCTCTTTCTCTCCCCTCTCCTCCAGTTTTCATCATTGCATTTTTCTTTGTGGCTTCTAGTTGTAGTTGCTACTCCATCTGGAAACAACCAATTAAAGATACCCATACAGAGCAAATCCTATTGACTTTTTAGCAGAGAGAAACTTCCTTTCCGTAAATCTGAGAGAGTCAAGGCAGAGCTCAGCCAAGCATGACACAATCCAGAAGCAGAAGAAGTTGGGCCGAGGTGAAGGATGAATCAGTGAAGAAGAAAGGTGAGGCCCAGGGCCAGAGCAGGCTGGATCAGTAAAGCTGTGGGTTAGATAGGGCTAGCCCGAGCTGGGCTGTGATACCCCTAGAAATGATGTCATCCATCAGGATGATGCTAACCAGGGATGCTGCTGTTCAGTCTCAGTGTGATATTTACTGGGGTTGATATCCCGTTAGTGCATAAACACAGAGGAACTGAATTCTTTATTATCTCTTACACATAATCCATAGAAGATGTGTATCTCATCTTTTAAAGATGAGTGCCACTCAGAAAGTGCCACTACAGCCATTATCACACAACAGAAAGGGTGACTTCTTCCACATCAGGTGAAAAAGATTTACTGCTAAATGTCTCCTCCTCTTCATAACTTCAGCCACTTTCTAGTCAGATGCCTTCCTAAAAGATGGGGCACAGAGAGATGCCCCTAAGGCTAATGCATGTGGGGCTATGGTTCCTGCAGTGGTGGTGCAGTAGACAGCTTCCATCGTTGCATACCTTGAGGTTGTCAGCCTTCTCCGTGGGATATCTGGAGATATGGATTTGGGTCTGTTTGGGGAGCTGCTCCACAGTGAAGCTGTCACAAGCAGACTTTGGCCTCATGGGTGAGGACCATCTGTGGATGCTGTTGATGCTGGCACTAGACAACTATAAAAAAATTAACCTAAAGCAGCTTGTATGCCCTGGGTAGGCATTAGCAAGGCTGGCCATGAAACTGCACTGAGCTCTGAGCACGTAGACTGAGGCAGAGATCATTGAAGGTGTTTGTAACCCAAGTACACACTCTCAGAGTGATGTTCCCAGATGGACAAAGTAAAGTGGAAACCTGGAGCATAACAGGAGAGGATGCTGAGAGAGGCTCAGCAAGATGATCAGCTTCTTGTATGAGATGAAGAAGGTTTCTAGCGCTTTGGTGCAGAAGGCAAGAGATTGCCAATGGATGGCTTATGTGGCACACGGTGGGCACAGAGCTCCACCGGGYAGAGCTGCTCTCACCCAGTGAGCCCCTCTGCTCAATAGGTAAACAAACTCCTGTCTTACTGGTCTACCTGCTCCCATCCCCTGCTCCCTGATCGTGCTGCTGCCGGGGTCCAGTGCAGGCCTGCTRTTGCCTGCCTGCCGACAGCCGGCGGGTGGACAGCGTGAACGGAGCCATGCGGCGTACACCCCCTCGCTATGTCTGACACTACCTGACTTGTCATTATCCATGTCAGAAGGGAGGCCAAGGCATTAGCGAGCTCATTAGCAGGACATTAGCCAGGTTCAGTTTCATCTCCACCCCAAGGTGAGGATCACCCATCCTCACCCATCCTCACTCTTCTGGCAGGATGGAGAGGGAAAGTTGGATTATTGCTGCCGTGTTTTACCTGCTTGGCTCTTATGCAGAGCTGCAGCCCCCTAGTAGCCAGGCTGGCTCCTTTTGCCCTGCATGAATATGCCAAGCAATATATCTCCAAGATAAATCCAGACTGCCAAGTGGTGTTACACTGTCTACAGTAACCAATTATGCGGATAAATTGATTGTCATTAGCATGATGAAGTAGCTCAGCAAATAAACTTTCAGGAATGAAGTATTTCATTTTTCACGTGCCAGGCTCAAGGCTTCCTGCTGCTTTGATCAAATGCACAGAAAATTGTCTCCAGGCTGCACTGGTGCTAGAGACTCAGATTTGTGAGGGGTGGAGCAAGCCAGTGAGGGACAGAGATTTATAATACACTGATAACTTCACGTTTGCACACACTTGTGCAGGCCAGGTTGACCAGACAGTTTTTGAAGGATTGATGCACAAGCCTTATATTTCCCACCTCTGTCCCAGCAGCTCAAAGAGAGCTGGTTGTGGCATCCCACCATCGCGTGAAGGACCACAGAGTTCATTTGGACTGGCAGCCACCTCGGAGGATACCCAGGACTGAAATAGCAAGGGACAGACGTCAGGAACCAGAGAAGCAGGCGAGAGAGGAAAAGGAAGGGGAGTCATGCGGCCCCTGCCTAGATTAGGTCTGTCTCATACCAGGGCTGTTTSTCTCCCCCTCACAACAGTATTAAGTTCACTCAGGGAACCACAGCTACTAAGATACTTGCACTAATAAATCCCAACAGTATTACTCCTTGTGAGCAGCTTACCTAGGAAAATGCACAATTATTTTAAATGCACTGATTTATTAATACACTCGAGATGGCTCCAGCCATTAGTTCTTGCCCGAGGGAGCTTGGCGGTGGAGCTCAGCATCTTGACTCACAGTATTGGGACTGATATATGACTGCCTGTGATCAGATGGCATATCTAAAAATACAGAGCCTGTGGTTTATTTTTCTTGGAAAATTGAAAGACACTCAAAGAAGCATAGCCCAGTTTAGCAACTGCAGCAGACAGGATTTTTGCTTTAAAGAAGCCAGCAAAATTTGCCCAAAAGAAGATGCCACTTAGGTTGCGTTACAGCAATGGGATTAACCTGCCGCCCTGGTGCTGTGGGAGGATCATCTGGCTGGCSAGGTTGGCCACTCTGTATGACAGAGGACAGCAATTACTGATCACATATTCCTGCCCCAGGAGACATGAGGAGTAGGACCTCTCTGACCAGGAGATCTCTATCCTGGAACCGCCAGGGACTGGGTTGGTCATTCAGTCTACACCTGTACTAATGAACTAAGCAAGCCCAGGGCATGGGCTAAAGTCCTGTCTGCACAGTGTCCCTGTCACTATGTAGGCTAGGGGCCAGAGACATCCCACCAAAAACACCCACTTCTCTACCTTGGCTGGACGGAGCTGGTGGTAACTCTCAAACGTCCAAAGCCAGCTGAGATGAACCCACCTTGAGCCATTCCAAGGAGAGGACATCTCTGCAGCTGTTATCAGGTCTTCCCTCAGTCATTGCATCTCTAGATTAGACAATCCCAGTTTCATCTGTCTCTTCTGGCGGGACATGTTTGCTGAACTTAAGGTCATTCTCTCTGCTTTGCTTTGGACCTTTTCCAAGGCAGACAGAGACACATGCCCCTTTTATTATCCCATATAACAGTATTTATTGCATCTAGAGGTGCTTTTCTGGAAGAAAAATCCCTCCAGAGGATGCAAAAGACCATGGTGCAAGGGTATCAAAGAGGTGACACTAACACCACATAGCACCTCSAACACAATGGCAATTGAAGATATCTGCAATGAAACAAAGCTACAGAAAGGAATGAGTGACTGTTCAGCAGTGGGAAGTTGCACTTTTCCTCCTAGCAAAAAAACTCATTTTGAGCCCATAAATGTAAATTAGAGAAGGATCTCAGTCTTCCCCATATCCCTCCATCCATGGCTCACATCTCAGAGAGTTCAAGGCCTCATTGATAACCTGCAATGTGAAGCTGTTTCTGTCTATAACCTTGTTCCAGGCAGGGAAAAAATCCCCAGGAATTTCTGAACAGTTGCACTTGTCTCAGCTTCACAGCAGGTCCACTGTGCATGGCAAGCAAACCATCACACCCAGAAAAGCCAAGCAGGAGCCAGAGTCCCGTGGCTGATACTGCACGCAGCGGTGTTACTGCAGAGGGGAATGTCTGAGGCTTAACAAGCTAAAATGTGGTAGATTTCAAATGGCTGAGAAATTCGGCGGAGGGTTCTCATGGCCACGACAAAAGGGTATGCAATTCTGCAGCAAGAAAACACAAGCACCAGAAATGGTACCTGTCATATTCTCCTGCCCAGTATTTGCCTTTAAGAGAAAACTGATTATTCTGACATTGCAATTTCCAGTAAGAAAACTCCTTAAATTGCATGTGCAATTCCCTCCTTCACTTCCTGAAAACTTCTCCTGAAAAGGGCATTTCTGGAAAGGGCATCCTTCTGTTTATAGGGGTCATTTCAAAAAAGGGAAACTGAGGCACCTCCCCAGAAGGTGGCTCTTTGCCCCTGATGAGGCCCCTCACACCGGGCTCGCTGCAAGAGCAGAGACTGCCTGAAGGAACTCAAATTGCAATTCCAAACAGCTGAAGACACAAAGGAATACACCCCCTCCAAAATAGCAGAAGAAAATGAGCAATTGTACCAGCTTCTTCCAGAGGCAGCAGTTTTAGGAACCACTTGTAACTAGGCAGCAGCAGCAGGTTTTTTTCTTTATTTCTTCCCCTCCACCCCCCCCAATGGGGCCCTTTCTTTTCTTCCTTTTCTTCTAGGGTTTTTCATCACAGTGGAATTTCCTATGATAATCCACTAGATTTATGCTGCCCTGTTCCAGATCAGAGCATCGCTGAGCTCTGTGCATGTCTAACAAAAGGCAGCCCTGCTCTRAACCGCTTGCAACCTCTGCAGAGCAGGCAAACAAAGAAGACACCAGAGAGAGGATTAGCATGTCCAGGTTGCAGAGAAATAAGGAGGGGATGTGATTTTATCTAAAGCCCTTTTAGGACCGTGGGTCCAAAGACCAGATTTTCTGAGTTGCAGGTGTTCTTCCCCCCAGGAGCTGTGACTCTAGATGGCATTGAGGCACAGGCCGGGCTGCTTGTACAGCAAAGGACCTCTGCTTGTCTGCGTAAGCATCCCGCTGCCTTTGCCAAGTTTACTCCTACTGCTCATCAGAGCAGGTGGAGGTACCAAAGTGGTGCCCTGCAGCTTCTGCCAATTCCCTTCCATGGGTCTGTGAATGACCCTTCTGTCCTCATCAATCCCCAAGATGGAGCAAACCTCTCTTGCTTGGCCCATGCCCAGGGCAGAAGTGATCTGACACAGAGGAGTCTGCAGCCAGATGGGCAAGAAAGAAGCAGCCCAAATTAGCACCTCTGTGGCACAGCATCTGCTCAGAGTGAGGTCTGGGACCTCCACCACACTCCTGCCATATGCTGGGGTGGGCAGGGCTGCCTCAGGTGTGAGGGAGGCTTTGGCACAGCTTGACTCTCCTGTGCTGCCTTGCAGGCTGCAGCTCACATTGCGTTACAAGCGTYCCAAGTTTTCCTGCTCAGTTTGGCCACGCTGTGCTTCCCACCTCCCCAAACTCAAGAGCAGAGCACMAGAGAGCTGCCTGGTGACCCTCTCAACAACCCTCAAGCCACAGCCCAGTGCAGCCATGCCAAGTGTCCTGCTGACTCCTGCTTTGCAGCCCTCCAGCCGGAGCCGGGCAAGAGCCACTCCGCAGGGCCCAGCTCTGACCTCCTCAGAGTATGCGTGCCCAAGCGATGCCAGAGCCCTGGCTGCCTGCACAGCCTCCCCCTCCAAGTGCCAGTGTCCCTGTGTGCCCGGTGACAAACAAATTCAGCAGGAAATATTTTGCTGGGAATGGAGAGAGCTTCACAGTGAGGTTGTGACACTGGACATCGTGTTCTTGGCAATTAGCTCCTGAAACTTTAAAAAAATAGCAAGAAAAGAATAAGAAGTGGCTGCTGGCCAGGGCTGTTGGGGGGATGAAAGGGTTGGAGTGGGATCCGGTGAGGGACCCCAACAAGGGCTGGATCACAAGACATAGTGGAGACATAACAGACCCTGTTGGGTGCTCAAAGGGTCACTCCAGCTCGTTTTGTTGGTGTGTTGACCAAGGAACCTTGTTAGAAATCTTACTTCTTAAGAGTGGTGGTGATCTAGGTAGACTAGACTGGAGAAAGGGATTCAGACTCATTCCCACTGAGTATATTTATACTAGTACAGGGCATGTCCAGCTTTACGCTYCTGGTCATGCAAGAACTAGACATAGGCAGGATCAAGCACACTCCAAACCAGTCATCCAAAAGAGACCTCAAGGTGTCCCAGAGGAGCAGCTTACTCCTTCTGCTTTGCAGGCATCTTCCTCCTTTTGAACTCAATAGATCCACCTGCAAAAATGCCATGACTTGGGGAGAGAAATGCAGGCGAAGGCAACGATCAGAAGAGTACCTTCCCAAAAATATGGCAGGCAGGCAGGAGTTAAACTGGCTCTTGCACACTTGCTCCCCCGTGCCTGATTCACCCAATGGGAGCTGTGACTGTCATTTGCAAAGCACTTATCTTTCACTGTCCCTCATCAAATGGACAAATCACAGCAGGATCCCATCAGCAGAGGCCCCCATACGGCAACTATCTGATCTCTCTCTCTGTATAAACACACAGATGGGGAGCTTGTTCAGAGGCAGGGCCATGCGCTAATGTTCTCTCTGGCCTTTGCAGTCGTTTGAGGATGGTGACTGACAGCCCAGCAGGCTCTGGGAACTGACTGTGATCTCAGAGCAGTGCCTTTGTAGGGAAAGCCAACTGCTCTCTGCTGAGCCAGTTATGTTAGGTAGGTAGAGCTGCCTTTGAGCACTGCTGAGTTGGAATTACAGAGGCAGTTGGATCTTTTTTATGGTTAGAAACTGCCTCTACTGCCCATGCTGACAGCCACACAATCAACCCTGGAGATGCTGAATGTGACCAGGAGAGAGTGGTCCAAGTCTTCTTTATCTGGACAGAAGATGCTYGTATTCCCTTGTCCCTTTTGTGTTGCTGCCCCAACCTCACATCCTGCMATCAGGAGAGGGGCAATTTCTGGGRGACAAAGTTTGTCTCTTCCCCACAGGTTTTCTTTAGGGCTCAGTAGAAAGGGCTCTGATCCTTCCCTACAGCCCTCCAAACCTATAAATAGGCACCTTAGAAATAGCCATCAGGAATAATAATGCTTCAGGATTCAGATCCCAAGGAATTATGAAAATATTCCTTCCCCAGGTGGCCCAGTGTGGCACACCTGGATCATCATGTCAGAGAGCAGCAGGGAATGACCTTTCAACAGCCCAGCAACTACAGCTACATCTCTCTCTGCTTGGATCCAAAGGAACAAATGCCACGAGCCCAAATTTGACTACTGACTATCTTGGATTCTGGTATCAGCCCAAACTTCAAGTTTTTTTCAGTTGGGTTTCCCATGGACTTTACTAAGGGATCAAGACAAATGCCAGATCTGCTTTCAGAATCCACCCATTTCCTCACTACTGCTTTCACAGAGGCTGKGGTGAGAGAGGAGCAGAGCAGCGATGCAAACTAAAGGCTTGAGCCCACTACATAGCAGGTCTCCCAGCATAGCCAGCAGGATCCCTTTCCCAGAGGCAGCTGCATAGCAGGGCAGATCTCGATCTTGGTGATATGGCCACTGGTTCCCATGGGACAGAAATTGTCCCAATCATCAATATGATAGAGCAGTATAGTTCAGGAAAAAGATTCCAGCATCAGCTGGTTGTGGGTCAGGAGCTGCCAAAGCAGAGTGTGATTTATCTTCATGCACCAGCAATGGAGCAGGACTGAGTGTCATGAACTTGCCAAAGAGAAACCACAAGGCCAGATCCTCTGTGAACTCCTTTTTTCCTGCACACCTTGCTGTGTCCACCCCAGCCTCTCTCTCATGGACACTGGGTGCTGCACCCGTCTTAGTGCTGGCATCCTTCCAGGGTCCAATTTTGACTCAGCTAGAGTAAATGGAGCTCATCAGGGTGAATCCAACGTTTGAGTCCTCTCCCATCCCTATCCCCAATGCCTCACTAGCAGGAAGACTGCCACCCACAGCATGAGGAAGGTCAGGGCTGGATGTAGGATGAGGATGAGGTTCTCCCTGGCCTTTCTGGGCTCCAGTAACTCAGAATAGCTACAAGTTGTTCCAGTCAAATACCTGCTTCTCTCCCCACTCCTCATTGTCAGAGTGGAGAAAGTTAGGGCAGGTGATTTAGTCCGTCAGGCAGGAGCTTGGCACCTGCCAGACCCTTCCCTGCTCCATTGCGCTCTGCTGCAGGGCTGGAACAGAAGCCAGTGTTTTGTTCCTCATCCTTTGACAATATTTCTGCACTGCTGTCCAAGGCTTGCCTTCCAAGGGAAGAGAATGTATGTCTCACTCATTAATGATGAGGAAGCACGATGTGGCTGAAACACACTTGACCAAGCAACATCATTTTTTACAAAAAGAAATTCTTACACATCTGGGGACAGTCTCAGTGTCTCCACATTTCCCCCTAAACCAAATACCATGCAGTACTTTCCTAGCAGCTCTCCTCTGTGGTCTCACAGTACCATACAGTGAAAGATCAGTTCASGGGATCAAGTACAGCAACTTCTCCACAGCCTCTGCCCTTGGGCTATCCAGGACAACCAAACCAGTTCTCTGGGTCCTCAGTCCTGCGCTTGATTCACAGCATCCAACAATGGCCCTGGATGCTGTAGAGAATCAAGAATTTAGGGTTCATGGGCACTGCATGTCATAGTGACAGACACAAGCAGTTTCTAGTGCTTATGAACACTACAGAGGCCTAGGGAACATCTAGGGCAGATTTACTGTGGGAAATAGAGAGTAAAACGGGCATAGATCCTTCTCCATGCCATTTACTTTATATGCTATGGTAAATGATTTACTTGCACGACTGGAAACAGAACATCCAGTGTTGCCTCTCCATCAACCCTGCAACTGCATCAGGTGGGCAAAGTCCGATGCAAGGAGTCTCCTGAGGAGAGGCTCCTGTTTGTGACTGTGGATGTTTCTTGTTCCCATTTCCCTTCTAATTCTCCTGCTCTCTGGTGCAGGAGCAGACAGTAGGAAAATATCTCAAACATCTGTGTTGGTGAGAAGATAGGAGGAGGCTCAATGGAAGTGATCTACAGCCAGGTGAGCTTATTTTCTCTAAAGTAGATGATAGAAATGGTTTCCCAGACAGCTCAGTAAGGATCCTACTCTTCTGTGTCCTCCACGTAGTCAAGAACATGTTTAAGGCCTGTCAGCTTTCTGAGCTCTGATTCTCCAGATCTAGGTCCATGAGCTTCTTGAGTAGAAGCTCTCTTGCCACTGAAGATCAGAATGAATTTCTGAGGACTTGTTCAGTCTAACAGAGACAAGATATAACATTCTGAAAAAAACAGGCATGTTCAGATATAGATTCTGGTATGGGTCCTTACAGAGCTGGACAGCAGAGATGTCCTGAAAACTGATATGGCCATGTTCCTTGAGCCCATCTTGACAATATAATAGCTCACTGTGCTGTGGCAGTCTCCACCCCCTTTCATATGGTGAAGGGTGAAAGAACACTCAACTCCGCTCTTTGAATAGGATTGGAAACCCTTCTGACAACAGCAGAGAAGACTTCTCCACAGAACACTGTGTGGTATCACCCTTTTACCCACCTTTTCCACAGCTGCCCAGCTTCTTGCTTTGCTGCTCTGTGACACAGCAGATTTTAGCAGAGTCCTGTCCCATCACTATTTTACAGGAAGCAGTTAAAGAATTAATATGGGCCAGTAGCACCCTTTCCTGCTCTGACTCCTTCTCCCACGTGCTAATTTCAGCTGAGCCAGAATCTTCTACCACCTACAGCCTCAAGACATCTACTGCAAGTTGGAGATTTTTCCACTAACTAAAAAGTTCACTCTTTTTTCCCTTTCTGTCTGAATGTCTTAAAATCAGAAGACAATAGAAGCTCTTCATTCATCAGCTACAGTTGCAACTTCTCCTGAAGTCAACTGTGAGAACTGGGTCTGGGACAAAGCATGTCCCAGAGCCCGGATATGCTTTCTCCACCTTAACAGCAGCATCTGCTTCCCAATATGGCATGCTCTGCACTATCTCAGGCACAACTTGAAACTTTGCAGCTGTTRCCACTAAATTCGGCAAGGAGGGAGAGGCTGGGATAGTGGGGGAGTGCAGAGCACTCATTTTGCTGTGCATGAGGGATAAGAACAAAGCTCCCATGTATCATGCAAAAGCACAAAAACAAGCCATTGCAAGGGCCAGGAAATCCCAGATCAGGTGAACAGAGTGTAGGTACCAATATCTCCTCCTGGAGAAAAGTCTGCTCCTTTATTCAGACTTGCATTTGTAACTGCAGAGACTTCCTCTCATGAAGATTTATTCTCTAAAAATAAAAGTTTTGGTGACATCCTGAGGGGAACTCAAGTGTTTGTCACCATAAGTAACATGAAAGATAGGATCCAAGTTCAGTCTCCTGGCCCAGCACCGGATCATAGGTTGGTTTCTTCTCTTTCGTTCTTCCTCCCATTTAACTCCCAGCATGGAATGAAGTGAAGGCAACTTTATTACCCAGAGATAACTCATGGAGGCCCTCCAGTCATACTTGCTTTCCAAGTCATAAGGAAGTGAAAAGTAGATGAGAGCCCAGACACGTGCCTGAGCTGAATGTCAGTTGTAAAAGGCTAGATGTCTGGATGAGGAGCATGTGAAGTCAGGGAGGATGTTCTTGAAATTGGGGGAAGAATTTGCCCCTTGTTGTGAAGAAACTCAAAATAGAAAATCAATAAAATAACATGACAAAAAAGATCAGCTCAGCCTTCCTGGGAAAGATCCAAGGGTGAAAAACTAATTCCAGAAAATGAGGTCAACCTTCTCTCATATCCATAGCTACTGTTTGTGCTCTAGTGAGACACGCATGTGTGGAGTTTACCTCTCCTCTATTTATGGATTTGGCCTCTTGACCTGGAATTCAATGCCTCTCAGCTGATCCTGTTGTGTTGTGACGGGCCATATCCTGCACATTTATTACATTGGCACCAGCATTGTCTTTATCTAAAGGATGAGGGAAAAAGCAGTCCAGGCCTGACACTAAAATCTAGCATCCACCCTCCTCATCCTTCTAAAAAAATGTATCTGATGCAGCTTCTCACTTCATTTTTTTCTGCCCATTTTCCCAGAAGGGACTTCTGTAACTACTGTATACCCTCCTGGCGGTAATATCTGCGCATATCACACAAAAGATGGCATGTGTTGCTACCCAATTTAGACCAGGGAGTCTCCCATCATGAGCTAGAAGTTTGGGGGATTATCCGTTTGATCATCAGCTCTGAGATGATCCCAATACCCACAGTGATGGGACCACCAGTTGGTAAGGGCTGTGTGAGGATGGATGAATGTGGCAAGTTGTTGGTGGGCTCCTTGGTGGAACCTCAGACTCTCATTTCCACTCTCATCTCATATATACTCAGTCGCTTATGGCCATGGCTTGGGCAGATCTTATTAACTCTCTCCCAGCTCAGTACAGCCAGAAGTCACCAAAGCATACAAGGTCATCCTTCATCTCCCCATGACAGGTCCCCTCTTGGGGTCTGGACAACCGGGTTGGCTTACAGCATGTCACAGGCGTCACGGCATTTGATATGGCACCTTCCTCCAACTTCCAGAGATACTTCTGTCTAATCACAGTTCGTATTGGGAAGGTGAAAAGAGAGGTATTTTCCTCCCATGTCACACAGCAATGGCTCAGTCATAGTGCAGTGGCCTCGAGCTGGTTAGTGCTCAGCAAGGGGAGTTTGTTCCTGCAGACATAGGGAAGTTGACACAGCGGATGAATGGGGTCAGCGGCATCAGTTTTAGTTTTCTAGCAATGTTCAGGCATTAATACTGTGAGGAAGGCTGGCTCTTTAGCATTTCCAAAACTTCATAAATTTCAGAGAGACTTAGGCAAGGAGCCAGATGTTTGGGGAGAAATTCTGAACACTGAAGACAAGTGGAAATTTTTTTTTTTTTTTTTTTTTTGTCTTTTCTTTTCTTCCCCCCCCCCTTTCTTTTTCTTTTCTTTTTTTTTTTTTTTTTTTTTTTTTTTGGTCGTGTGTATTTTTTCCCATTAGTTGCAAGGCTATATTTAGAAGAGAGGAGGGAGAGAGAGAGGGAGAGAGAGAGAGATTAGACATTTCTTCATATTCTGTAGTCATTCCAGTTGTTCTGCTTATAGGAACAGATGTCTCTTTCCTGGGGCGATAACATTCAGGTCCATGAGGAAATTTTCTTAACGGCAGCTCCTCAAACATAGAAGGGAGATCGGGCCAGAGGTAAGTCAATCTGTTGTGAAGGAATATACTGCAGGGACTGCTGCAGTGAACGTGTTGGGTTATGTGCCAGAAAGAAAGGGGGGCATGATATCAGAGAGGTGGCAGCGGGGGGCCTGGAGGGAATCACTGGAGATCGAACTCAAAGGCTGCTGCAGAATGCATGGCTATGATGGCAGGAAGCCCTGTGGGGCTGTGAGCTGTTGCAGGTGAGGTGGAGAGGGCCCCACATCTAACATGTGGAAGAAGACTTTGGCAAGCCCCTGACTCTGTAACAGGTGTTGAAGCTCATCAGGAGCTACCTGTCCTCAGAGAGCCAGGCTGCACCAGCAGCCACCCCTGGCTGCAAAAGGGCTTTCCCAGCACAAGCTTCTCTGCACTTTGGTTTCTGGACAATGCTATGATATTTGCCTGCTTCCCAAGGAAATGGGAGAGTGAGAAAAGGTGTTTGAAATGGCTGTGAAGTACTGTGTTAGCTCAGGTGAGGAATGATGGCTTGTTTGTATCAGGGTGTTTCGAGTCCTAATAAAATCTTGGGGGAATGATTCAGGGAGATTTTGGAAGTTAGGAGAGGAGATAATGCACTGTTCCTCAGACATATGCCTTTCATGGGATCAGCCAGCACTGGGGACGTTTTAGCCATATTCAGCCATGCAGCAGGGTTCGAGTTCAGCTCTAAGGAAGATGCTATTTTCTTTCCCTGAATCAGTTTGCTGGGTCAGCTCAAAGAGAAACAGATTCTTTCCAAGATCCTTAAGCAGGGTGTGTTTTATACCCTTCAGAAATGCTCACTCCTTTCTTGGCACTACACCCACCAATAGCTCAACTTTTCGCCAGGTTGACCCAGTCTATCCAAAACTTGCAAATCGAGGGAAGAAGGAGTGCACAGCAGAGAGTGTCACATGTACCCAGCTAAGGAAACAACAGAAACCAGTCTCCCAAAGGGTTAAGATCTGGCAATCCACCCTGGKAGCACCTTGAAAACCAACCCCGGGCCAAGCAGGCAGGGGAGACTGGAGGCTGCCCTCAGGGTGCAGGGAATTGGCTTAGGAGACAGGAAATGTCTGCTTCTTGAGGCTGTTTCCCACCTTGCTGAATTCCCTGGGCCAAGCCAGGGCATGGCTCCATGCCTCCACTTCCCCTACACCCCAGAGAGCAGCACAACTTGAAGTGTGCACCTTGTTGCAGAGAATAGCATCTGTAGCAAACCAGTTTGCCCTTCACCAGGAAGTGGGAGTACATCTGATTCTTCTTCCCCTGCTTCTCCCCTTCATCTCCTCCCTACCTGCATTTTGATTGCTCTCCTTTCCTTGTGCTCCTTGGGGAGGGAGCTTACCCTCTTCTGTYCTGCATCCCTGGGCCATGCAGAACCCAAGGTATTCCCCAAATGCAAACTTCTGCTGTTGCTCTTCCCCCACTGTCCTGCTCAGGCATCTCATCAAGGGATAAAACAAACAGGCAGCTAAAGGCAGAAAGAAGGGAAACTGCTCAAAGATTTGCAATTAAAAACTTCTCTTTCAGAAGCTAGCAACAATGCATTGGCCAGATATCATTCAGTTAAATCTCTCTCAATATTTTTTTCTCTTGTCTGTGAAGTTCCTGTATGTGACTATATGGCAATTCTCACTGMAGGGATCTCCTTGTACACAGCCATGACAGCTATTCTTCCAAACCGACAGTTCTAGTACTGTGTACTAGGCACCCTAGAGCTGCTAGATGGATTACTGTAATCCCCAAAAAGATCAAATTAATTTCTCTTGTAATGTTACTACCTCCCAAGAAGACAGTCATAAATCCATGTCTACTGACTGTACTTGTATCACTCCAAATGCATGAGTTTCTTTCCAGATCTAGCCTAAAAGTAATTTTAAAACCTGTTGGAAAAATATGTTTTTCCCCAAAAAGAGGCACTTTCCCCACACATTATATGGGCCCACAAAGAACAGAGAGGGAAGTCATGTTCTGATTTCTTSTATCAGTTAGAAAGAGTATCTGTTGCAGAGATGTCACTCCATGTTTCTTCGTGATAGATGGTACTTAGTACTAGCCCTGGCAGGCTATGAGATATTGGACTTTTAAATGCTAACAGCATGATTTATGGAGTATTCACCAAGGCACTTAATATTTCTGTCATTCCAAGGCCAAGATCTGGTAATGCAGAGAAGAGGAATATGAAAAATGCAATGGTATCAATAAGGCATTTTAGAAGTCTAAACATTTCAGGAGGGACTTTTCTATAAAACTCGGTATGAACAAGTGAGTGGGGGTACTTATTAGCACTTATAAGAGGAACTTTATAGGCAAGCCTTATCAGAGACCTGTAAGGGGCCTGTGGCTCCCCCAAAACTGCCATGTGCACATGTGTGAGCCCAGAGAGGCCAGTCAGGGAGCTGCAGCTTGTATGTGCAAGTTTGCTTCTGTGTTCACTTAAACCAGTGCACACAGTTGGGCTCCTTCTTTCGAAGGCTGAAGCATTACTGCCACAAATGAGTATAGAGAAGGTATAAACCCCTAAGAGATCTGTCAGCAAATGAATTTCCTGCTCTGTGTATCTTTGGGAGCTTCGTTCCGTATTTTCCATTCATGTCTGGGTTGTCTGGGACCGCTGATCCCTTGCCTGGTGTTAACCAACATGTTCAAACCTAGATGCAGAGAGAGTGCTTGTGGACCAGGCTGAGCATTCTGCCCCACATCTCGGTCATTTTGCTCCGTGAAGAAGATAAATGCAGTTCAGAGAGTTGTATTCTTTCTCTTCTAACTGKCAATGATCCCTCAGGGCCTTAGAGGAGCTGTTGGACTAAATTGCTGCTCAGGCACCCACAGGCTTTTGCAACCTGACTGCCCCTGCCTGAACCAGGCAGCAGGATCCCTCGCTTACAGAGGACCTGATTTTGGCCTCAGACTTACTGGGGATGTGGGGTCTACTCATGTGCACACAAAGTACTGAACACAGCAGAGTGGGCAGAAATCAAATCACAGCTCCCAGCAGTACCCACATCCGACTCACAGTAGGGCCTTAGAGATGGAGGGTGAAGTGCAGACTACCTAGGATCATAAGACAGGAGGCAAATGGCTTAACGGCATATTAGCAACAGCAGCCCAAAGACTAACATCGTGTTAGCCTCCACGCATCCTTGGGCTGTGACGGCTTGCACAACCCAAAGGACAGCCTCTGGGCATGCTAGGGGCTAGACATCCACATTTTCACTCTGGCCAGATAGAATATCTGATTCTCAAAGGCAACATTTGAGCTGCAAAAGTCAGTAGGAAGTTGTTAATCTGTCTTGGTGTTGTGCAAGRGAATTCAGACCTTCTTCTAAGCTCCAACCAAAGGCTCTCTGGTTGGAATTCAGTATGTGGCTACTCAAACCGAGAGAGACAAGGCTAGGAGTTGCTGGCCGTCATGCTCTCCATTACCCATGGAGAAGCAAGCTGCGGCTGAACAGTGCAGACATCAGGCAATCAGTGAATATTTATCCTCAATCAAGTTGGTTCTGCCCTAAGGAAGGTATGATTTAGTGTAAATCTGAAATTACTTCAGTGCAGTCAGACAAAGAGCAAGGAGGAGACAGGCAATGTTTTTTTCCCTGCAAAGAAACCACTCAGCCCTGTTTACAGTGTTTTAGTGCCAAAGTAATTGAGAGTTTGCAGGAATAAAAACCTAAATCAGAGGATATGTGGTAAAAAGGGCTAGTAAGCTCCCTGTAGTTTCATATTTGAGGAAACAAGGATTATCTGGTCATATTCAGTACATGCTCGTGTGTTTGTCAGTTATGCCTTCTTCTGTTCTTCTACAGTTTTTCAATCTCTTGGCTGATTTCACCCAAAATTTGGCAGAAGGGAAAGATCACCTCAGCTTTCAAGAAACTAGGCAGTAAAGAGAGGAGAAAGTCTAACAAGTGCCTGAGCCAAGGGAAGAGCTGAAACGTGAGTTCTCATTAAGCACCAGAAACTCCACATGGGAAAAAATTGCAATAAGCAAACCAATCAGGGGAAAGCATTCATCTAATCCTGCAAGACATGAAACTGTATGAAAGCAGATGTCATTTCATCTGACACTCACAGAACAGTGTGTTTTGCCTAACTGAAGCACCTTTATTTCCACAGCACTAGAGGCAAAGAAAAATTCCTACTTTGGACCGTGTTTGACTATTTCCAACTGCAATTCTCCAGGAGTCAGGTGTTTCACACACACTGTTCAATCATCCRCAGACCTGGAGGTTTCTAGGCCACATCAATGCCCAGAGAT
The DNA here is from genome assembly GCF_003343005.1 of Rhea americana. Lineage (NCBI taxonomy): Eukaryota > Metazoa > Chordata > Aves > Rheiformes > Rheidae > Rhea > Rhea americana. Next base: position 21,242,812 of record NW_028185037.1, on the reverse strand, counting down.
CAAGTGAGAGCACAGATCTGATGCCCTCAAATACTGGGTYCTCCTGCCCCAGGAATAGCCTCATTGCTTCCCTGAGGCATGATTCCCCTCTTACAACCCTAAATTATGTTCCTCAGCACAAACTCATCAGGGCCAGTTAGAGAGGGTAGGCTGGGTCAGAGAACCAGCAGTGTTTAGTTTASGCACCCACAGATGCAAAATACAGTTGTTTGAGATTTTGCAGAGGAGCAAGGCTCCCCGCTCAGAGACCAGTGGGAATTCAGTGCTTGTGACAATCCCACAGGACATCCCTCTGCAACCACGTCCCTCAAACCCCTGTGACAAATTGGCTGCTAAGTTCAAGGCTGCCCTTTGCCAGAAGTGCCCATTAACAAGAYGCTTTCTGTCTTGGGATGGGATCTTTCTCCCCAGGACATTAGTTCCTTTCTCAGAGCTTGGTGATGAGATGGAAGCTAGCTTCCCTTCGGCAGCTAGATTAATTCCCTTTCTCTTTCTCCCTCAATTCCCTCTTAGTAAACCCATCCTCCTCATGCTGCGAGTGAGGCACACAGAATGAACACTACCACGTATAGGGCAAAGTCCTCGACATGCACAAAAACACCATATTTGGCCTGTTTGAGCCAGAGTTGAGCGAGAGCTTGCCAGGAGAATCATACAATTTAAACCGAAAGAGAGAAAGTTTAACCCTTCGTTTATAAATACAATGATAAATCACCCAGGGAATTTTAAACACGGAGAGGTGGAAAAACTAAACACATGCTGCTGCCRTCCCCAGCAGCAAAGTAACATTAGTCGGCTGCAGTAGATGATGGGGAAAGAGGGAATGATAGAGGAGTCAGTTTGCCTGGTCAGATGTTCTGATTCAGGAAGATAGGGAGATGAGAAAAGCTGTTTATACAAAATAACACTTGCTCTCACTTCTTAATGCCCTTTTCATCTTTCCCATCACAGTGCACATCTCTTGGTTCTCCCTCTCTGTGTCCACAAGCAAAGATCCTATCTGCACATGCCAGTAAATAACCCTTTTGGAGGGCAGTTTGGACACAGCTTAGTTGCCTGACCCGCCTTGTCTTTTGTGTCCCATTACTTGAATTGCTGAGCCGGATCCAAAAATCCCTTGGGTCAAGGAAGCAATTCATGTTGACTTCTGCTAGTGGAGGGTGAGATTTAAGGCTGACATCTGAACGTGAGGGGGAATTTCTTCACTGTGAAAGTGATGGAGCACTGGAACAGGTTGCCGAGAGAGGTTGTGGAGTCTCCTTCTGTGGAGATCTTCAAGGCCTGCCTGGATGCAACCCTGTCTACCATGCTCCAGGTGACCCTGCTGAGCGGGGAGGTTGACTAGATGATCTCCAGAGGTCCCTTCCAACCTCACTGATTCTATGACTCTATGATTCTATGATATGGAACTAAAACTTGGGTGGAAAGAAATAGAGGACGGTCAAGAAAATCCTCCTGGGGCAGATGTAGCACTGAGCTGCCCATATTAAATGAACAAATGCAATGCCAAGCAGTACGCGAGTGAGGGAAGAGGCCAGAGGGTCCAGTTTCAGCACAGCATCCATCCATTTCCTATTTGGCCCAAGAATGATGGAACTGGTTGCGTCACATAAAAAGAGAAAGTATTTCACAGCAGGTCCCTGTCTCCCAGACCTGAACAGGGACCTGTATCAGAACAAGGGAAACCAGGTCAACCTCAAATCTCTGTCCCTCTCCCTATCCCTTTTCTACTGAGATACCTGCTGTACTTTTAAGGAAATGCTACCTACACTCTCAGGCCAGACAGACAAAATCCAGCCTGCAAGGTACAATGTAACAGTCCAAGCCAAATGTCACTTTCGGACAGCACTCAGAAGTGGAGCATGTTTACCCACCTTGGGCTTTGCAGACTACCAGTTCTACAAAAGACAGATAGCATGGAAATCTGAGGGGCTAAGCATACGGAAGGCTCTCAGGAGGTTTTAGGGAGAGAGGCAGTTCGGAGGCTATTCGCTCTGTTATGAAGCAAATATAATTGTGGTTCCATAGGTCTGCAGGAGTTCATGCTATAGCTGCAAGCTGGAGTGAAATAAGCAGTGAGATCATAACAAAACAGAGGTCTCCAGGGTTGCAAAGCTTCCCATGTGTTTAGCCATGACCCACAGTGACTGCTGTATGTCACCACTCCACGGTTATGGGTAACTCAACCTACCCACTTAACATCAGCACAAGTATTTCTGATCATGGAGAGAGACCTGGCTGTGGGAATTTTTGAACTCAGAAATGAGGGAGGTTCAAATTGAAAACCTTCAGAAATGTTTGCTTTTTCCTTGGACATGAGGTCACGCTGCCTTTCTGTGCCTTGCTCAGCCCGCTGTAAAATGGGGCAATGTACCTTTGTCAAGCGCTTGGAGACCCACAATGGAAAAATACTTAGTAGCTGTTAACCAGGGGTTTGGTCCARCTCCATCTCATTAAGAATACTCAGAGGAATGCTATTACTTTGCCAGTCCATCCCTTCTGATTGTAAACCATAAGATGAGAGCAGTCTCACAAAGAAAGCAATAAAGGCCACTCACCCAACCATCCATCAGCAATAATTTGATTAGAGGAAGGCTTTTTGCACTGCAGACTAAGAGAYAGCTCAGAGCCTGTCAGTGAGGAAATCTTCAGAATTATTTAAACTCGCTAGGCTTCCCTGCATAAAACTGCTTAGCTTTTGAGCCCATGAAGGGCAGCCATGGAGTGGAAGGAGGTACCAGTTCTTACACATCTTCATTGCATATTCAGTCTGGCAGACAAAGTGCTACCTGTTGTTTTTTTAGCAGTCTACAACAACTACGGTTTATTTCACTGTAAATGGGATTCAGTGGGAGGGGTGAATCCGTAAGCAGCACACTCTTTATGTTGATGATTTTAATTTCCATGTATGGGCAATACTCATAGGGGATCATATTCTATTAGTCTGTAAAGTGGCCTCCACACCTCAATAGCAATCTGAGGATGAGGCACATTTGAATCAATTTCAAGTTACTAATTTTGCTGAAGCAGAAAATGAAAAATGCAAGATGAATGTCGGCTATTCCTGATAAGAAGGTATCCAAGACTGAAGAAAAATCTCCCAGAGGAGGCAAGCTGCTAATAGGCTGTAAAATCAGAGTGCACAGTCAGTACCTTAGAAGTACAATAGGAAAACAGACAAATGCACACTCAAGGCAATATCCTTAAGTGCCTGCTAAGAAGTGGGATAGGTGATTTTGTCTTTTCCAATTGCTYCCCCATGCATATGAACATAGATACACAAGCTCAAGCTGCACTCAAGAAACAGTAAAGTTTGCACGAGTGCTGAACCTTCCACGTTGTTCCCTTTGACAGCATCTGCAAAGGGAAATCTGGGAGAAGATCCAGGCATCTGCTCATTTGTTTTTGTTATTAGGTAATTAAAGTGCTAAACAAACAGAGAGGATGAGATGTTGAGAAAATCGTTAGAAAGTCATTAGAAAATGGGGCCATCTTCTGCATTCTCCACATGCATCTTTCTCAGGTACCAGATGTTCCAACTCTTTTACCTTCAGCCAGTCTTGGGTCTAGTTTTTCCTGTTATTCACTGACAGCATGCTTGGCACAGAATGTAAAGAGACAAGACTCTCCCCCAGGAGTTTGCCGGCTCAATCAGACTCAGACAAAATAATGTGAACATATGTGCTACTTTGGCTGCCACTGGAGTTCAGTGCAGAGTGAGGTAATCCAGTCATTCCTGAAACACAAGATGTTCCAACATCCGGTTTCTGCTAGAGATGTCCTAAGAAGTGCAGAAGTGGTTGTGAGTTAGGATTGTTCATGTTTGTTGAGCAGTTCCTTGGGACATTACAGGTGCTCTGATCCCAGCTTTCAGGATTTCACTCCTGCCACATAACCCAACACCGGGTTTGATCTGAGGAGGGCTTTATGGATGAGTCCCAGCCACGCCAATGAGCAATTCAAATACATGGAATTGAGTAGCTACCTAAAAAGTACAAATTGCCATTTGATTTTAAATATCTTTCCAAGTTCAAAGATACTTGAAATCTGCCTTTTTCTTTGACACCATCTCCAGAGCCTAGATGACAGGCAGGAAGAAACTAGAACAATCACTGCACTCCACACYAGCAGATCTAAGCTCCCTCATGAAAGTAAAGCCACTTCTCGAAACATTTATAGAGGGAACATCATGTCACCCTTTCTAAACTCCCCATCCTAGTCTCTGGTTTTGCTCAAAAAGTGTTCTGCTTCACACTGACCTGGCTTGAATGAACCACACAGAATAACCAGATTCTTCACCTGGAGCGCTGACTTGACCATTTCCCAAATATACTTTATTCCCCACACTCTTCAGGGTGAGAAGGGCAGGAAGACAGTCACACYTTGACTGTTTAGTCCTTCCCAGAAGCCTGCCTGGCCGTATCCTATGATCCTATTCACCAACACAGGCCAGGAACTATTCTACTGAAAAGAACCTCTTATGGTGGATCTTAGKCTGAATACATGCCAGCAAGCAGTGCACTGATGTTGAAAAAAAAGGTAAACTGCACACTGTGCTATATTTGATGCACTCAGATGTCCCTCAGACTCAGTCATCAGACTGAGGGACATTACTAACTCCATTAACTCAGCACTGGTGAGGTGTCCAGTTTAGAACTTCTCCATTTAAGACGATCACAGAATCACAAAATYACAGAATAGGTAAGGTTGCATCTAGCCAACCCCCCTGCTCAAGCAGGGTCACCTACAGCATGTTAGACAGGGTTGCATCCAGGTGGATTTTGAATATCTCCAGAGAAGGAGACTCCACAACCTCACTGAGCAACCTGTTCCAGTGCTCTGTCACTCTCGCAGTGAAGTTCTTCCTCATATTCAGGTGGAACTTCCTGTGGTTCGGTTTGTGCCTCTTACCTCTTGTCCTGTCGCATGGCACCACTGAAAAGAGTTTAGCCCTATTCCCTTGACACCCTCACTTCAGGTACTTGTACACATTGATCAGATCCCCCTTGAGTCTTCTCTTCCCCAGGCTGAAGAAGCCCAGCTCTCACAGCCGTTCCTCATAGGGCAGGTGCTCCAGCCCTCTGATCATCTTTGTAGCCCTACGCTGGACTCTCTCCACTAGCTCCATGTCTCCCTTCTACTGGGGAGCCCAGAACTGGACACATGACTTGAGATGAGGCCTCCGCAGGGCTGAGTAGAGGGGCAGGATCACCTCCCTCGACCTGCTGGCAACACTCTKCCTMAKGCACCCCAGGAGACCATTGGCYTTCWTGGCCACAAGGGCACATTGCTGGCTCATAGTCAACTTGTCCACCAGCACTCCCAGGTCCTTCTCKGCAGAGCTGCTTCCCAGAAGGTCAGCCCCCAGCCTGTGCTGGTGCATGGAGTTATTCCTCCCTAAGTGCAGGACTCTTCACTTGCTCTTATTGAACCTCATTAGGTTCTCTTAGCCCAACTTGAGCCTGTCCAGGTCAGAGAGGATGGTGAAAAACAGGAGATGGTCTGGTAGAGAGTCACCAGGACAGTCATGGGCTTGGAGCACAAATCCTGTGAGGAAAGGTAGGGAAGTTGGGCTTGTTTAGTATAACTAAAGCATAGGGGGGAATCTAATCATAGCCTACAACTACTTGAAGCACAATTACAAAGATGAGGGAACCAAACTCTTCTTTGCAGTGCCAGATGATATAGCAACAGGAACAGCCAGGACTCCTGCATCTGGGAAGGAATAACCCCATGCATTAGTACACACTGGAAGACAATCAGCTGGAAAGCAGCTTTGCAGAGAAGGACCTGGGGGTCCTGGTGGACAACAAATTGAACATAAGCCAGCAATGAGCCCTTGAGATAAGGAAGGCCAATGGCATCCTGGGGTGCATTAGCAGAGCATTGCCAGCAGGTCAAGGGACATGTTCCTTCCCCTCTATTCAGCCCTGGTAAAACCACATCTGGAGTCATGTGTCTCATGCCGCACTCCTCRGGATAAGACAGACATGGACAGACTGGAGCATCTCTTGTAAGAGGAGAGTCTAAGAGAGCTGTTCAGCCTGGAGAAGAGATGGCTCATGGGAGATCTTATCAATGTGTATGAACCCCTGATGGGAGGGAGTAAAGAAAAGAGAGACAGACTCTCCTTGGTGGTGCCCAGTGACAGGACAAGAGTCAATGGGCACAAAGGCAGTAAATTCCATCTGAACATCATTAAAACTTGACTGGACCTAGTTCTGAGGAACCTGCTCTAGCTGACTGTGCTTGAGTTGGGGGGGGGAAGGAGTGGACTCATGATCACTAGAGGACTCTGCCAACCTCAGTTATTTTTTGATTCTGTGGAATTGCAGTTTGAGAGGTTCAGGTTGGACACTAAGAAAAATTACTTCACTGGGAGAGCATTGCAGGGAGGGTGGAGGTAGGACTCTTTCCAAGGGAGGACCCAAGGGTCCTTTTCATGGCCAATGTTGCCATGATCCTATGATCCTGTTCCTACTGTGCTGAAAGGCAGTGAGACAGGAGTATAGGTCTTCAGCCCATATGCCACTAGAAAGCTCATACACCTTCCCTACCATTCAGACCCTAAATATGATTTGTTATTAATCCTCTTCTTACCTCAATTCACACGACTTTGACAGATGTTTTTATCCACAAGATGGAAAGTACAAGATTTCCTACCCTGAGCTAACTCACGATCAGTGACTTATTTACAGAAACATCAGTGCACCCAGCAGAAAATATCAAAAAAAAAAAAAAGAAAAGAAAAGAAAGAAAATGAAAAATCACTTTCTGCTGGCATTTCTAAGACATGCTCCAACAATAGTCTGTGACTGCGCTTATAAAAGTCTTTCTTTCCCTGGGTTACTACTGTAACTCTAAACCAAGACAAAGGCCACCTTTGGCCAGCATTTTTCAGGTTTTAAAATCTCATAGTAATTGAAGATACAGTTCTGTTAGCATTTGATCTTGCTCAAATTTGGAAACAAAAATATTTTGACAATCCCAAGCTGTCTGTTCTGAAGATACAAACTGTAGAGGCTGGGGCTATTGAAGATCCATTGGCTCAGGGACTTGAAAATCTCTTCTCCTAAATCTCAGTTCCCCAACTTTTTATCCTAAAGAGCTGGAAACCTTCTACTTCTGTCAAGAGATGTGGAGCCATCCAAGAGCTTGAGTGTTATGGCTAGCAAAAATTTGCATATCATTAGCTCACTAAGGTTTCTGGTGGAGCTGGGCAAGAAAGGTGAGCTTTGGAACTCATCAGGCAGGCCAAAATCAGCTGTGACCCTCTCTGGACCTAGTTAGGACAGTCCCCACAAAACATTTGATTTTGGCCAGCAGAAACTCTTACAGAGCCACTGGATAACTTCTGGCCCAGGTAGCCTCCTCCTCTGCTACTAACAACTTGAAGCATCTCACAGCCAATGGGACACCATCCTCACTGTGCCCAGAAACAGCAAAGAGGACTACTCCAGGCAGAGAGTCAGCTCTCTGCCAAAGGACACAGGCAAGCTGAATATCCAGACCCGCTTAGCAATTCAACATTCCCCATTCAGACATCCAACCCAGGCACACCAAGTTTTCTGTGAGCACTGTAAGATGTTCTTGCAGCTAGTTGTCTCCTAAACCTTCCTACTTGGCTCTTTGGTAGCAGGGATTTCAAACCTTCATAACTCAAGTCTTTCAGCATCATTCTCTGCTGATTCAAGCTGATTTTTTTAACCTCACAGTCCTGCTCAGCCACTTTGAGATATTCCAGACATTTTTCAACCATTTATTTTTATTGAAACCAGCCAAGTCTCTGTATATATTGGGCTCTTTTTTATCTTTTTAATATACAAATCAGTTTAAAATAGTGTATAAGTCAGGAATGATTTGCAAATTAAACTGTCAAACTCTGGCAGGAGTAGCAGCTGACATCCTTGGTTTGAAATCTCCCGGCTGCTGTTCCTAGGAGCGCAAATCTCTAGAAGATGCCACACAACCTGCACATGCTTCCCTGGAAAATTCAGCCATCAGTTGCCTTTAGGCAAGTCTCACAGTTGCTGGAAACGCTGCTACACATGACTCTCATGCCATCACTTGGCTAGGGAAATGGATGTGATATTTTAGGAGTCACATGATGGGGTTAGAGTTGTGCCATTAGGTCAGCCAAATATCTTCTGGCTGCCAGCACCACCCTGCTCCCATGGCAGGACAGAGGGAGCACCCAGCTAGGAAGAGGCTGCTCTGATGAAAGAAGTAGTCAAAGAGCAAGTGCCATGTTCAGAAAACAAAACTTGTTAGGAGCCTCATTGGAGTCCAACTCTCCCTGTCAGGACAGGAAATGTGCAGTGCCCTCCATGAGCCCTCCACGCACCTTGCTTGCCCTCAGCAACCCCATTTACTTCCCTGGGTCATTTGCCACTGGGCTGTGTGACCAAGTATGACTCACACTTCTTCATCCTACCACCCCAGTCCTTTCTCCTTTCTGCTCCCTTCAGCACAGTTCACTTCTCTGTTATTGCTCTGTCCTTAAAAATACTTGTGCCAGAGAAGGGGAAGAGCAATTTGAGGTGGGGATTGTGCATCAGCTCTGAAACACTCACTGAAAGACAGTAGCTATAAAAATAGATATTTTGTAGGCAATTATTGGTAATCTCAGCCTGCCGCTTTATATTTTGACAGGTGAAATGCTAGAAACTACAGCAATATACACTGTCACTGAGGATTTGCAAATACATTGATTAAAATGTCCTTAGGGGACAATGTTTTGAGCCCTAAAAGAATGCTGACATACCCTTCAATGTCTCTCTGTTTCTTCTCTTCCAGATCTCTGGGAAATTAGTGACCATGCCGACCTCCTCCACCCAAATGTCAGTCACTGACCCTATCAACTCTACACAGGGACCCAACTCCAGCCTCCAGTTGTTCTCCAAGTTCATCCACCCTGACAAAGAACTGTACAGTGAATTTTACAACCTGTGGATTGCCTTGATGGTGGTCAATGCCATCATTTTCMTGGTGGGGGTTGTGCTAAACAGCCTGGCACTGTATGTCTTCTGCTTCCGTACCAAGACAAAAACCACCTCCGTTATCTATACCATCAACTTGATTGTTACGGATCTCTTGGTGGGCTTCTCCTTGCCTGTGCGGCTCATCATGTTCTACAGTGCAGGAGACTGCCTGAACTGTTCCTTGGTTCATATCTTTGGCTACTTTGTCAACATGTACTGCAGCATCCTCTTCTTGACATGCATCTGTGTTGATCGCTATCTTGCAATCGTACAGGCAGAGGCCTCACGTAAATGGAGGAACCCCACCTGTGCCAAGGGGATCTGTGTGTTTATTTGGATCTTTGCAACCGTGGTGACTTTCTCCATTCTGAGCATGGCAATACAGTTTGCCCACTGCTGCCTCTCCAAGATCCTGGCCCTGATGGTCTGTGAGTACTTCTTCCCTCTCATCATAATCATCTTCTTCACCACCAGGATTATGTGTGCTCTGTCCAAGCCCAGCCTCATGCACCAGAGTCGGGAGAGGAGAATGAGGGCTGTGCAACTCCTAATCACTGTCCTCATCATCTTTATGATCTGCTTCACTCCCTTCCACGTGCGACAGGTAGCAATCTCCATCAACCAAGATATGCCCCATGATGTCAGCCTCATTGTCTACCATGTGACAGTGACTCTGAGTAGCCTCAACAGCTGCATGGACCCCATTGTCTACTGCTTTGTCACCAATAACTTTCAGTCTACCATGAAAAACATCTTCAGGAAAACCGAGCCAGAACAAACCAGTGTGGACATTCTGGGTATGAACAAGAACACCAAGGGCTCCAATGCAATCATTGCCTTCTCAAACACAATAGGAAGCCCTCTGAGCTTGCCAACAGCAAGCAGTGCCCAGATCTAACCCACTTCTGATGGGACATGGTGCAGTAAGCCAGTATAACGATGCTGGAATATTGCTAGGATGCATGGTACTATCGTCTTTGACCTCCTTGTTTTTAGGCTAAAGTTCAGAATGACAGTGATGAAATTTATTCTGTAAGAACATTATGGTCTGTTTGGAAAGAAGAACTTGCAGTGCTGTTAGTACCAATACAAAAGAGAGTCTATTAATTACTGTTCCCAATAGGAATGTTTTCTTTGTATTTTAATACAGACATTTTGCTAGCAACAAAGTCCTTACCGTGGTTTTCTTTTCCTGTTTGACATAGTAATGCAACACGCCTAGGATGACTTAGAAAGCAGTAAATCCCTTTGTTTTCTATAAAAGCTGTCAGACCTTGGGCATGTGCTTAAGAGTAAAGAATAACAGAGATGTTTCCAGAGCTTTCCTCTACAAAGATTTTAATGCCAGCAGAGTGGGACAGAAAATACTCTAACCTGCTTATCACCTGCAGCTATGCAGTTGTTTCCAAAATTTCTCAGGGAAGAGAAGATAAAGTTAAGCAGYAATGTCTCCTCTCACTACTTCAGCTATACGGAAAAAATACACAYGGGTGTATGTTTTCCTGTATACTGTCCAGGCTTGAGGAGAGSTTAAGGATATGTTCCACCTTCATTSCAGTCACTAAATCCCCTAAACTGTAGACAAAAATATAAAAAAACTGTGAAAATGAACATGCTTTCCAGCAAACTCTGTTGTTCTGTACTTGCACTCTYTTCTTGAAAAGTATCCAAGATGAAAAGCAGAACCAGACTGTGAGGCTATACTACYCTTGCTTAAGTTCCCTTCCTGGCACACTGTGAAATTAGGGCTTGCCATCCTAATTCCCACAATCAATACACCCCCTCACTTGCTTAAATATTGATGCTTCAAAGGAAAGAAAAGAATCCATCTCAAGCATCTAGGTCAAAATTCAGCCCAGTATAAAGTCTCTTGGATGATTTAAGACCCATATTTTAAAGTTACATGAGGTTAAAGATGCTGGGCAAATTCTCTCCAGAATGATRGTTAAATATTTAAGCCTACACTGTACCACATATTAGGCTCTGACTTCTCAGCCAGCTTAACCACTTCACATTTCTGCCACCATTTTCCACCARCCCCTGACTCGGAGACAATCTGTTATGCATCAGAGCTCTGCACTTCCCCGCAACCCACAGAAGCTCATGCCCACCAACCCACAGCAGGCTCACAGTCATTACCAGCCAGAGAAGCCGTTTGTAATGAAAACGGGCTTCCCAGCACAGAGCTGTTAGCAGTACTGTCTTTTGCCAAAACTGTCTCAGAGGAATAGGAGCAAATGTGCAAACTAAGTGCATAGCTTATTTCAGCTTCTTTATTCCAATGAGCTAAAGTTTCACACCTCCCTTTCTTTTGCCATAAACTATATTTTGCCTTATACAGCAATGCCTTAATAGCTTTCTCAGTGCAGTTGTTCATTTGAGGCCAGTTTAAAATCTCTGTGATTTTTTTACTTAGATTTTTAAGTCCCTAAATGGGCTCTTAGTTGAAGCTCTCTCATTCTGCTGTAAGACAGCAGAATAGTCTTGTAATAGTCTGAATTGTGTATTATTCACTTCCCATAAAGCCCAGCTGAGACTGGACAATTCTTTTTACTTGGTAATGTCTATTACCTTATCCAGAGATCCTAGGCTCCAAAAAAATGGCAAGAGAGTAAAGCAGTCATCAACCAACCTATTTTTCCGTGATCTTTTACATTGTCTGGTTAGTCCATGTTATTTACACATCTCTTTTTTTTCTCAGGATGCAGCAGTTGCTACTTATCTGACTTATTCAAGGTCAGCCGTTTCTGCTCATATTAATGGGCATGCTGTTGAAAATCAGAACAAACACTCAACTGTCATCAGCAGCAACCAAATGGCACAGTTTTGGTGGACACCTGCCACTGGCCAGTTCCYACTGCTGCCAAAGCCTCCCTCAGTTCTCTTCCACATTTCTGGAGACTTGGGTTATSTTTCTGTCCCTTACCTGCTCCATACATCTGTTGTTCAAGGTATCTTCTGCTCTGCAGTGATCACTGACGAGATTGCAATAGTCCTATTCCTTCCCTCATCTGCCCTTTCTCTGATGAGACCAGCACAACCAAAGCCCCACAAGAAACAGCAGGAAAGTCTCCACAGGCAACCTGAAAACTCCATATACCATTAAATGCACGCAAAGACTGCGGAGCAGGGAGGCATTGCTCCCAGTAGGCAGGCCCTGGCTTTGCTCCTTTTGGCACAGTTTAATCTCTCTGTTTCTCTGCATGCCTATTTCTGCTAACCCAGCTGCAAGGCTTGCACCTCCTAGCCTTCTGCTTGTAGTCTCTGCCATAAAACCAGAAAGAGCTCTGCACATCAGCTTTTGCAGGACAGGCTTTTATGTGGGGCATTTAAAGATTTAAATGCCAAACTCCTAGTGATTTCAAATGAAATCAGGCACTTACTTACTTAACAGCCTTTGAGGATCTGGTTCATTAGCCAAAGACTGAAATAGTAATAGGGATAGATGGGCGTCGCATATCTTACTCTCACGGCCAAGTCCATGGTAGACAGAATACAGCATTCCCTAAAGAGCTTAACAGCAATAAAGAGCTCTGTAAAAAGCCCCRATCTTTCAAGGGAATTACAGCATTCATTCCTCTTTGATGTACTGTGCTTCTCTTGTGCATCAAAAATCCTATCAAGAGAATTAGAAATATCCTATTCTACCAGCTGCCCAGGGGCTAACAAAAAATACCATGCAAAATCTCACACGTATTTCTTGGGATCTCAGCCATTGTTTTGACAAGAGATCTCTAGTAACCACAAGATCAGCTGCCAGAGTCACGAGACACTGAAATATAATCTTTTGGCTACCTGATGCATGCCACTGGATGGGAGTCCAGAAATAAAGTTTAGCCTTTTTCACTGCTGTGTGTCTCACCTGCGTTGCCTTCGGCAAACTTGTGCTTCAAAACAGCTCTGTCTTTGCAAGGCATTTCCCATTACAGTGTGCATTTCAGTTCAGAACCTGGAGCAAGGCAAAGGTGCAGAATAGCCAAGCCTCAGCTACACTACAAACTTAGCTGTGTCCAGCAAAACCAAAAATCTTCAGTTTTGTGCCAGAACAGGGCCCCTGACTCCACACATGGCTTTAGTCTAGTTAGAGGCCTGTAGCTAATGGAGTTCCCCAGGGTTCAATACTGAAACCAGTCCTGTTCAACTTATTCRTCAGTGACCTGGACAAAGGTACRGAGTGCCTCCTCAGCACGTTTGCTGATGCTGGGAGGAATGGCTGACACACCTGAGGGCTGTGSTGCCCTTCAGGGAGACCTGGACAGGCTGGAGAGTTGCGCGGAGAGGAACCTCCTGAGGTTCAACAAGGGAAAGTGAAGGGTCCTGCACACAGGGAGGAATAACTCCATGCACCAGCACAGGCTGGGGGCTGACTTGCTGGAAAGCAGCTCTGCAGGGAAGGAACTGAGAGTCCTGGTGGACAATAAGTTGACCATGGGCCAGCAGTGTGCCCTTGTGGCCAAGAAGGCCAGTGGCATCCTGGGGTGCCTTAGGCAGAGTGTTGCCAGCAGGTCGAGGGAGGTGATCTTGCCGCTGTCTAGTTCTGGGCTCCCCACTACAAGAGAGACATGGAGCTACTGGAGAGTCTCCAGCGTAGGGCCACAAAGATGATCAGAGGGCTGGAGCATCTGCCCTATGAGGAACAGCTGCAAGAGCTGGGCCTCTTCAGCCTGGGGAAGAGAAGACTGAGGAGAGATCTTATCAATGTCTGTAAGTATCTGAAGGGAGGGTGTCAACGGGATAGGGACAAACTCTTTTCAGTGGTGCCATGCGACAGGACAAGAGGTAAGAGGCCCAAACCAAACCACAGGAAGTTCCACCTGAATATGAGGAAGAACTTCTTCACTGCAAGAGTGACAGAGCACTGGAACAGCTTTCCCAGAGAGGTTGTGGAGTCTCCTTGTCTGGAGACATTCAAAATCCACCTGGATGCAACCCTGTGTACCATGTGTTAACAAACCAGTACCAGTAGCAGGTGTGGGTCTGATCTGCAGAAAGGCCCATGTAGAATGCAAGGGGAAGGTGGAATTTCCTCTGTTTTGGCTATCAGCACAGGCCAGGTGTGTTAGCACCAAAGAAATACTGGCATGCTTCCCTGCCTCTTCTGTACCTGCCAGCTGTCTCCTCCCAGGTATAAGGGCAGGAGTAGGTCTGGGGAAGGAATTGGGAGGACAGGACAAGGCTGCCTCRGGGCAGGAGAAGATGAGGAAAATGTTGCAAAGGGACCAAAGCCCCWGACAAAGCAGAAAGAGAGGAAGGAAAGGAGGGGGAACCAACGGGTTAAACAAGTGAAGCTCAATGGAGGGGAGGGCTGGTGAGGACAAGGACGATGAAGCTAATAAAGGGRAAAGCAGCCAGGGAACACAGGGAGCTGATATCTAGCAAAGGATGACACAGGAATACTAGGGAGGACTTGGCTTGCTTTTCCCCATCTGGGCATTGTTAGTCCCAAAACAGGAGTTCTTAGGAGGATTACAGTGCTTGGATCATAGCTGGAAGACTCCCATTTTAGGAAGAAAAAATAGAGCGCTGTATCCCCTTCCCAAGGTGGGGCCCAGAAAAGGGACAAAAGTGATCTCCTCACAGCTGTGGGAACTGTTGTGGTCTTGGCAGAGAGGAGGGGAATGTCTCCTGTGTGCTGGAAAGGAAGGAGAGGGCCTTTATCCTCYGAGCTCTCAGGAAGGCTGTGCTGAGAGTATGAGTGGGGGTCTACTGTTGTCTGCATGTTGTGTGTGCACTCACAGGTTTGTATTAGTATCCATTTTGTATGTTGATGAGCAGGGTCATCACAGGAGGTGATGAGTAGCTTTTATGCYAGATGGTGCCACCTGAAATGTCACAGCATAGCACACGTCCCATGCCTTGCATAGGCATCCCAGGCAAAGGCAGACTGGGAGACTGCAGAATGAACTCAAGCATGGGAAATGATCAGAGTTATGAGCTGTAGTATCTCAGTGCTTGGAGGTGGGTTCTGTTTGGCTATTGGGGTTGGATGTGGATCCAGGAGGGAAYATCCCCTGCAATACTCACCCTTCTCCCATCTTTGCTGTAAGACCCTGTCCCTGTACATCCCCAGGTCTCCAGCCCTCTTCTGAAAAGAAATTCCCAGTCCTGCAATCCTGCTTTCTGTCCACCACAGGGAGTGTGTCAGCTCTTCTCTTAGTTGTGCAGACTGCTGTCTTCCTCTGCTGACTGCAGGCTGTCCATATAATCRTCCATGCAAGTCCCATACCAAACTGAAAACCAGGGGTTAGACCCCCTGAGTCTTTATGGCACACAATTCCATAGGTAAAGAACTGGCTTTGCAGGACACATGGAACCTGCAGGCTGTGAGCTRCTCAGGCCTGGCTCACTCCCTCCCGTATACCCAGCAGACACTAAAARTGACCAAAACTTCCCTGGCAGGGACATGAGATTCCCTAAATCTTTTTATAATCTGCCAGCGCTGGCAGGATATCAAGGCTTTTAATTCATGAAACTGTCCTTCAGGATACGTGCTTGACTGTAGCATCCCAGCTTAGATTAATTTAGGTATGGTTTGATTTTTATCACAAGAGTGATGTGGCTCTTCCCTCAGGACCACGTGTACAGCCCACAGCCCAACATGGGTCTAATGTTCTCCTCTCCAGCTGCCCATACTTCCAAGAGCGAGCCCCTCAGATGAAATTAAGCCAAGGTTACATGTAGAACATCTTTATTCACCTTATTGCAGTCTCAACAAAAACTCACAGAGCGGAGTTCCTGCCATCACATCCARAAGGTAAGTAGCCCTCTCCCAGCTCCACTCCCCTTTTTGAATTTGCCATAATAAACCCAGTGATACTGCCAAGGGCAGAGTGCTGTCCATCATACCCATCAACATGAGGCTACAGAAATGCAATGATAAATATTTGCCATTGCTGTTTAGATTAAGCTCCATTAATAGTGAGAAATTAAACAACTGGCAGCCTTTGCTGTTCTGCTTTCTTCACTGTCTTGACAATATAAGGCCATACTGTCAACAGCCCAGCAAAAAAAAATGGAACATATTTAAGACCTCAAGGAGAGATGAAACAAAGGGATAATACGGAGAAGCATTTTCCACATCATTCCACATCGTGCTATATCCCTTTGACTCAGTTTGAGYTGGACAAAGAAATCCCTTTACCTGCCTCCTTACATCAGCATCACTCGCTCAGTCCAATTTTCTCAGGTAACACATCTGACTTGCAGCTGCTGTAAAAGGACTGAAGGGGATGTGAAAATCTGGCTTTCCTTGAGCTCTTGACTACAAGCTAAGACTGAGTGGATGTCCTACAATGCRCAGACCTCTTACAGGAGGCAAAGGGTCATTTCAGGAGAGCTTTCTGAAGAGCTGATCTAAAGCAGTTCATCGAAAGTGGGTGGAAGTCACAACAGGCTGCAGTGCCATGCCTCGGTGGGCAAATGTAATCCAGAGTTTGGTTCCCTTATCAGTCATGGATTGTATACTGGAGTGCTGGCTGACTCTGACGTGTAGAGATGTCCAGTGCTCCAAGAATGCCTAGATCTGCCAGAATAGGCCTGATTTTGTCAAAAAGTCAATCAATAGGTCTGATTCAA
Organism: Rhea americana; assembly: GCF_003343005.1. Taxonomy (NCBI): domain Eukaryota; kingdom Metazoa; phylum Chordata; class Aves; order Rheiformes; family Rheidae; genus Rhea; species Rhea americana. The sequence goes on along the minus strand of NW_028185037.1, from coordinate 21,226,256 downwards.
ACACATCTTTCTCCAACCATGTAACCTTTACTGTTTTCAGTAGGTACAACCAAACAGAAGTAGCAGCCGGCATTTCCAGCCCCAGATTAGGTATAGCTGAGGGTTGGCTATTCTGCACCTCTGCCTCACTCCAGGATCCCGGATCCTGAAGACCTTTCCCCTCTCCCTTGCCACAGACCCCTCAGCCCTCTGTGTCCCCTTAGTGGACATGCATGGGGCCTTTCTGACATCACCTTAAAGCAACTCAACAAAATTTCCTCTGCAATGTTTACACACCTAGCATCAAAACGATACCCCTAGATTACATTCAGAGTAGCCTTACTTCCACCTCCTCYGAAGGCATGTATCTAAAAGAGGCCTAGAAATGCCTGTTTGTCACTACATAGCTTAAGGGGCAGATTCCTGCAGGTTGGTGAAAGGGACTTGCACAGGCAAAGTCCATGTCAGAATAGAGAACGGCATCAGAGAACGGCATCAGTACCCTGGGCCTGAGCCCAGCTGTTAGCTCATCCTTCCTTTGATCCTGCAGACACAGCATCTCTTCAACAAGAGAAGGACCCCTAGAAATTAATTTGTGAATCTCACTAGACAGGCRCCTAGATGAAAGCAGTGTATCCAGTTCCTTGCAGTTTTTTCCTCACAGACTACCCTGAATCCAAGCTTCTCAGGGCCTGGATTCTTGATTGATATTATTTAGAGTTGGAAATGCCATCCTGCTAGCATGGCCTGGAAAATACTGCAGTGCACAAGACGCCGATTCAAATGGATTTCTCTGCACAGCTGCCCATTTGCAGCACATGTGGTGGGAATCTGCTGATAGGTTCTTGACAGAAGTTATGGCTTGTTTATCTGGTAGCTTTACTTTGTGCCTCCTACCCAACCCGGAAATCCTTCCTCTTCTAAYCCCTTGGCCTGCTATTATATACAGAGTAGTCTACATGATAATTTTGGTAACCATGCTTCATCTTCTGACAAACACTGCATAAAGCAAACAAATTGGTATTGTCATAATTAAAGCAAACTATTGGATGTTTTATCTATACAATCCTAACAGTTCTGCTACTGCTTATGCCTCACCTGGCCTGCAGATTTCAGCAAGCCGCTGTAGTGTATTAACCCATAAAACATCAAAACCAGGCACAAAGACCCTGCTGCATCCCAAGGCTGGCAGGACTTGGAAGCCTGCAGAACTTCTTTCTAATGTTACTGCATGCGTAATGRAGACAAAATAACTTCATCCAGTAATCCTGGCGTTAAATTGGAGCCCCTTTTACAGAAAAGCTTCCAGTTTTGCCTAGAGAAGTCACTCCAATGTCTCTTTGAGGTTTAGAAAAGATGAAGTGCTTTCTTTGCTCTCCAAGCCGGAGAGATTTGCCCTGTCTTTGTCTAACAGATTACTACACACCCCAACGCCAGATTTCTTTCTCCCAGCAAAGGTATTTGTAAACTACACTCAACCCCTGCACTCTGAAAAATTAAATGACTCTGTCTCTTCCTGTGAGGCAGATTACCACGCTCAGGCTTTCTAGTGGCTATTTTCTGAGCTCTCTGCAGCCATTTCAGCTTTCTTTTCCAGGTAGAGACATCAGAGAAAGGCGCTGCCCTCTCTCAAGCAGGATTCAGAGGCAATACTGCTTCCCTTCTCCAATTTTTGCCATTAATGTCCCCAGCATTCACCTCTCTGCTCAATGCACCTGGAGCCCCCTCAGCCAGCTCTGGGCAGATTATCACCCATATCTGTCCTTTCCAGGTAGCTCTATGACTACACACCAAGGTCTGCTCCTCTCCTGCAGGGGATACTTTGCTGTATAAAAAAGCATGTTCGTGCCTTGCCATTCTAGCCCTTATCTGCTGGAGGTGGAAGCTGGTCCCTACCTATCTACTTTGCAGGAGCAGGGGAGATGTTATTCCATCAGTTGATTTAATTGAGGTTAAACTCTTTCTTTACACTGGGGGAGATAGGGAGGTGATGCAGATGGACAGAGGGACACAACTGACCCTCAAGGAGGTCCTTATGAGAGCATGGTGCCTCTCTACCCACCACTAAGAGCTCCATGTTTGCCAGTACCAACATGCATCCCGGACACCTGCAGTTCCCTTTCAGCCCCAGCGCCGGCTGGCTGGTCCTGCTTTGCAAGACTCACATGCTCTGCAGCATTTGGCAGCCACGCATTTAGCTCTTCTAAGCCCACGAGGACTGTGGGGGGCTGTTCATTGCACACTGTCTCTCCAGCTGCGGTGGTGAAATCCAGCAGCAGCTGCTGCCAGGATAGAGGATGGGGACGTGCCATTTGCAATTCTGTGTTTACGATCAATAGAGCAGCTGTTTGTCCTGCAACCTCCTGAGGGCAAGAAAAATCAACTGGTTCTGCCAAAGAGTATACCGGAGAGCCATTTGTCAGCAACACTGAACCATGAGGGAGCAGGAGGAGAGCCTGAAGGGTGAGTGGGGCAGGACACCTGCACAGAGGTGTAGGTGCACAGGGCCACGTGGGTGGCAACGCAGAGCATGTTTACTCTTACAATCACATGTTGGAAAAACAGGGCACACAGCCCAGCAGAGACAGCTCCAGGCAGAGAACTCATCTCATCTGTGTCACGGAGTAGGAGCCTGTGGGCTGYTGAACACACCGGCCTCATGAGGCAAATTCCTGCTACATGATAAAAATCAGACATCACTCACATTCTGATCCAGCACCCACTGACAGCCAGGGAGGATTTCAGTGGAAGGTTTTGGGTCTGTCCTGGGCTATTCCTGGAAGCGCTCCCTGCCTCTAGCTTCAGTGATGGCACCCTCATGAGAGAAAGCTCTCCTGGGTCCCCTGTCCTGGAGCCTCAGCAAACCCCAAAGCACCTGAACATCCAAAGCCACAGACCCTCAGAAGCAGTGAAAACAAACACACTGTAAATCTAAAAGGAACAGTGTAGCCACATGTGTGTTCAAGAGCGGAATAAAATGCCTTAGTGTGGCTGGGGAGAGGGCTCGAAGAACCATGCTGTGAGGGTGCAAACCCCAAAGAGATAGGGAGACTAGGAGACCATGGWTATGGCAGGGAGATGTGGGCTGAAAGCCAGAGAGAAACTGAGGCACAGTCTTAGCATGCAGTCCCTAGGGCAGGATGTCATGCATTTATCTACACTGCATCAGAGGGTCATCCAAAGGCTACTGTAAGACAAAGTACAGTGTCGGCTAGCGTGGGATACCATCACATGCTGTGCTGGTTGCACGGAGGTTGCATGGGATTATCCATAAGGATGGAAAACAGCCAGAGCCAGAAGCATGCTGAAGGAGGAGGAAATACAGTGTATTCCTTTGGGACATGAAAGAAGTAGAAATCCCCAGGCACACAGGGTCCCTCAGGTCCCCTTCCAACCGCAGCATGGCCCGCTGTTGCCACTGGCATGTCCAGGACAACTTGTCTTTACTGAGGACACCAAAGTTGGAAAAACACTCTCATAGTGAGTATCCATGCTACCAAGCAAGGGATCAGCTAAATGAGGTGACAGTCTCTCTGTTTTGCTTCTCATCTAGATATTTTCTACACAGCCCTACAGGTCCCAGTGCCAATCTCTCCRCCAGGAAGGCCGCATACCTCTCCAGATGGGCCAGAGTGTGCTGAGGACCAGCAGCAAGGACCAGWCCCAGTCACAGCTGTCTCTCACTCACTTATTTCAACAATTTCCTTGCAACTTCTCTGCTCACATTGGCTCTTCCGTTACATACCCTGGTGAATCCAAAAAGGCATAAAAACCAATTTGGAGCAGGGAGCACAGATTTTAAACAGCATAAAAAGTGTTTGAACACTCTGTAGAAAAAAACAAAAACAAAACAGTAAGGAGTACAAGCCTGTCTCATTACTGAAAGCACCACAAGCTTTTAATCAAGCCTCCTTCATCTGTTGCAGTCCATAGGATGAGGTGCCTCCTAGACAGCCCTGGCTGGCATGTGTCTCCACTGCCCAGTGGCCATCCTGCTGGGTTTGGAGGCCCCCCTGGAAGGAGTGGCCTGTGCAACAAGGATTATTGCAGAACCCTGTATAATCTCACTAAAGAGGAARTAGAGAGCCCACCTGGAACACTGTTACATGGATGGGGAACAGGGTGATGTGCCAGGAAGAAGACACGGCATGCAGGCTATTTCCAGGTTTACAAAGCTGTAAYTGAGCCCAGATCCAGATTTTTCACAGTGCATTAGAAGAGCTGAAACCCCGTCTACCATCCCAATGCAGTTGCCTCCCAGTAGTGGTGAGGGGTGGGAAAACAGCTTGAATTCTCTCTTCACATAGGCAAGTTTTGCTTCCAACCTCACTCCATCTGCAAGAAGCAAGGGATGAGGATGGAAAGAGGGGACACAAGTAAGACCAGCGCCTATAAAGCAGCAGGTTTCTTGGGTTATTCTGCCCATGCTTGGCTTGGAGCAGGGCAGAAAAAGCTCACTTCTGCTTGCAGTCTCCTGTTAAGGCTGGAGAAATGCTCAGGTACCGCAAGACGGGAGCCAACTCATCAGCTTCAGTACAGCTATGCAGAAAAAGCAGGGGAAGTTCAGTCTCTTTTCCGGTTTTGTGCAGGATCAGGCCCAGATCTGGAGAAGAAACCAAGCTACGTCATCAGACCTGAAAGAGATTTGTGCATCTAGCTAGGAAAACGAAGGACTCCTGGTATGTAGCTGAATCACCCACATTCCTCCCCCCCCCCCAAAGGCCCAAGTGGGCATGCAGCTACTCCCAGTGAAGATGTGTATGCTGGCATCCAGCAGCATGCCTTGGGGCTTCTGGTGGATGTGTTAAAACCACAGCTTATTTTGCCCGGCACCACCTCCTCCCTCCGCACTCTGCACAGGGGGTCTGCAGCATTTTTTTCCCCCACCACAATCATTCTTCAAGGCTTAAATATGTTTTAATAGCTCTCCAGGGAAGCCTCTTTGCCCAGCTAGTGGTGCATAAAATCACAGGAAACGGCCTGCCTGAGGCCCTTCCAGCGACCGGAGAGAAGAAAAAGCTGCTGGGAAGCAGRAGAAAATATCCTATTGGCTCTTTTTACACTTGGGCCTTTTCCTAGGAAGTGGTTCATCCCTTTTGCCTGCAGCAGGAACAGTGGACACACAACATCAAGCAGGATCTGGCCCTTGGCATTTCAACAGGCCTCCCGTGTGCCTCAGACCTCCTRTCTTTGCAGGCTCTCACAGTTCTTCCCAGTTGGGATGTATATAGTTAATTTTTCCTCAACAATTAGTTAGTCMTGATTCCTCTCTTCTCCACAGATCAGTCCTGCCAGCAGAGCTTTGGAAGAGAGGAATCAGATTCAGATAACTACATACAAAWATATATATATATGTCCAGCCAATGTGGGGATGGGCAAGGGGTCACGGCAGGCACACGGTGTGATGCAGGGGYTGAGCTGGACAAGCAGGTCCTAGTGAAGTGCTTGATCTTACTATTGAGCTTCTTCATTCCCAGCCCTCCCAGCYTGCCTGATTGGCTGTGTGCTTTGCTCTGCCTGTAGATCTGTGTTGCAGCCGTTTTCCCATCTCCTCTCTTCCAGCCCTAGTCTCACAAGTGAACAGCCTGAATATTGCACTCAAGGCCAGACCATGATACCTTTCCTATCGCTAAATGGCACCTTCATTCACTAAGGTGGCACTGAAGTTGCTTAAGGACTAAAGTTAAAGGGCTGTGTAAAACATGATCAAACTGGAGCAGTTCCTTTTCATGTTGGTTTTGCTCAGACCTGCRGCAGGGCTGAGCTGCCCTTTCTGCCCAGACTCACATCACACCAGTGCACCCAGTAGTGAACTGGAATCTGCCTGGGAGACCAGCGCTCCACACACATAGATGGGATCCAAAAGGGGACTCCTCTGCCAACCTCAAGGCTGCTCTGTACGTACATACGTTGGTACGGAGCAGCCAACAAGTTCGGCGTCATGCTGCCTGTCATCAGCTCCGTATGGAGCAACTGGCTGGGAACCTCTGGCTTTGGCCTCTTTCCCGCAGCAGCATCCAACATGCCAGCAGCCACAGAGGGACCATCACAGGACCTGTGTCCCCCCCGCATTCTCTTCCCAGGCTTTCTGGAGTAGCTCAGAGCAGACCCACACCAATTTTTGTAAGGTTAAGTAATTTTCCCAAGGCTACCTAGGACTCGCTGCTTGTTCCAGGTGGCTGGTATCCTTGTTTTGCAGGAATTTTTCCATTTTCCCGCGTCTCTTCCCTTCCCACGGGAACAGGATGCCCTGACGATGAGACGCTCCATGGTATTCTTTGCTCACATGAGCAGTAGCGGTTACATATACCGTTTAGGGAAGCTTTATAAACACAGACAGCAGCTTTGGTTGGGGGGGGTCTATTTCAGTTAAACACTGGCAGATAACAAAATGTCAAGCTTCTTTAAAAGCTACAATAGATCACCAGATTTAAAGCAGGTCAAGGAATCGTAATTTGTTCCTTGGAAATTTTTTATTTATTTATTTCTGTAAAACAGCCTAGCACGGAGTAAGGGAGATTTGCTGAATTTCCTCAAGAGATTTCATGGATTCACCATCTTCAAGAGATTTCACTGATTCACCATCACTGCTGAGCAGAGAGGACCAGCTTGCACTGTCACTTTCTATAGCCTTTTTGGATACCCTGCAGAGCAGAGATTTAAGCAAACAGTACTGTTTTACAGCAGAGCTTTAGACAGAAAGGCGGTACCTCCAAGGCTCCCAGACCATGGCAGTGGTTTAGGAGGTCTGAAGCAGACAGCCAAGTAGTGACCAAACCAACCACTGCCCTCTGCTGAACAGTCTCTGAAATCCCCATCAGAACTCCCAGGGTCCAGCTAGACAGAAAATTACAACTAAAATCCTATTTTGCTGGAAGGAAGGGGAAACCTGAACTCCTCATCTTAAATTTTGAGTTTCTTCTTCAAGCCCTGGACCTACAGCTGTCAAGAGCCTGTATTTTGTGACTTCCAAGTCACATTCCTGCCACAGAGACTCTGCAGTACAAATACGGGCTTGTTCCTGCACATAAGACCACATAAGCGCAGTTTTCTGCTAACAGTAAAGCACATTTTGTATTYGCATCCATCCATTAGCCATCTCGGTTAAGAATTTTGGCTAACGTATATGAAAAAGGTTTCTGATGAGCGCTGTCACAAGAGCACATCTGAATAGTCAAACCTTCCGCCTGCTGTAGAAGAAACCCAAGACAGAAAAGAGATGAATGTATAATATCTGAAGGGAGTCACCCACTGAATTTCTAAGGGGCCTCGTGGACTCTCACGCCTGGCTGCCTTCCTGAAAGGCACATGGAAGCCCAGCCACAGGCAGGAGATCAGGTATCCAGCCTCTCTTCAGATGGTGGCCAGACTAGATTCACAGCCTCGTTCCACCTTCAGAAAACCAGTCTTAGTTTGGACCGTCCTTCCCTCAACGAGAGCCCAAAGCAGCTTTGAGGTCTCATGCATGGTTTGTGCTTTTCTATGTGCTTTTTAGGAAAGACAGGCCAGGAAGGTGAGGTGGTGGAGCTGCTCTTTATGTGAGAGATCAACTGGAATGCATCAAGCTCTGCCTAGGGGTGGAGGAGGAGGAGGCAGTTGAGAGCTTATGGGTAAAGATCAAAGGGCAGGCTAACATGGGGGACACTGTTGTGGGTGTCTACTACAGGCCACCTGACCAGGAAGAAAAAGTTGATGAGGCCTTCTATAGACAGCTGGAGGTAGCTTCAAGATCACAGGCCCTGGTTCTTATGGGGGACTTCAGCCAACTTCAGCCACCCTGACATCTGCTGGAAGGACTACACAGCAAGGTACAAACAGTCCAGGAGGCTCCTGTAATGTATTGATGATAATTTCTTGTCACAAATGGTGGAGGAGCCAGTCAGCCTCACCTCCATCCCTGCAAAGCGGATGGAACAGCTCATTCTGGACGTTGTCTCCAGACATATGGAAGAGAAGAAGGTGATCAGGAGTAGCCAGCATGGATTCAGCAAGGGGAAATCCTGCTTAACCAATCTGATAGCCTTCTCTGATGGAATGACTGGCTCGGAGATGAGGGGAGAGCAGTGGACGTTGTGTACCTTGACTTCAGCAAGGCTTCTGACACTGTCTCCATAACATCCTCCTAGAGAAGCTCAGGAAGTGTGGGTTAGACGAGTGGACAGTGAGGTGGATTGAGAACTGTCTGAAAGGCAGAGCTCCGAGGGTCGTCATCAGTGGCGTGGAGTCTACTTGGAGGCCTGTCACTAGTGGCGTCCCCCAGGGCTCAGGACTGGCTCCCATCCTGTTCAGCTTCTTCATCAGTGACCTGGATGAGGGGACAGAGTGCCTCCTCAGCACGTTTGCTGATGATACCAAGCTGGGAGAAGTGGCTGACACGCTCTGAGGGGGTGAAGCGCCGCGCCGCGCAGCGCCGCCGCGCCCGCGGCCGTTGGCGCTGAGGCACAGCGCGGGGGGGGAGGGGAAAGGGGCAGGCGGCCCCGCCCCCTCCCTCCCCGTCCCGCCCTGCCGCGCCGTCACGAGATGGCGCTGCCGGGAAGCGCGAGCGGCGCCATGTCGCGGCGGCGGCGGCAGCGGCGGCGGCACCGGCCCTTGGGGACAGGGCTGAAGCTCCCCCGGGTCCCTTAGCGGCAGGTTCTCCATCCCCTCAGTGGCAGGTCCCCCTCTCCTTGGTGACTAGGACCTCATCCCCCTGGCAGCAGGTCCCCCATCCTCTCAGGGCAGGGCTCAGCCCCCATCCCTCGGTGACAGGACTCCCTTCCTTTCAGTGRCAGGACTCAGACCCCGTCCCACAGTGGCAGGTCCCCATCTTGGTGATGACCTGAGGCCGCTTGGTGAGGCTCAGGCCTCATCCCCTTGGTGACAGGACCGCCATCCCCTCGGCAGCAGGTGCGTCTGTCCCCTCAGTGGCAGGACTTGCACCCTATCCCTTGGTGACAGCTCCCCCATCCCTCAGTGACAGGTCCTCCGTCTCTCATGGCAGGGCTCAGACCTTCCCTTGGTAACGGGGCTCAGATGCTGTCCCTCCGTGGGAGGACCAGCTTCCCTTCAGTGGCAGCTYCCCCATCTCCTTGGTGGCAGGGATCAGACCCCATCTGAGAGGGGGGACAACCCCTTAGATCACAGTCTTAGGTAGGGAGTAGGGCTCCATGATAGAAGAGCCCAAAGATTGATCCAAGCACCCCACCTGCTTTCCTCAGTCCTAGAGGTGAGGAAGGCGGGTCTCTTTCATCTACCTCAGCATATAAGGTAGCTGAAGTTTGGCCCCACACATTCAGCCTCTCTGTGTATTGCACTGCTCCCGAAGCCAGCAGCAGCCAGGCATATGACAAGGTAGCAAAATTTGTTGGAATTGGAAAAATTTGTTGGAGTTGGAAGCCATCTTTGGGAGATGCTGTGCATTCCTCTAGATAAGCTTATGGAAGGGATGTAGCCCTGTGACAAGCCCTGCTTGTCTTTGGACAATCCTGACASCTGTGCGGAAGGGTGCCTGCTTTCTTGCCTTGGAACACTGTTGCATAGGTGACCATGGAATAGCCTTTCCCACTAAGAGTCRCTCTGTACTCGCTGTGGCCCTGGTTCAATCTAAATGGCCCCTTTCCTCCTGCAAATATGTGGAATATCACTGGCTGTGTCTTGACTTACCCACCAGTCTGTATTACTGTGTCCTAGACCCACTTGGCTAGAGCTGCTTTAATCCTCTGGGACTCTTACCCATCCTAGGACAACAGGTACAAACCTAGGTCTCCAAATGAAATACTATCAATACCTGGCCTGGGTACATTCCTGGAGCCAGGACTTGGAAATATTTTGAGGCCACTAATACSAAAGAGAGCACATATGGAAACTTTTCAGCTCCAGGACAAACCCATACAGTTATACACTGCATTCGACGATAATATTTTCCTGTCTGAAACCGTATTTTATTTGTCATCTTACAGGACTGCTAGAAAAACCAAGGAAAGAATAGCTATGACTTGTCCCTTCAAAGTGCTCCCAGTTAGGCAATGTCTTCATCTGGAATTTCCTTTGGTTACCAGTCACTAGGGAAGGAAAAGGCCCTGACAGAAATACGTCACCAGAAATCAGTCCTGTGACTCACTTACTTTGGAGTGTAACTCCAGACTGGACCARCTGGGACCTCTTACCCATTTCCTGCAAGCACTAGCACTGTATCTGAAAGAGCCCCCAAGAAAGTCTATTCAGAGTCCTGCTCTACCACTCCCCTCCACATGCATCACAAATCACAAAAAAAAGCATCCAAGCAGCCCACAGTTAAAGTGGAATTTTTAATACAAAGGATCGAATGCCTCCAACAACCATGTGCCATTGCAAAAAAGCAGAAGTCAGCAAGAGTGTTGCCAAGGTTTTGGGTCCCTGTCAGATGATGTCACCCTTATGCTACAGAAAAGGAAGGACCCAGCCCAGTTCACCCAGCCCAGTTCCTTTCTGACACCATATCTGACTGTGGGATAAAACCTAGATGCATAGGTAAGGAGGGCACACAAACCATTTCTCTTTCCCACTAAGAGCACGAGTGGAGTGCTTGTCCTCCCCACAACAGCCTATTTTCACTCAGGCCAGTATGCTGCTTCCAGAGAATGGAGAGAAAAGAGCCCCTGAAACAAAACAAACCTAAAGCCAAGTCTGCATCAAGGAGAAAAGGTTTCCTTCCTCCTGACAGAAACTCCGAAACATGGGAATAATTCAAAACTGTGGGAACAGTGTGTAGCAAACCAACAACAACAGCACTGATCACCCCCTTCCAAMACCTTGCTGGGGATATCAACAGATTCCAAAGCCTAATCCAACCAATTTTCATCTCTTTCACTATTGTGCAGTTACTTTCTCAACTTTACCCATTCCACATTGAAATAGATTTGGTGCCTCTCATTGGAAAGGTTTCCTAGGATGTCCATGAGGCTTAGAAATACTATTTTCCTTCTCAGCCCAAAGATGCCCATGTCCAATTTACTCCCATTTAATCTTCCATTAGTATTGTCTTTTAACATAAATGCTTCATATGCCCCACTGTACTTACAAAGAGCCACTGGAGCATCTTTCAGCCTGGGTTGACTAAGTGATCACAAGCTCCTTTCACAAAACTGATCTTCCTTTTCCCTGATCATCCAAGGGACAGTCTGAATGCAATATGTGCAATACTCTGAAAGCTAGATTATAACTCTCAATACTTAATTCCTCCTTGGTTTTATTTAGACACAGAAATTTTTGTGGCTTAAAATGTAGCAAGGGAGCAAGTATTTCCATTATCTCCTGTTCTATCCCTGATTGCACATCGCTCTCTCYGTGACACAGCTTGCTGCAAGGCCATGAGGCATCCGTATGCTGGGAACATTTTCTGACGTTCCTTTCCTAATCCATTTGAACCCTAACAATTTGACAGGTCAGGCAGACCTAACAGGTTTTGCTACCAGCTGGCAGAGGAGAACACAATAGCTCATTCCCCTTTCACTAGRACTCAAAGGGCTAGAAGGCCATCCCAGCCTCCAGCCCCAGCCCTGGTGAAATGCACCATTCAGTGGGCCATTCAGAGAGAAAATCAACAGTAATCTTGGAGCCTTCCCTCAATTCACACTCACGTGGACAGGACATGTAACCTGCCTGTGATTCATCTCATTTTTGGGCAAATTGCCACAAAGGAAGAACACTGAAAATGGCCAATGATGACTCCTTGCAGCTTCACTCCAAATAAAACAGGAGAAGGAGCAGCAGCTGCAGAGCATATTTCAAAACATGGAGCCACAATGAAATGGTGACACAGCAATTCACCCAAAACAGAGCAAACCTCTGACAATAGCAGCCTCTTTTACAACCCATCCTACAGAGGCAGGGAGCTCACCTGGCTGGTGATTTGATTTGTTTCAGTGACAAGTCAATGCAGAAAAGCATAATGATATCATGGTAAGAAGTGATTGTACACAGTGCTGAGACAGCTTCAGAAATTGCCCTCTTTCCCCTTTTTCCTTTTAGCAAAGCAGTGTCCTGGAGGCTCCTGCTATTTCATAGACAGGAGGCCTTGCACAAAAAATCTAGACTCCATAGAGGCAGGGTAGTGAATGACTACATCTGACTAAATAACCTTATGGAGAAATGATACAGCTTTGGCACTGCTGTCCATTAAGGTTCTGGGGCCATTTGTATCCTCTACCCCAAAACATTTTCCTATCCTTACAGACTTTTTGCTTTATTCTACATGGAGACACATTCTTACTTAAACCACATAACCGCTGTGTAGACACTATGAATAATAATTAAAGCAACTTTATTTCTATGTAGCTTCACTCACTTTGACCCAGTTTAATGAGCCCACTTTACCCCTTTGGTTAATCCAGTTAAACTTGCAAAAGTGGCCCTGTACAGGTGAATTCCCCCATAATGGCTCTGTGCTGGTTCTTTATTTCACACCACAGGTTTCTATGAGCTTTAGTTTATTTCAGAAGGCAATTAAACTAATCCATAAAAAAAGATTCCTTGTGCAAAAGCCACAGTGCTAAGAGCTACAGAAGGATGACTAGGGGTTCAAATCCACAGCCTGGTTTCTTATGCCATGGCTTTCCTCAATAGAGATGTCCTAACTTGGGAAGGAGCTCTGAAAACCCCAGTGGGAAGGATTAACTTGGCTAATTGTAGGATGCTATCTACATCCTGGGTGGAGATGATTTCAACATAAACCTGGCACCCACTTCGACTGTATCTACTCTCCCCTGCATTTGCTAACATGAGATTTACCTAATCCTCTTACCAATCACACCCRTTTGGTGAGCTGAACATAACCTTTAGGTCTGAGTTAGTACCAGAGGCACAACAAGGGAGGTCAGAGACATGCATAGCAGGGCAAATACAGCTGCCCCCACCCAGGAGGAGGAGCAGAATGGATGGGGCAGGGGTGTCAGGCAAAAAGAGTGTCCTGCAAGGCTCTGGGTTTGTTGGCAAGTCTCAGGCCACATTTGAAGGGAGCATTAACAACTCAGCCTGTGATAGCATGGGATATCCTAGCTTGGACATTATTTGGACCTCTTGGCACATCCTTTGTACAGACAGAAATGGGGTGGGAGGGTGCACAAAGGCCAGCTCCCTTGCTCCTAGAAGAGGCAGCACCCGAGTCAACCTCATCAGCAAAGGATGACCCCCGCAGAAGGCAGGAAGAAGAAAACTTGCAAATGGTTTTTTTGAGGAGGCCCAGCTATGTCTCAAGTAACCTTCCTTGCTGACTGTTCAAGAGCCAGCAAAGCATCACCGTGTACATGTAACTAGCTCACTGAGTACATGTAACTAGCTTCCAAAACAGAAGACATGGTGGGTGTCTTCAGGAGAACTGTCAAGCATGTGAAGGGAAACTCACAGGGAGGTGATAGCTGCTACTGTATTTTCCTTAAGTATTAGTTATGCATCTGCTTGTATATATAAATCAAATTTCCCGTGGGTTAGAAACTGCACTCTCAGGAACTTCCAAGCTGATTTGTATCTCCATAAAAGCCCCGTCTTCATCAGAAACTCTATTTCATTAGACGAAGCAAGAGTCTCATCTTTTGAAGGAAGCCTTTGTGCATTTATCTTAAAACTCCAACTTCTGCAAGATCCCATGGGCTAGAGTATTTTGCTTGGTGAGTTCACCCTTCTACTGCAGTACAGGCAGCCAGTGTGCTTCAGCTGAAATTCTGGTTCTGGGAGAAGGTTCAAGTCCACCCAAGGTTATAATCAATCAGTGAAATTGGTAGTGGCTTCATCTCCGTTAACCTCAAATTGCCTATGTCTACATAGACGCGCCTTGAAGCAATTGAACTGGAGCTTTCCCCTGGCTCTGAATCAAGCACCATGAATTTGCATTTGAGTTTCAGCTCATATTGCATGTAAAGTTTGTCCGGAAAACAGGCATATTTCCACAGCAAATCGCTGAGGAGTGCTTCTGAGAGCCTCCTAAAGTGGTCAAAGTATATATCTGTAGGGGTTTTGCAGGCTAATAAAATGACAGAAATACAAATAAAAGAAGTTTGCTACTCTGTTGCAAAGCTCATGTTCAGTCTATGTGAAATCATATTATTTGTAAGCACCCCCATGGGCAGCACAAGACCTTATCTGTGCAGAGAGGAAACATTCACATGTAATAGGTGGCCAATATAGCAGAGAATTATATTACTTGCAAATTGTCCCCTTTATCTACACCATTCCCAGATTTTTGGACTTAGAGGTCACCAGAGCTGCATCTCTGGATCTAGCTTTTGTCACCAAGTTCCCATCACCATCTGCACTGGGAGAAACAAGCAAATGGAAAAATCAGCGGCACTCTGGAGAACCTGGGAGTTTGGCTTATTGCAACGGCTGGGAAGCCACATAAGTCAGCAATTGGTGGTGCAGTTTATATATATAAAACTTTGTGTATATATTTATCTATGTATATAAACTTTGCTCCTGGGATTGCCCCACACTGCATCATGATGTTCAGGTCAGCCTGACAGCCCATATGGACTGGTGCGACTCTAGTCTGGAGCACAGATCTCACTACTGACGTTTTCAAAGTCCTAGAACTTTTTGTAGATCAACACAAGATATTCTAAGGCATTTTTTGATACTTGGGAGTGAGTTAGGAGGTACAAACCCCCCCGTTTACATGATACGGCCTTACTCCACTATAGGTCCATGCAGACAGCTAGGAATAGCCAAACATTAAGGACAGCCCTCATGAATCCCAGAGCCTGGACGTGAGGGAGAAAGTCCAGAGAAGGGAAGACGTTCCTTTGGTTGAGGAGAAAAGGGTTAGAGACCTTCTGGGCAGGCTAGACATCCACAAATCCATGGGCCCAGATGGAATGCACCCACARGTACTGAGGGAGCTGGCGGATGTTGTTGCCAGGCCGCTCTCCATCATCTTGGAAAGGTCCTGGAGAACTGGAGAGGTGCCTGAGCACTGGGAGAAAGCCAGTGTCACTCCAGTCTTCAAGAAGGGCAAGGAGGAGGATTTGGGCAACTACAGGCCAGTCAGCCTCACCTCCATCCCTGCAAAGCGGATGGAACAGCTCATTCTGGATGTCATCTCCAGACATATGGAAGAGAAGAAGGTGATCAGGAGTAGCCAGCATGGATTCAGCAAGGGGAAATCCTGCTTAACCAAYCTGATAGCCTTCTCTGATGGAACGACTGGCTGGGTAGATGAGGGGAGAGCAGTGGATGTTGTGTACCTTGACTTCAGCAAGGCTTTTGACACTGTCTCCCATAACATGCTCCTGGAGAAGCTCAGGAAGTGTGGGTTAGACGAGTGGACRGTGAGGTGGATTGAGAASTGKCTGAAAGGCAGAGCTCMGAGGGTCGTCATCAGTGGCGTGGAGTCTACTTGGAGGCCTGTCACTAGTGGCGTCCCCCAGGGCTCAGGACTGGCTCCCATCCTATTCAGCTTCTTCATCAATGACCTGGATGAGGGGACAGAGTGCCTCCTCAGCACGTTTGCTGATGGTACCAAGCTGGGAGGAGTGGCTRACACACCTGAGGGCTGTGCTGCCATTCAGAGAGACCTGGACAGGCTGGAGAGCTGGGCGGAGAGGAACCTCCTGAGGTTCAACAAGGGCAAGTGCAGAGTCCTGCACCTAGGGAAAAATAACCCCAGGCACCAGTCCAAGCTGGGGGCTGACCTTGTGGAGAGCAGCTCTGCTGAGAAGGACCTGGGAGTTCTGGTGGAGGACAAGTTGACCATGAGCCAGCAATGTGCCCTTGTGGCCGAGAAGGCCAATGGTCTCCTGGGGTGCATTGGGAAGACTGTTGCCAGCAGGTCGAGGGAGGTGATCCTGCCACCTCTCCTCAGCCCTGGTGAGGCCTCATCTCGAGTCCTGTGTCCAGTTCTGGGCTCTCCAGTACAAGAGAGACATGGAGCTACTGGAGAGAGTCCAGTGTAGGGCTACAAAGATGATCAGAGGGCTGGAGCATCTGCCCTGTGAGGAACGGCTGCGAAAGCTGGGCCTGTTTAGCCTGGAGAAAAGAAGACTGAGGAGGGATCTGATCTCATCAATGTGTACAAGTACCTGAAGGGAGGGTGTCAAGGGGATGGGGACAAACTCTTCTCAGTTGCCCCATGTGACAGGAAACACAGGAAGTTCCACCTGACCGTGCAGGAGAATTTCTTCCCTATGAGAGTGACGGAGCACTGGCACAGGTTTCCCAGAGAGGTGGTGGAGTCTCCTTCTGTGGAGATCTTCAAGGCCCGCCTGGATGCAACCCTGTCTACCATGCTGTAGGTGACCCTGCTGAACAGGGAGGTTGGACTAGATGATCTCCAGAGATCTCTTCCAACCTTAATGATTCTTTGATTCTATGAAACCTTAGACTGACTCTTGCTCTGTGGTGCAAAGGATGGAGGTCTCTTGAAGATCACTAGATCCTCCTCTAAGTTTTACATATAGACTCGCTGTCTTCATTAGAGGAGAAGAGGACATCTCTTTAAATGCTTTTGTTTCCAGCATTAAGATCATGAATTAAATCTTTGCCATTGTTACTATGCGCACTACCAGTTTGCATCAGAAGCATCCCTTTTCAGGAGAGATAGGGAAAGGAATAAGAACACATCCAGCAGATCATTTATCCTCGTACTCATTACCAGACTATGATGAGGATCTTTATGTTTCTGAGTCCAAAAATCATCCTGTTGTCACAAGCCATAGAGCAGTTTGATCCAGCAAAGTTTTAGCAGCAACGCAGACGAAGCCCTGAAGATGTTATTGGCGTTGGATGCATTGCGGAAGGCAGATCATGTGAAGAAACGAATAGTTGCAAATAGCAAGTCAACAACCCCATATTCTTGTAAAATAGAGCTATTGGTGTATCACAGCCAAATCTCTTTAACGGTGCCCTAAAACTAGGCAGCAAGAGTTTGCTGAGATGTATTCGTTTAAGGAAACACACACAGAAAATCACAGTGCACTCAGAAAATCACAGAACTGTAATACAGCCGGAGACAGGCGTGTGGCCCATGCCTTCCCAGGCCTCCAGGACTTTACTTCATCATTCCATGCAATATGCTGTGTTTCTCCCCATGAAGCTCTGCAGAAGGACAGCCTGACACCACCAGCAGGGCAGTGATGTGTTACAATACCTCAAAAGCTATAGGGCTCAGAGATCTCCTTGAGATCTGTCCAGAGGAACTCAGACATTAGCCAAAAGTAGAAGCCTGTTTACATGGGGAGCAAACTGAAATGAGAGATACCTGCCTTCGTTCTCCTTTTGGGGGGCATAACTCCTAATCTGAAGCATTAACTTGCTAATTTGCAAATTTGAATAGTCCATTTAAGTAAGTGATACGAACTGAACAATAGTGATGGAACGTGGCTGAAATCTGGCCTGAGGGTCAGACCGTAGGATAATCTGTAGCAAAGGTCTGCTCAGACACCTGCCAGGCAATCCTCTTGTCTCTCCTCTTACAAAACAGTGCTCAATTCCACCTCAAAATCTAGTGATTTTTGTGAAACATCACAAAGTCTCGGCAAAGGCTCAGTGAGTTGCCTAGGACTTGCTTACCTGGTCCATATATCTGGTAGTTGAATGGAATTTCTCTGGTCAAAACGAAACACAGGGTTCTTTCAAAGCACATGAGGCTTTAAATCCTCAGTTCACTTCATTATTTCTTTCTTTAGCACTTTGGAAAAATCTTCCTCCTGGCTGATCCGCATCTCCACCTCAAACTTTTCAATCTTGGATCCAGGTGCTGTGATGTAAATCAGACAGTGTCAAAGAGAAAAAAAAATTATCCTGTTCAAATGACGACGAGTCCTTTGCTTTAAATAAATAAATAAATAGAGTCATCAGTATTGACACATTTGACAATAATGATATCACTGTGTGCTGGTTCCAACCCCCGTCAATAAGTCCGTTTGCCCACTGTCCTTCTGGACACACAGACACTTGCAGATTGTAACGCTTCTTTTCCATCTTTTGCTAAATCCACCCACAGACATGGAAACAGATAAATGCATGTTTATCACTACAAAGCATGGGTTTTACCTCATTTCCCTTTTAAACCTTTATGTCCTGGAGTTTCTGTCAGAATAGTTGCTACATTYGTCTCCTCTGCTAAGGCTCAGACCATCTTCCTCAGCTGTCTCCAGAGATGAGACTGCCATCATTCCCTTACCTGCTGTATAGCCGCACAGCTGGTGGTAGTCCCTGTCTCAAAGAGGATTTCATAGCACAGAGAAAACAGGAGAATGAAAGAAAAGGATCAGCTCATACAACTTCCAGAGACTCACTTCCTCCTCTAGCGCCTTCCCAGATCGTAGCCCTGACTATTACRACAAAAACAAGGGGCAGAGAGAGGGACCTGGCTAGACATCTGTGTCTCCAAGCTGTTCAGAGGCCCTCTGCAAAATCTCTGCCTGGCCAGGCTCTCCATTACATCTTCAACTGGAGGGCTGATCTGATATGCCGGTTCTCTAGCAGGCAAAAACTACATGTTGCTGAGCACTAGATCTTTTTCCTTTGGCCCATTTATAGGAAAGGAGGTCACTCAGTTCTTGCACACTTGGCCAGGCTGCTCAATGCAAGGAAGACATTAGTTTCTTGCAGTTACTCACATAGGCTGCGGCTTTTTCCCCTACAAAATCAGTGTGAATCATATCAGCCAAGAAAGAGCTGAAATAATATTCTGTAAGGTTTAAACCCCTGGTGCTACACCTCATGGAAACTCTGGGAGAGAGTCTGGGTCTGAGCTGGTGTGAATGAGTATAGCACCACCAAGGTTGTTTGAATTGGTGTAAACCAGGGAAGATCTGAATCCTTTGCCTCTGGTACAACCCTGCCTTGTGTGATGACTTCATCAATACTAGCTAATAATAACATTTAGTCTCCCAGCCTGTGCGCTGTTCAGAATATCAGTGCATTTCACCAGGAGCACAATGACATGACTTTCGCTATCCTTCATAATCATAGAAATGTCCTCTCCTCCCACATCCAGGGAAATGGTGAAGTCATTTAGCCCCTAAATTATACTGAAGTCAACAGAAGTGGCAGAGTCCTTGTTTTAGCTGATGTTCCACTTCAGAAGGAGCAATGCAAGAGCCTTTGTTATGGCAACTGATCGTCCCTAGCAGACGAGCTGTCTCCAAGCCTCTCTGATTACATCTTTGCTGTTATAGTTGTTATAATTCACATCCTGCACCTATTAGTGATAAGGTCAATGGGAGCAAATACAATGGGAGCTGCTGAAAACTCTGCTGTTGTTGCACATGCTCTCAATTGCTCTCAGTGCGCTACAGAGACCAAAAATAACTTCCTGGTCTCCCAGAGTGGCATGGAAAATATTTTTTTGTATTTTTTGGGTTACAGATAGCTTCCTTTCTTTAGGTTTATGGTGGCATCTATTCCCCACAAGGGCTGCTCCTCCAGGAGAGCTGAACAGAAATATTCCTTGGAGGCATGTACCATTTTCCCCTACACTGTGCAAAAATGCTCTCACCCCAGAGACCTCCATGCCCTCCTTACAAGAGCAGGAAATTACTCTCCCTCACTCTCTCTGTCTCCTATGTATGCACATGCAGCTTTAACTCAATAATTCTCCCTTCCTTTCTTTTTTTTTTCCAACATCCTCAGCTTAATCTTCTTATTACAGGTCTTGTAATGTTTATACAAGGGTGTGAGCTCTCAGTGCATGCTCTTGGCAGGGTAGCAACGTTGCTTGTGCCCTCTGTTGTTCCTCTAAACTAAATAAAGGTAACCCCTGAAAGTCCCAGAGACTCTTTCCTGCTTGTCTTTAAGGCCAGAGAAAATGCTACAGCTCTGGTTCTTCCCTAAGAGCAACCACGTTTATACTTGCTAATCGGTGCTACAGCAAGAGGCAAGAAAAGTCAAGATTTGACCCATGTTTCAGCAGGGAATGTTTGCTCTTAGGGCAAATTACGCCTAGACTTGTTGTTTCAACACAAGGTCTTCCTCTCCAGGAGCTGTCTATCAGCTGCTGAAGTTGAGCTAAATCATAGTTCACCCAGGCAGAGGTCTCCTCCCTCTTTCTTGAGGAGGTCCTCAAACACAGGGCTGTGAGGACTTCCACTGCTTGAGACATCTTGTCTGCACATGACAGCCAGAATAGCCCACAACCCCCCAGCACCTCCACACCACATAGCCCTGGACCAACCTCAGCAAGAGCCTGAGACACCAAAAAGTCCTGTCCTTTGCCCCAGAACAGGACGTCCTGGATGGACTGGATATCCTAAATGTCGATGGAGAGACCAYACATTTCTGTGTATATCTCTTGGACACCAAGCAGGACTTCCCTTATCCTTATCTTTCCTCTGACACACAAGAACTGTTAGCACAAACTACTTGTACTCAGGTTCCCTGGATATGCTGCTTCTCCCACCCACTTTCCTCATTTCTTCCTATGCTATCTCTCACTGCCTTTCTCTTGCCCTGAGCTCCAGTGAWGAATGCAGAGATTCTCTCTCTGCAGTTGCAGAGTGTGCTCTGCTTAAAAGCTCACAAAGTACTTTGGTGCTCTGCAAACACCATTTAATTTCAATGCATGGTTGTAAACACCAAMACTACAGTGAGTGTCAGAGTTGGTAGGAATGGGATATGAGAATCCAGCMAGGCCGAGAGTGAGCAACAAATCTATCTGGAAACTTTTGTGAAGGTCTAGTGCTGCAGATAAGCCACTGCTACCATATCACAAAAGCCATTAGCACAAGTTCACTTTGCAGCAAAGAGGTGAGGGAATCCCAATCCCTTTTCCCCTGAGCATTTGGAAATGCAATTCACATGTGCAAGAATGGTGATCCCAGAACTACTATTGCAGTCGCATCTGGAGATCTCGGAAGCCAGCAAGGCCCCACTTTGCTCTCCTGTATGAGGTCACACGGTAAGTTCCTACACCAAGTAAGTTAAAGAGGCAGAGCTGGAAGAAGTAAGGCACTCCTCTGTTGGGCAAGAGAAGAAGGGATTCAAAGACCCTTCACTATAGATTTATTACTGCTTTGGCCACAGGGAGCGATCCCTTTGCTGGGACTGATACGTCTAGCTGTCCCCAGTCTCCCACAAAGCGCAGGAACTTACRTGTTTTCAGAGATGCTACTTGCCTGATTCAGCTGCAAAAACACCAGCTTTCTTGACAGCTGCAACTATAGTAATGACTCACTGCCAGAAAAAACATCTGTGTTTCATCTAACATACAGTGCAGCACAAAAAGGCACCAAGTTATTCTATGAAGAAACCAGCAATGATCTGATGACTGGGCCAAAAGGACACAGGTTTGAAACTGRTTTGCATTATTTTGTAATCTCCAGAGCACCATTAATATCTACAGGGATGCGTGGGGCCTGAAACCAGGATCACATGCCCTTTTCTCTCCTCGTATGTTGCACYGAATTTAGGGAAGTTGAGCACCAAAACCTGTGAGCCGCCAGCTGCTCGGGGAAGCAGGCCAGGATTCATTAGGAGGGGTCGAATCCTGCAGAGTAGGAATAAGATCTCCTCTGAAACAGGAAAGATAAACTTCCCAGGGATCCCTRTGCCAAGCCTGACCAAGCCTCCCAGGACTCCAAGCAGCTCAGCACTTAATTCTGCCAGTAAGAAGGGCTTCTGCTTTTAACCTACCTTGACTGACCTCCTGAGGAAAATTCCCCATGACCAGGCTAGACTCCAATCATTCAGGTTTGAGGGACATCGTTCTGTCTGTCCCTCCAGGCAAAGAGCAGGTCAGCTCACAGGTCCTAGTGAGCAAACCCCCAGGTAATTCCCTGCATCAGCCCAGGTAGCTCTTCCTTGTTGAACAAGGGGGCTGCACAGCTTCTGGATTAGAGCACGTAACACCTGCACCCTGGACTGAGCAAAACAAACATGACCCTGTATGCATGGGGCAAAGCTCTAGAGACATCAAAGCATGCATAAGGCTAAGCGAGTCCAGCGTTGTATTCACTGCCTCTGCTCATTGCCATTGTTTCTCAGGAAACTGCCTGATGTTTGCATTCACAGGATCCAAATTGTGTGGAATGCAGCAGGTGGGAGATTGGGGAGCTCCCTAGACTATCTGGCRTATTGGAGACCATCTGATGGATGTGTTTGGTTCGAGAGTGAGACTCATGGCCCAGAGGAACTTAAKGGCTTCTGAAAATTCATCAGAGCACTTCAGCCTTGACTCCCAGGTACTGCTTCTGAAAACCCTGCCACTCCAGAACCCACATAAACTGGAAGTGTGTCCTTGAAGAGGGAAAATTACCCAATCTTCTCACCCCTAAAATCCCTAATTCAAATTCAGCTCTATGGTGGTAAAAGTTCAGAGGAGTCGTTCTCTCATCTAAGCTAAATCTGGGGATTTGATGCTCTTACATCAAAATCCAGGTAAACAAACTTGAACAAAGATGAGGGGTCATGGAGAAGTCTCTCCCCCACCACCATCCAGTCCCACAATTGCTACCCAAAGTCTCACAGAGCAACCTGTCATCACTACCTCTCCAAACATACACCCTCCCACCTGCATCATCACAGACACATTTGCTCACATCCTTCACCTCCTTAACTCCAGTTCTCACCATCTGCTGTCYGGTCTAGATCCGTAAGAGGGCACACAGGTCTGCAGCCACTTSTCACCCCCAGGCATTGCCCACCAACACCACAATGCAGCAGCCTTCACGTCAACCTGCTCCTGCGTCCCCTTTCTCCTCCCACGCCAGGCCCCCAAGCCCATGGCCTCCTATTTTCTTCCTCCTCCTTCTGCTCACCTCAAACCAAGACGCTAGCCCTTAGCTTCTGCTCTGTACCTCCTTGGCCTTGTTATTCCTGCTTTCCCATTGTGCACAAGGGGAGCCTTCCCCACATTAATCCCCTAACTCTTACCACCYTCCTTTTGCCCCTCCATACCCTCTCCATGGCCCAAACCATCAGTGCTTTAGAGCCAGTGCACCCTACTCTAAAGAACCATTTGGTTTTCTCCTGTTCTCTTATGAGATCAGATGTGACAGCAATGCACACAATAGAAAAGCTCTCACTAGAGGCAATATAAGGAGACTGGACTTCACATCTAATGACTGGGAACCACTTCACATGTTAATCATTCCTCTTTGTTGTTTTTTATCCAAGTTGAAGCTAAATCTTAATCTCCTTAATCCCACTATTTCCATGTGAAAGGTCTCCGGGCARTGTAGGAGATAAACTCAACTATTTCTCTTAGAAGTTATGTCAAGGAGCACAACAGGAAGATCTGTACAGGCAGGAATTTTTAGTTACAGTCCCCCGGGGTGCAAGAGCCGTGTTCTTTTTTCAAACCTGATTAATTCTGCATCAGYTGGGCACATTACAGATACCATTTTCCTGAAGTCTACAGTGTATTCCCTGGGCCACAGCTGCTGCTTCTGCCACTACTTGCTATTTCTGGAGTGATTGCATCTGACAAACAGCAATGGAAGAGATTTCAGGAATGACTCAGAGGCAAAGGCAATTTCACATCCAATTTTATATCCAAGGAGAGCTTTTCCCCGGCTCCAGAAATGCAAATGAGTGAGGCTTATTCCTGCCCCAGCACCCTCATTCAATTTCTTTGAATGTCACATCTCAGGCTGTGGGTACTCACCACCCTTCAGGTTTTTTTCTGCTCCAAGCACATAAGAGTGGGCATAAGCAGTACTCACCTCAGTACGAATTGCATGATCCCACCATGCACACATAAGAAATAATTTTGCAACATTGTAGCATTAGTTTACAAATCTCAATGAAGCATCTTTCAGGAAGAGAAGGTGATTTTATTTTTAAACAAAAGCAATTTTACTTATTGACACAGTCATATCCACATACCCCCAAGCACAAAGATTCATTTGTCCTAGTGCAGCATTTAGGCACCGAAGTATGTGTATTCAGGTGCTGTGGCCAGGATCATTTGCAATGACATGGAGGACAAAGGACAGTGACTACCAAGTCCTTATCACATTTCTTAGTTCCTCCTAGGTTGGTGACAATGTGCTGCATTTGATCATACACTTTGTCCCCTGGAGGAGCTGCCAGTGATGGATCTCTCCACCCTGTCCCACTTTTGTGAATCACTTGGATTTATTCACTGGCCTTTGTCTCCTAGCCTGGGTGTCCAGCACGTAGATGTGCTGGAATCTTGTTGACTTGCTCATCTAGGCATCATGGACACCTATCATTTGTGCAGCCCTTCTCTTGCCATTTGCTGCCTCCACACAATATCCCCATTCATTCTCCATTCATACCACTCTCAATATTTCCATTATAACTCCTAAAACAGATAAAATCYAGTCTCTACTGGCAGTATAACACCTTCATGATGAAGAAAGATGTTGCTACACAGGAGTCTGCACTCACAAACCACAGCTGAACCAACCTGGACTGAACCTTGTCCCTATAGAAAGATTCCTTTCTGCCCTACCAAGAACAAATCTGGGGATGAGACACTGCTTGTGCATCCCACCAACTGGCTGTAGGCTAAAACACCAGAGAACAGCATTGCCCAGGAGCTGTGCTATTCAGGTGCCCAGGAGCTGCTATCTGGACAGGTGAAGATTTGCTGATTGCTCAATGGTGGCTTAGAAAGGTAACTCCATATCTGCTAGGCAACAAAGTACACCTGAGACATCTCAAACACGGTCCCTACCTCTTATGGAAAATACTGCAGGATCAGCAAATCACAKTAAGTTCAGACTGTTGCTCTCCAGATCCCTTAGATAGAAACAACTGTAAGGTTTCATCCACCACGGTGGATCGGCCAAGTAGCAATTACTGAGTAGGGCTATATGCTCACACCAAGCCATCCCTAGGGGAAGGTTTCTTTTTGCTCATAGTGCATCGGTGTGGATTTATCTCAGTCAGGGCTAGGAGAGCAATGATTCTCTCTTCTGCCCTGCAGCACCCTTCAGCAGAGCGTAGAGTCTGTCCATCTAGGGGGAACTCGTAACACTCTCCTCTTGTCAGCCCTGTGGCCACATCCTGCCCAGGCTCAGCACTACCTGTTCTACTCCTCAGAAGTCCAACTAACCCATTTTCCCTTCAGAAAAAAATTGTGTGTGTCATCTCCAGAGATAGACGTTGACTCCTTGTGTGCCACCTCAGAGGAGGCAGCACGTCCACCAGTTCCGCAGCATGTCGCACCACCTGTGCAACCTGCCGAGGTCAAGGTGTGCAGCAAGGGCATGACAAGAGCATCCTCTAGCTGCAGTGACTAATTAGTGACAGTGAGCAGCCAACCTCGCCAGAGTGAGTAATAAAACACTATCAGGATGATCAGAACTGAGAGTGTCCCACTTCACAAGTAGTCCTTCCCCCAGCGCTAGACAAAGCCCGTTCAGGAGATAAAGCGGCAAGCGGCAGATGTCAGTAGAGTAGCTTGCAAGCTAGAAGCAGCAATGTTGCTGAGTTTCAGATACGATCCCATAGCTGGCATAGTCCCCATACAATTAAAAATGGATCCTGAGTGCTCAGTTTCCAAAGCTCCCAGGATATATATTATCTGTGACAGAGCCTCAAGCAGGGATGTACACGGTCACAGCAGTGATTCCCCTGCTACCTGCGTGACYCAGAGCGGTGCTGAAGGACACCTAGAGAGCCCTTGTCCTCCACCTTGGTAAAGCTGCCTTGTTACCCCATCCCTGCTCATTCCCACCTCTGTCTCTGCTTCTGCAAAGCAGGGAACATCACCCATATCGCACAGCATAGGAAAACAGAGACCCGGGTCAGATTACGTGTGKAATCCCAGCAAACCATTTGGACGAGAGCTGTCGTTGCTCTCAGATTTCACTTTTCAGAATCTGGCTTTGTTCCACATTGGAACAATATTCCAAATGCTAATTTTTTCCACAGAGAAAAATTATAGGGCAGAGGGAGGAGGGGGATGGAAGGGGATTTTTTTTTTCTGATTGAGATTCAATTTTGATGTCTTATCTTTGTGTTAAAAAATCATATTTCACAAGTTAGAGACAGTCTTGTCAAAACAGAGACTCAAAAAATGTCTTTGAGAAATGTTAAAACACAGCTTTTCTCTATCATCAAAAAGTGTGTGAATCCCCCCAGTTTCAGGAATCCGTCTCTCTGCAGTGGAGGTGCATTGACCTCCCAGGGACACCCCTCCACCTGTGCATTGACTGCTCTGCGATCAGGATGTTCTGCGGCAACAGGCAGGGATACATACCACGCTGYGGTCCAAACATGGGGCTGGAAACTCATGTGAGAAGCTTTCAGAGTGAATATGAAAAGTGCCACCCTTGCAATCTCTCTCTGACATACTGGTGGAGGCCAAACCTTGGTCATTATCTGTGTCTCCAATTCTTTTGCACTCCTTATAGTTCAGGCACCTGCTATAATTCTGAACCCTGAAAAATGCATGTTGTTACATCTCTTTCACTTTTAGATTTTGCCCGTTCTGTGACTTTTTCTCACCTCTCAACAACAGCCTTAAGCACCTTCACAGACAGACGGGTAGCAGGCCAGTCCTACCTCAGATCTTCCGTGGAATCTGAGTCAGGCTGAGCCTTTGCTTTGTGGCCTTTCAAAACCAACACATCTCACAACTTCAAATCACTGCCCTTCAATTTCAAGAGGACTAATAGAGTGATGATAATTAATATGATGGAGTAACAGTAATTGCCAGTACATATTAATGCCTATTATTACTGCCATTGTTATTAGCAATAATAATAGTAATTGTTGTTATTCCTCTAGCAGTCACAAAACTAATGTTGTTATTGCTGTCACCTCAGAGTACAGGTTAAGGATAGGACGCCCTTACTTCAGGCTTTCTATGAGCAGAGATGGCTACAGTGGCCCCAGCCCCAAGCACAGGACAAGAGGTGACCCGGAGAGATGCTGAAATGGAGGCAGAGGGGCTGAGGACAAAAGACAGAAGTGTCAGCAGGTTGGCAAGGGTGGACAGGTACTAGGGTGTGGGTAGGGGAGTCAGGAGGTGCAGAGGCGTTCCCCATCTCCACCACAGCCTTCCCTTGCGGCCTCRGAGGCAGCGTTCGGAAACCCATCAGGGATGGGAGGGAGCTCCAGGTTAAGATGTTTAATTGTAGATGTCTCCATRGGCGTTAGACGTCTGATCTCACATTACAGTCACTAGGGAGCTAATCTGCACTGTCAGTGGAGACTAAGAAGCAATTTAGCTGACCGAATGCACAGCTAACCTATTTGCCTAAGCGTAAGTACCACAGGTTATTTGAGATGCTCAGAGGTATCTCTGACTGAAACCCACCCAATCTCTTTGTGCTTCTGTTCTCCCTCAGTTACATGGAAAGGTTATGGCTCACTCCTCTATAGCTGCACATTTAGATGATTCATCCTCCAGGATAAGAAGGATCCAGAGCTCTACACATATATGGACTGAGAAATAATAATTATATCAATAATAATATGAGTTTCATTTGAAGGTAAAGCCATGATGCTGAGCTCCTGATCTGTCATAGTGCCAGACTTCCATATGAATCCTAGGCTCTCATTTCAGTTCTTCTCTGGGTGTAATATTTGAAAATGGGGGAGCCAAACACTACATACATTTTTCATGGCTCCCATGCTTCCATCCTTCCTAATTCGGCCCAAGACTGAAAACAACTTGCTGTGCCTAGGCCTCTTTGTCCACAATTTAAAAATTCAGAGATGAAAAAAATTATTCAGATCATTTCAGTGATCTAGCAGAGCCAAAAAAACAGTTGTACTGTTAGCAAGGGGGAAGAAAGTAAAAATGCAATGCAATCCCAAAAGCAGAGGAAAGAGSACAAGAATTTATTAAGCCAGTTTCAGTACTGAAACTAGCATCTCRTTAAATGGTCCAGTGCTGTCCCCTGCCTCTGGAAGTACTTGAAAGAGGATCACAGGCCCTGCCTGCCCCTCTGCTGACTCAAAGGCACAAGTTCCTGATTCTCTTAGTTAGCTGTCAAAGATGCTGGGATGGTTTTATGAGATCCTCTAGGACAGGAGCTCAGCAATAGTAACAGGGGAACCTGGAGCAGCCAAAGCCCTAAGAAAGAAGGACTTTCACAACATATTGCTGTTAACTCCAAACTCTAGGATGAGGATGGCCTTMGACTCTCCACCAAGTGTAGGCTGAAAAGGCTCACAGACATGCCARGTTGGATCATTCTCCATCTGGACCTTACAGACAAAAACCTGCAAGCTCCGTAAAGTGGGGGTAGAGAAGCACCCAAATGTAGGATGATATGGAGACATGGAGAGCCTGCCAGCAGCTCAAATCCCACGCACAGTCTACAGCTGAAATAGAGGGAGTTGGAACAACCTACATCAGACAAAGAGGCAAGCACAGTAACCCCAAGGTAAACCCTTCCTTCTCGAGCAGYCTGTTCCCTGTAGTATCTCACAAGATGACCCCTACGCTTTACCATGCACCATTACTCATTTTTATGCTCCTTCAGTCAGTGTGTCTGCTCTGTGACAACAGTCATCATCCAGGATAATTTAATTTGAAAGAATAAAAATCTATCAGTTATGTTATTATTTTTCCACAGTAATTCACAGCTTGTCTCACATACTACAGTCCTTAGTCAGGAGAGAATGTGTTTGTTGTCGGGGAGTTGTATCCCATTGTGTCTGGCCTGCTGAGAAAGCAGCCAGCTCAAATCAAGGACAGATATGGGGGCTTTAGAGTCAAAAATACCTTGTCGCCTTTGATATCCTGACAGCCAGATGTTCAYCTGGATACAGGTTACAGGACTCAGGGTATCCCTGTGGATTTTAGTAGCATTAGCACTAGCAAACAATATGAGTGCAACAGCTCGACCAACCCATTTTCTCCCTTTCTTCAGACAAGGGGCACAGAAAGGTGGTGTGAGCTTTTGCTAAACCAGCTGCGATCTGTTGCTGCATGGCCTCACACATCAGCCTATCCTGAAACCCAACAGATGTCCRCAGATGAGAAGACAGCCCAGCTTTATGTGCTGACCACATCCATGGCACTAATTCACCACCTRTCAGTCAGGAACATTGCAGAAACTGGTGTTGGTCCTGCAGACCATCCTTTGAGCTCTGGGGTACCAGAGTGACCCACAAGAAGGTAGGTTCTCTGTCCTGCCTCCAAGTATGCAGGAGGTTGGAGTGGAGATCTCCCAGGRTCCCTTCCAACCTGAATTATCTTATGATCCTATGACCCTACAACAAGGCACTGACATCCCCATGCAAACATTGAGGCTGCATGTCAAGAAGGTAAATTTAAAGGGCATGTTTTTGTTGTTTCCAGAATAATGGCCTTTATGCCCAGAATCCTTCCCTCACATCTCTACACTGAGAGGCCAAGAGGCTCTGCTCTGAGAGCAAAGTCCAGATTGGCTCGGCCATGAAAAGCCTGCCAGAGCAGGATGGGTCAGGGCAACACCATCTCAGTCCAACTCCGGGCAACTGCACCACAGGGCCGAAGAGGTTTTT
This sequence comes from Rhea americana, assembly GCF_003343005.1. Classification (NCBI taxonomy): domain Eukaryota; kingdom Metazoa; phylum Chordata; class Aves; order Rheiformes; family Rheidae; genus Rhea; species Rhea americana. The sequence goes on along the minus strand of NW_028185037.1, from coordinate 21,196,913 downwards.
GTGGCTCCTGTCCAGCTGGTGACTGACCTTTCCAGTTCTGAACACAGCTTTTGCCATCAAAACATATGATCGGTATTTATTAGCAAGCCAGACAGGTAGTAACATTTAACCYCCTCTACCATGAGAATGACAACTTAGAGCCTTTGCTATGACTACATAAYTATTTGGCTGGTCTCTCTCCTCACAGCTCCCCATCCCAGGAGGCTGTGATAATTTTCTGGGTACAGGTCCTCCAGACACTGTCCTCCTGTGARGTAGGACAACCTCCCTCCCTGCTGCATTTCTGCTTAAACCACAGACAGACACATTTTTGCATAGCAACATGAATATTATGTGTGAGAGGTTTAAAAAGCAAAGCTCTTCCCTGTTATTATTAGTGATGCCGGTTAGATGGAGTCCATGATTTCTTCCTCTTGGCCCAGRGCCATGAGAAGAACTCTGCGTTACTCGGTACTCTGTTTAATCATTTACACCAGGGCAAAGTCGAGGTGGGACAGACGCTCTGTTCCCAAGATCTCAGTGTTCAGGGAGGTGTCACCTCCCTGGCTGTGGGGAGCCCCAACTCACCAGGCCTGCCCCTGCAACCTCAGGCCAGGCTGACCCAGGTACTCACCCCTGCTGCAGCAGAGTCTTTCTGGAGGGTTGGGTTATTTGGAAGAGTTTGTAAAACAGTATTAGATCCATATCCAGCTATGTATCTCCAAGGTAACGCCATTCCTGTACTTCACACTATGTGCCGAGGTGGCCCACACCCAGTTCCTCGCCCTCCCCACCCAAGGAGAATTTAACTCCTTCCCACCCACGGCTAGACACTGCGCCGCACCCAGGGAGCCCTGGCCATCACCTGGTCACGGAGTAACAAACAGAAACTTCATACCATGATGCTGACGTTCTCTGTGAGCCACAAAGAGTGCCAGTGGGCATCCTGGTGCCTCCCTCAGATCACACCACTTCTGCACTCCTCATCCCCAGTGCCACAAGCTGAGGGTGGCTGCATTTCTGATCTGTGAGCCCCTGGCCTTGTGCTCTCAGGAGTGCCTTGTGCTTTGCAGGAGCCCCAGGAGGACAGATAATACCTGATATTACAGAGTTGGGGTGGCACATAGAGCAAATGCCTGATTCAGCAGAGTGCTGGTACATTAACCCATCAGTCTTTTGTGCAGAAACAAGAACCAGCAACAGGACTTGATGAGGAGCACTTGGGGAGCTGCTTTGCAACACGCACTGAGGTGTTTTTGACCCAGTTCAATGTGATCTGCGTATGTCATTCACTGAATCATCAGCTCATGGCCCTGGAGCCTGGGGGGCAGTAAACCCTGTGGGAATGAGGGCATCACTAAGACATAAACAGGAAGAGTAAGAGAAAACTCTGTGTCACCAATGGGAGGTCCTTGTTTCCAAAGTAACTGGGTGGATCTTAGAACCACTGAGAACAGGACTGGGAAGGAGGTAAAGAGGTGACCTTGTCCTTCCCTCTACCCCAAGGCAAGATCAAGTATGCCTGAACCAGTTCTCAGAGCTCTGGATTTAACCTGACCTTGAAACATCCAAGTCCACAATATTTGTTGTCCTCAGCTCTGCCAAGTCTTGCTCTCTGTCTCAGTTTCTGCCCCCTGTAAAAGGACAAGTGATCAGAACAAGTGGCTCCATTGCTGGGTTAGTGGAAGCAGGGAGGTGAATCCCTTGGCTGATACTTGATAATTTCCAAGCATTTGGTGAAAAGCAAGACATAAGCACAGAGTATTGTGTATGTAGGGGTGTTTACATCTGCTGATATGGGTTTGACCCAGCTACAAAGTGCTGTCAGTGCATTATGCAAGACAGTCCAGGTGTGCACACACACGCATGTTTGGTTGTTCTTGTGCTCRTCCGAGCGTAAGCTGGGCAATTGCCTTGCAGAGGAGTTCCCAGTTTGGGGGCTGTTACTAGATTTCAGCGGGACACCGTATATCATATTATAACAACAGTTTGAAGGTTGTTTTGCTGGTCCCAAGTCCTTTGACTTTTTAAATTCTGTTTTGGCATGAAAAAGGGAAGAATCACACTTCCTAAAAAAGAGTCAACATCTGATAGATTGAGCCAGCTTCTTACTTGAGCAAGGAGACAGGCCAGGAGATTATTATTCTTGTCACATACAGAATATATCTGATAACTGTGTGAGCAAATGTGTGTTTTGAAAGGGCAGTGTTTTTAAGGCACTAATCACAATGCCCTCAAGCCTTGAATTCTTCTGCTTTGGAAGATATTCTGGGCCTCCAGACCTGGTTAATATGAGTCCATGTCCCCACTTGAGACGAGATCAGTACTTTGCCTGTATTACTAATTCTCAAGCCTGTGCAAAGAGCAAACTTACTTTGCTGGAATTGGTTCAGTGTCTCATGTGTTACTGTGTTCCCAATGTATCTCTCAAGTTACCACTCCATTCGCTACTGAGGCACCAAATCTGTATCGTTAAAACATYTCGCAGCTTTCTGGGGAATAGTTAAGATTCAGGACAGCCTTTGCACTACATGCACAATTTGTCTATGTTTAAATCCTGTTAGCCAGGAGAGATGCAATGAAAATGTATCTGGGAGACCAGTGATGGGCAGTACAAATTCTATTCTTGACAGATGMACAAGCCCAACTTTCCATTGATAGCAGTTGCTGCAAACTTGGATCTGATGATTTACCTAAGGCTCTTAAGGGCTTGATATCTGCTGTTTTTCCGGCATGGAAATGTGGAGTTTAAATATAAAATCTGCATAGAAAAGTTCTGTGCAATCCAATCAGCCAGTAAATTTCTTACAGATAATAGTGCACTGATCCTGGCATAATCCAATGTTTCATAAATGTCTTAAAAGATTAAGGCATCATTTTCTGCCCAAATGACAGGGGAGATTCACATCTCTGCAGAGTAAACACTGGCAACAGTCTTGCATAAGAGCCAGCAATCTTGCTAAAATTCTCCTCTACTTCCTTACAAGGACAATTACATAATCAGAAGCCTTCATCTATCAAAAGCAATCCTTTTCATTAAAGAAGATGCCCCAGTGTAAATTTACAAGCACACATCAGATGGGAAGGGAGGGAAGATAACCAGATTGCATCGCCTGGCTGACCTGGAAAGAAGATTTTAACCTTTTAATGACTCATTTCTGCTCACTAGTTTCTTTCATCCATCTCACCCAATGTTCCAACATTGGGAGCACATTTGAAGATACACTCCGAGACMCCTTGACTCACAGAAATCAGGGTCCCCAACCTGTCAGCCTCTGTGTTTACAGAGTCGCACRTATCTCCATCCTGCTTTTCAGCAGACAAGGACTGTACCTGTAAARGATAAAGGGGCAAAACAAGATTCAGTGGCTAAAAGAAGACCTGTGGGTGCAGAACAGCCAGTGAAACCTCACTTGATGCCTAGCAAAACTTTGAAGCACTGGAGACTCACTACACACCATCCTGTTCAGTCAAATTCCCCAAGGACAAGTTGTTCTGCCATTGCCTCTGCCAGAAGGTTCCTTAATTTCTCCTGAACCTCAAGAGGATCTACAAATTGGGCAATTAGTGCTTGAATCTTAAGTTCAGTGCATATGAAGAGGAGCAAGCCCTTCACAAGACTTGCATTGCTTCCATTGGCAATACAGACAGGCACAGGATGGTGGTTCCCCTCTTTGTAAACTAGAGCTCTGGCCCATAAAATGGGGTGCTGAGTTCAGTGCCCTCTTCGGTCTGGCTCAACCYTCATGTAGTTTCCTGACCACCAGGCTAGCCTCAAAGCAAGATGAGGGCGGTTAAAGGAGGAGGCATCTACCAATAGAGCTAGGTCAGCACGGAGGCAGGAGCAGATGTCAGCATGTGAGCTCACCCACAGCAAGACATCACCTTTCTTAGGATATGTCCTAACCATGCCTGTTTGGGTGAATTTGCCACAAATCTTCAACATCCCTGTTACTTCTGCGCAACTATATGGCAAGCAGATACAGAGATAGGCACCCCTTGGCACCATCTCCTGATCAGTAGAGAGTAACGCATAGCAGCTGTCTCAGGAAAAATGACATAAAGAGCCATATGCTTGTCCTGAAGGGCCACATCCGAGGAGAAAACCATCAGATATCCTAACCAACAGTTACAAAAGCTCTCTTGTGTATTGGTAACAAGATCGAGATCACCTGGGAGAGCCAGGGCTTTAACACAACTTGCTATCTCACGGGAAAACTACAGGCTCTCTTGCCCTCTCTGGGGTTTCCCCTTGAGCTGGTGACTCAGATTAGGACACGCATATTGTCCCCAGGGAAGATAAAGACTCTTGCTAGAGGTGTTGGTACTAATCAGAGTGATCACTGCTCAGYCCTCAACAGGAGGTGGGAAAACGGACACAACAGGGAGCGCCACTTGCCCAGAGGTCCTGGAGATGCCTGTCAGGGTTTGAGATGGACCTCACATCTCAGTTCTTATTGGTTTGTCATGGGGAGTCTGCAAGGGGAAAGTAAGGTCCAAAAGGACCGAATTTACCTCTTGTAGTCTCCTCTAAGGCAGATAAGAGAGAGTTGCAATTCACTGAAGTGCCTGCCCTCAGGAGAAGAGTCCTTCTTAGCTGCTGCTAATGAAATAGTAGCAAATAATATTTTCCTGCTCAGACCTGGCAAGCAAACAGCATGGGGCGGGGGTGGGGGGGGAAGATTTTTGGCAGTGTTCCTCTAAGACAGCAGAAGGTAAAATGGTAATTGGATAGAGCCAAATGGGAAGCAAAGAGAAGCAGGCCACCACATAAAGGTCTCTAGGGAGTAGTCAGTCTGAGAGATGGCTCAGAACAGTCGTGGGCTGGAGAGGGAAGGGGAGCAAGTTCAAGAAGGAAATGGCAGAGCAAGGGAAGAAGTGGGACAGGGACAGATGGGACAGGAGGTGAGTATCRCCAAAGAGCACCTGCTGAGGGGCAGAACTGTAAGATCCCTGAAGCATAACACAGCTGTGCCCAGCTAATGTTTCTGAGTCTCATAAAGGGGCCATGTCCCCCACAGTGCAGAAACACAAAACCGGATGGATTTCTGTTCAGATCTTTATTTCTAAGAAATCCCACCTTATATTCAGGATGATCCAGTAATGATCTAAAAGTTCCGCATTATCTTCCACTGCCATGATGGTTTCTTTGGCGTCAGTTGAGGCCCCTTATCTTTCAAGGCTAAAAGGATACAACATTCTCGCATTCCTCTAACCCCAATACTTCCCTTCAGCAAATAAATTCCTGCCTCTGAATCTACAGCTGGTTCTCATGACAGGCAAAAGAAGTTGATATAACCAGCACGGAGACATATATCAAGACTAGAGGATACCACTGCGGTCCTCTCGCCTGTCTCCAGTGTGACCCAGGTCACAAAGCCATCCTTCTGCAATGGCATAGTTTTGGTGCTGCACCAACTCATCCTATCCAGGACTTCCAGAGTAGGGAAGCAGAATCCCGGGAAGATTTGGAGAGGATCTAGTAAACCACCCAAATCATTAACTGCTATGCAGTGGAAGCAAGCTGTCCTAGGAGAAGCAGAACCATGAAACTTGGGTTTTTTTAGAGATCTGTGTCTGACTTCAGCTCTAAGGTGTAATATGCAGTGCAATCATAGCACAGCATTTCCATTGCTGGAGGCACCGGAAGGGACTCTTGTTCTACCAAATAACCAAAATTTGCAAAATCGGCAGGAATTTTAGTATCTCGGTCTTTAGCCCTTCACCAGACCTGGCTGAAATGGGGTAACGTTTCCAAGGCTATTATGGAAGAGTGAAGGGGAACATGCACATCAAGAGAACAGGACAGTATTAGCTTACTAAAACTGCGCCATTGGCTATCAACTGCGACATGCATTAGCTATTGCTGGATCTGGCCATACAAAGCTCCGAAAAGATGGTTCAGTCATTTCAGAGTTTCGAGAGAATATTGCCACTTCCAGTTAGTATTTTCAGGAAAAGCTGGGCACACACTGAATGGAGGAGAGTAAACACAAGGCGATTGTCTCCCTAATTTTTTGACATAGGTTCACGTGGGGTTGTGCAGTGAATAGACTCATTGAAAGTGTGTTTCAAAGCCATGCACGAGACTGGTTGCAGAAAGCAAAGTTTTTTGGGGGAAGTATTAGCACTGGAACTAAATACCTGCTGTGCTCTGCCCATGGGAACATTGCAGCTTATCCCCCTGACAGTGAGAGACCAACCCAACTTCACCAGCAAAACAGAAAACAGAAGTGGGATTAGTCAATAGAGCTCAAAAGAAAGAGAAAGTGCAGGAACAAGCTGCTAACACTGTACTCAGAGAACAGAGCTGCTCKAGGAAGCCACTTTCAAATGCTCTGAGATGAAAAAGAAAGAAAGGAGATAAGGCCTTTAAGAGCAATTAGTCTTTGCAAATGATCACCTGCAATCAAATTACCAAGGGCCAGGRGAAGAAAAAACATGGGTTAAGGTGGGAACCAGGCGGCACCTCTCCATCCCACTGAGTCTCAGTGGGGCAAACATGATGTCGTGACAGTAAATATATCAGAGCTTCCACCAGACAGAGGGAAAACTGCTGATGTTGCAGCTGAGGGGATTGAAAAGCTGAACTGACTTAGAGCAGGTCACTTCCACGGAGCTTGTAAAATGCCTTCAAATTATCCGGTCAAATGAGTGCTAGATAAGCAGAGGCTCTTCTTGGGCCTTCAGGGGAAATCAGACAAGAGGGTTATTCAGCAGCTGGGTGGATGACTAAAGCTTTCTGAAGCAGGTGGGGGATAAATTGCTGCTGCGAACTGATGACTGGAGGGGGCTGCAGGGCAGGCTGGAAGGGTGTCTGAGGAAACCTGAGAAGCTGCTGAGCTGCGGTAGGGTCCTTCCTGCACAGCTACCAGATCCCTAAGCTCTTTGAGGAAGTTGATTTCAAGAAGAGGGCATTTTTGCTTGTGTTCATTCTTCAGACAGGTTTCCTAAGCAGCTAGGAAATCCCCTTCCACAGACACTGTGCTTAGCKGTTCCCCTCGCCTTGCCCGTTGTTGTAGACCCTCCCACCCCGCATCTCAGGGCTATCAGATGTTCAAAGAAAAAAATTAGAAATAGAAATAGACATAGAAATAGACAGGTGAGAAAAGGAGAGTGGTATTTTGGGGGTCAGAGGGTGCGAACAAAGTGTCATAGTGTAACAGTCCCTCTGCCCCTTCTGTAACACCAGGGGAGAGGACTGACCACTGCAGAAAAGCTGGAGGACCCCCCTACCCTCAAACACACWCAAGGTCATGGAGATGGACAGGAGATGGGGGCATTTCCATCAGGTAGGAACCATCTCTGCCTACSTGCAGCCAGGACTGGGATCTGCTCTGAGGCCTTGAGCAAGACTTTAGTGACACCAAAAGCCTTTAAGTGCAATTAGTCTTTGCAAATGAYCGTCTGCAATCAAATTACCAAGGGTCAAGAGAAGAAAAAATGTGGGTTATGGTGGGAACCAGGGGGCACCTCTCCATCCCACTGAGTCTCAGTGAGGCAAACATGATGTCCCAGACCCCCAGATATGGGCCAGAAGAAGAGCCTGAAGAGCTCCACAGCATAATGATGACATGTCTGTGGTCTGCCAGAGGACTATCAGAGAAGACGGTATGGTTGGAGACAAATGAGGCTGGGAGACAGGAGTTCGGCTTCTGCCAGTGAATCACTGCAGATCTGGGCAAACTGCCTGTCCTTTTGTGCCTCCAGTTCTGGTGAAAAGAAGATACAGATCTCTCTTCATACTGGGCTCTGAAATCCCCTGATGGAGGAAGGAGAGGGAGGCAGGGTATGTGCATTAGCCATCACAAGTCTTTTCTTCTGACCTTTGAAGAAGTATATGGTTTCTCCTGCAACCAGTGGTTAGCAGCACTGTGTAAACCAGCAGATGATGATTCAGAGTAAATCAGTAAGGTTAATAAAGGACACTAAAGTCATTGTTTTCTCCATGTCTTCTCCTCCCTTTGTCAAAACAAAGATCATCTTCTTCAGAGCCACAGAATGGTTTAGGTTGGAAGGGACCTCTGGACACTTCCAGTCCAGTTCYCTGCTCAAAGAAGAATTATCTTCAAAGTTAGATCAGGATCTTATTCAGAGGAGTTTTGTGTATCTCCAGGAATGGAGATACACAGCCTCCCTGCACACCTGTCCCACTGCTTAACCACTCTCATAGTGTTTCCTTCTGTCCAGTCAGAATTTCCTTGGTTGTGCAGGGAATCATAATAAAAATGTTAAGATTGGTGTGAATGGCAATGTTGTGCAGAAGCACCAGAAAGAACATCTGGCAGGAGAAGGGCTACACTATTGKCATGCATCAGTGGTTCCTAGATGMGCAAGTCAACAAGATCCCAGCACATCTACATGCAGYGTCTCAGGACAACCAACCTGGGACTCACAAAGGTGTGACAGGATGGAGGGACCCACCACTRGCAGCTCCTCAGGAGGCAAAATACCCCACATCTAAAACACAAAAATTGTCACCCACTGAGTAGGAACCCAGGAGACATGAGGAGGACTCTATAGGTGGCATCCCTTGTCSTCTGTGACATTGGAAGGAATCCTGGACAGACAACTTGGACACGAGTGTTTTGGTGCCTAAGTGGCAGGCACACACGTCTTCATGCTTGTAAGCATGAAGATGTGAGTGTAATGAGTGACAACAGTCTTGTTGTCTCATCCTATAAAGACTCACACTGTGCATTACTAAACATTGCAATGTTATTTCCTACAGCCACAGGTTGTGTGTGTTGCCTCATTCTTTCAGTGTGCGGGCTGGAGAAGAGTCTGGCTGTCTTCTGTATAGACCTCCATTATGTAGTAGAAAACAGCATTTAGATACCCCTGAGCATCCTCATTTACAGGCTGGACAAACCCAGCTCCCTCAGCCTCTCCGCATATGTCCCGTGCTCTCCACTGCATGTGGTTCGGTTTGCTGATCTCTCTTTTATACTGGGGGACCCAAAACTAAACAGTGCTCCAAAGAGAGGGGATTCCTCCCTCCCCTCAACCTGCTGCTGTGCAGGAGATGTGCAAGGCACACGTATGCTCCTTGTGGGGAGATGCTAGCTCCCATTCATTTCAGGGATGGATGCATCAAAATCATCTCAGAAGATCTTGATAGTCTTGCTGTCCCTCCAAGCACCAGGCCTGTGAAGATCTCTTCTGCGAACGAGCCTACTGATTCCTCTCACTGCTTGCCAAATGTCTCRCTGTGTGAGCAGCAAGACCAAGCTCTTACATCTTTGATGGCAAAGCTGTAAGGATTCATAGATGGGGACTAGCCTTCCCCGCTCCACTTTGATTTGAGTGTCTACATGGCTCTACCTGATAAATTGGTTCCCATGTTTTTGTGTCTGCTGAGCAAAACCGATTAGAAGCAAAGCTGAGAAAAATAAAGATGGTTCCTGCARGTTTACAGATGAAAGGTTGCTTTTAAATCATTAAGCAAATATGATTTTTTTTTGCTCTTTCCAAAGCAGGAGCCCAGGTCAGCTTTTAACTACTTCCTTGCCCCTACAGCCTCTGCGGRCTTGTTATTCCCCCAGCAGACTGAGCTCATCGTAGTTCAGAAGCGAGAGCAGGAGGCTGTGAGACAGGACGCCTGGGTTCCCTTCTGAGGTCTGCCCCCGACCTGCTGAGGGAAACGTGCCTCAGCTGTGCTCCTGATAGGCCACATTTGCAGATTTTGAGGCTAAAGCTGTCTGAGYGGGTTGTGTTATGCGGCATGCGTCACTGGAGTCGTGGTTTACAATGCACTTATCATTATGGCAGCATAATGCTTCCTCGTCTTACAAAAGTGTCAGGAAGATTAGTTGCTGTTTGCTCAGTGCTGGACAGATGCTAGGAGAGGGGAAAGGTCCCCTTCCAGCTCTTCCTTCTCACTGAGCAAATGTAATTCTCCCTTATGGTGTTTTTAAGCCCTGCCAAGATCCCTTTACTTCTTTTTACCTCCTCCACTGTGGTGTCCCTTGCAGACCAAGGTTGCAGAACRTGGCTTCTCCACCCAGCACAGAAGGAACCTTCTCATGGGAAACATCATGACTCTAGAAAGTCCTTCTCTTTCTCAGGTAGCTTCCCTTGCATTCATGCCCATCAGCAGCACTCTGGACAAGCTGGGAAGTGTTCTTGTCCCCATGGCTGACTTGGCCATCACCTTTAGCCATGAAATCTCCCTCAGCACTAGCACCCATCCTCAGACCGTACTTGGGCTAAATCAAGTAGCACAGTGTCCTCTGTCTGAGACACTAGGCAGAGGAAATCAAAGGTGGTGACAGACAACCACAGCAGTGATATATGCTACAGTGCCACTGCAACAGGGTGGTGTTCAGCCTGACTTCCACCCACCCTATGCTGTGCAATGCAGCAACATTTCTTCTATGGGTGGCCAGCCAAGAGCTACACTGGTCTGAAAACACTAAGCCAAACTAGGACCTGATGTCTGCCTCTGGCGGGGATATCTCATTCAAGGTATGATCCCTCTGGGTTTTCTACTCTTCCACATGGAAATTTTCTCCAAACACTGAGGATTTCCTGCATTTATTGAGTATCTCCTGATGCCTGGATGTCCAGTCTAAGCTGCTAGGAACTTTGCAGCTGGGCTCTGTGTCCCACCTGACCCATCCTGGTGTGTGTGTGCACAGACCAGAATCCAAGACAAGCACCATCACTTTGGGGCTTGTAGGAAGCACTGGACAGACCAAATGTGGTCAAGCTGGTCATTTCTGCACACACAGGGTTGGATATATCAGGATGGCAGCGTTTATGGACATGTCCTATACCTTGCTGATCTTTGCTTCTTCCCACCTTGTCCTGATCTCCTCCCCAGTGAAAATCCCTTCATGTTTCTCCTTGCTCTAGTCCTTCCTATAGCCATGGCCTAAGGACACCACATGCTACTCAGCTCCATGCTGCCTCCCAAGAGAGCTGTGGCTGTTCCCCTGAGGCCAACACTGTCATAGTGGCAAACACTGCGGTTTTAATGAGTCTCATGAGTGATAACCACCATGCATAAAAGTAGCAGCCAGGCAACCTGCATTTCCCCTAATTCACAACCTCTTTATTGCCTGTAAGATAAATATTCAATGGATTGGATTTGTCACAAGGAAAGAGGCAACGCTAGCCCTGATTCAGCTTTCATCTCACACACAACCCAGTGCCTGCAGAAATCTGCTTTGCTCTCAGATGAACCCACCAGCACCAACGACCAAGCYCCCATAATGTGTGTGCAACGCGTCCCTGATGCTTTTCTGTGGGTTGCCATCCAGCATGGCTTCAGGCCAGGGGTACCGCAAGAGACAAGTAGTAGGAGACAGAAGAGCAATGATACAAAAAAACAGTAACACAGCTACAGGAGAACAGCACACATCTGGTTACAGCTGGGAAAGGGGATAAATGAATGCACTTGCTTCCAGCTAGAAGTTGAATTCAGTGAACAGCATTTGAGTTGATGCCAACCCTAGAACAGGCAGATGTTGCGAAAAAAAAAGCAAGCCAGCAACAAAAGTCCGAACTGCAACATTCCTGTATTCACAGAGGGAAGCTTTATGAGGCCTTGATCCACAGGATTTTTTTTTAAATCTTGTCCTTTAAAATAATTAAAATGAGGGCTGCCAGCGTGATGGTATCTCAGCAGCTGAGCAGACCTTCATCTGGCCGCACTTTCAAACAGCTCTSAAATCTTCCCCACAAGTTATCTGCTGGGCTAACTGGGCCGTGTGCAGTTTGTTTCCATCCCAGCGTCTCTGCCGAGGCAAAGCTCCTGCTATTGCCAAGCTTCCCGGCTTTGACAGAGGACAACAGTATGAGACGTCAAGGCAAATTTATGCAACAGGCCAGAATGTATCCGTATCTTGTGCACGTTCGCTTTGCCCTTGGAAACAACCACCAGGGAGAATGGCTTCCTGGCGTCGCAGTCCAAATCCATTCACCAGGCATGGCAGTGCAGCCAGATTGCTCCGCAGACTTGTGCAGTAAATCAGGCTCTGGCTTTTAGAAGGAAAAGAATTTTTGCTGTGCACCATGGTGCCTGGCCATGGTTTACTAGTTAGCATGGGAGCAGTTGCTATAGCAGTGCAAAGCATGAAAATTTCTGGGGTCATTAGGATTAAGCATTGGCTTCCCAAAGACCAAACTCACCTCGCCAAGCACCCCTCTGGCATTTCTGCCTGACCTGCTAGGCTTTGCTCTGTGCATGTACATATGAGTGCAGATGAAGAGGTGTTGGGAACTTCAGCAGAAGAAAATGTCTGCTGGAAATGTAGGAGGAATGCAAATGGAGTGCAACTGTGTAGCACAAGGCAGCAGGACTAAGATTCCCAAGCCACTTCACAATATTTGTGAGCACAGACCTGTCTGGTCACAAAAGCTGAGCTTGTGGCCCATTCATCTTTTCTACTGTCTTCTGCTGGGGCTGAGGCATGATGTCTGACAGCAACGAAGAGACAGGGTGTTGCCTTCAGAGGCAGAGAGTCCTGTCCCGTGATCCAGTTCACATAGCCAACAGCCTTGATGCCAAGGAGACTTGGGAGGTCTGGGAACACCACTGCTTACTCCAAAATCCCAGTGGCAGAGTTCATCCTCTCCATTCGGAGACAACAGGTATGTCTGAAGGTCACCAAGTCTGGATGACTGTATCAGAGAACAAAGTTTGGTCCATGGACTCCTGCTGTGACTGGCTGTAGTGATAGGAGAAACARGGAATGTAGTTTGACTACTGTGTCCTGAGCCCAGCAGTCTGACAGGCTCAGCTAGGGAATGGGATCTGGAAAACACTGAGGTGGATTAAACGCAGCACCCAAAGATGGCACTTCACCAGAGCAGCAGGAAGCTTTTTTTGCAAGAGAAYGTGTGTTACAGACAAAGCCATACCAAATCAACAGGTCGCCTCCTTTCAAGCATTCCTCCTGCTCAGCAGTTTGTGGCCAGCTCAAAGTCAGGGTTTTGCAGGGGGGAAGGACAACTCCATCATCTTAAGATTCAGCTCCATTCATTTCTCTGCATATTTATTTGCACAGGAAGCAGACATTTTCTAAGTAACATTGCAGAGCACTCCATGCAATGAACCCAGAAGACTTTTCAAGTGACCCTGGCAAGCCGGGAACAGGGACCAGCTGCTGTTTCACAGGGTCATGGGATTTAAGACACGTGGAGTACACAGCACTAAGCACTCTGCCCTCTTGCAAAACCCAGAGCAGCACTGACCACTTCTGTCAAGCCCCTAACTTCCCTTTGAGCAATAATTGTATCAGTTCAGCTCCTTCTCCATCCAGTTCAGCTCCTTCTCTTCTACACATCACCATGGTTCTGGACGTCATGGTGCACAGTTGTGCCTGGTAGCTGGCTGAGAAGAGCCATGTGAAGAGCCCCTCAATTTCCCTCAAAGCCACATTGATCACTCACACTACAAGATCTTAGATCTACAGACAACAGGAGAACCATCCCAGGGCTGGGAAAGGTCAGACCAGCATCCTGCCTCTGTCTGGTGGATTTCTCTGAAAGAAATACATAGTGGGGGAGCAAGATGGACCCTCAGGTCCTATGGATGCTAAACCTCGTGTATATTTTTATTAGAGCTCAATATCTTGCACTGTCAGAGCCTCCACAAACCCCTAGCATGCACATTCTCAGTTATACTGCTAACACCAGCAGCCCAGGACCTTCCTGCCTTCTTTCAGGCTCATGGATGGAGGAATGTAGTCAGTCTCCAGAGCATTTCATCCTTCCTGTTTTCAGCCTGGAGACAGGCATTTTCATTGCCGTTCCTGCGTTGGAGGCCTGCTCGCAGCCTGTTCTCCCCAGGAACCTCTGCTCATTGTTACATATATTGAATGTGTGCGGTGAGGGGGGAAGCCTGGGTCTGCCTTGTCTTCAGGTCCAAATCATGGGGAACTGGGTTACTGAGTCCTTGGGAGAAACTCTTCAAGCTCAGATAAACCCAAATGTCACCAACAGCTCTTTTCACAACCTCACTGCTCAAGCAGAGACCTTACCCTTGATTCCCTTCTTGTACACGTCTGCAGCCACTTTTCTCTGCTCAGGGTGTCTCATCAGTGCTGTTTTCTGGTCCTCCCCAGTGTTTATCACTCTCCGAGGAGCCACTTCACCTTTCATTTCATGGACATCCAAGATAAACCAGCTCCTGCCAGGTGGGACRTCACAGGACCCCAGAGCAATGGAAAAGCCACAGGGATGATCCACATAAATACCTGAGCTGCAGCCACATCTAGAGAGGCACAAGAGAGGGAGAGCTAGTGTGTGAGATCTGACAGGCTCGTTAACAAACCCAGCTGGCTGGCACACACACCAAGCCCAAAACACTGCAGGCCACCCCCTCCCACCCTCCTGATACCATCACACCCCTCTGAAGTTAATTAAAAGGGGATTAAAGCAGGCTGTAAGGATGTGGGCGATGGCTGAGGTCAGGGGATGCCTTATAAACACATGCTGAGCCCTGCAGCTGGTGCTGGGGCAGTGGGCTGTCTGCTTGTGACACTGACTTCTCCAAGACTAGGGCAGATCTAATCAGAGACCCAGGTAACTAATCCAGGATGCTTTTCTCTTGCAGTACTGCTCTGAAAGGAGAGCTGTAGGGCAGGKATAGGGTTAGGGGTACAGGAGCCCAGAGGGGATGCTTAAACCACTGGTGAGTTACTGAGCATGACTGTGGCACATCTCAGAGGCCTCTGCTTTCCCACTGGCCCTTCTCAAGGCTAGTATCTGGCTGTCTCCTTCCAGAGCTCATCGTATCCCACGTGAGCCGTGTGTAACCATCACAACCCTGTTAGGGAGGTTCAGCTCAGATAAGCAGCTCTGTCGCAACAGTACAGGCCGTTCCAGCCCACTCGTGCCTTTCCTGAAATGGGAGCATTTCGCCAGGGTAGAGCTCAGAAGAATTTTTGCAGCCAGCCATACACCAGCCAGGTGAGTATTTCCCAGATCCATCCTCATGTAAAGCCCTGGGAAAATCTCCATGGATGAAAAATAGCAGTGAGGAGTCCCATCTTACCCCTCTGGAAGAACATACTTTTACCATGGTCATAGAGGGATGGAAGTCATCTCTGGATAGGAGCCAGCCCTGAGGTTAAAGCTTTATTATCAGCAATTTTCACCTTGAAGGGAATTGCTTACTCCTAGGAAGGTGGAGAAAATCTTAGTTGACTCTGAGAAAGTCATTTCTGAATGCCAGGGTCCCTCTCCRGGGGCAGAATAGGTGGCCTACCTGGGAAGATCCCACATGGAGAGAAGCAGAGGGTAGAGCTCAGCCAGGAAGACAGGAGCAAATGGAGGGACAATGAAACAAGGAGTTAGCTAGCACAGAAGCAAAGTCTGAAACCTAGTCCTGAGCGATGCAGAATGGTGTGTGGTGGCAGGAAAAGAGCTGTGGCYGGTCTCAGGCTGGTAGATGGACCATACTGCACTGATGTCCCCACTGGGAGCCCCTTGGCCTCTTGCCTCGTATCTCTGTGCACAGAGAACTGACCTAGACAGTGCTGGCACATGCAGCCTCCCTGAAATGAGCCATTTGAGTTAGACTCTTCTCAGCAGCGTGGTGGTACRTACAAGTTTATAACACAGGGCCAGTCCCAGGCACGTAAATGCTACCCCTTTACCTGAATTGGTCACACGTCCCCTAAAGCATTTCAGTTCAACCCCATAACTGGATGTCATATCCTGAAGAGCCCAAAGAAATTCCTGGTGGCCTTTTAAGCTCTTTTTGTTAGGAGTTCATTGCTTTCCCCTTCCTTCCTTCCCTCTCTAGTCTGAGAGCCCAGCTCCCCACAGAGCAGACTGATCTGCTCAGGATTTGATCTCTTTTAAGTATTTCTAAAGTTTTTCCAGTCCCAATGGCCTTGGTAATTGCAGCTCTCCCCCAACAAACCCATCGTCTTGTCACCCAGCCTTGGAAAGTTTTCTCCCTCCGTACCTTGCACTTGCCAGAAACCGGCTGATTCATCCACTATCTGCCTCAGGCAACCCACGCAGCCGCTGATGATTGAATTACTTAACAATTAAGCAGGGCCTTAAATCTTTGCAGCACTTAGCATGTATTGACTAATTAATCCGAACATCTATCTGAGGTAGGTTAGTTCAGTCTTGCGTGTAGCTACAGAACACGCCCATGGCTGTCTCACGGGCCAAAGGCAGAGGCAGGTCTATGGAGATGATGGATGGATCCACAATCTCCCTTGCCCACATGCCTGTCCAATGGACCACCATGGCACTCCTCCTCCACATCACAGGCCCTGCAGCGACTTCAGAGGTCACCAGGCCCAGAAAGGGCATGCTGTTACCCARGTTATTATACATCTGCTCAGTTTGAGCACAGAACAGAGACCATGTCCATAGCCCAGGGCTCTTGGTCAAGCTTGCTCTCAAACAGCTTCTTCTTTATTTTCACCAGTCCTGCCTTGTTGCTTCCTTCCCCAGCTCTGCACCCCTTCTCCAGCTAGCAACCAGGTGCACAAAGGTGCCCTCTCCTAAGGAAGGAGTCCCAGCTGAGTTTTGAGGACAATAGCCCACACTGCTGGAAGTCAGGGCAAGGCTTAGCCAGGAGGGCAGGATTTGACCTCGCAAGCAATTACCTGCCATTAGCACAAGTGGGGAAACCTTCTCCTGGGGTCCTGCTGGCAGCAAGCCACAAGCTCTGCCGATGTGGGAGATCAAATATGGCATTCAGGGGAGTGGCTCAAGAGCCCAGCAAGCTGCTGTACTTCATCATCCTTTAATTGCCACCTGGAGAGAGCCAAACTATACCAAGAGCCCACTATATTAAGCATGTTTGCACACATTGTCCCAGCTATATAAAAACCCACATCCCAGTCTCCGCTCTCAGTAGCAAATGAGGCCAGGCGTGGGAGGCAGGGAACCTGCTCCCGGTGTGGACAAGCAGACGGGCAGGGTGGGAAGATGTGGTGACTTATCCAAGGTTATGCAGAGAGTCAGCAGCAGAGGCCAGTATGTAGGTGACTCCCAACCACATGCTTAAGCAGAGGGAAAGGGAGGAGGTTTGAAAACCTCCTATGGCAAAAGCTATAGACAGAGACATGGAGATCTGGGCCTGCTTCCCTGTCCCATAGGACTTGGTGTTTGACCTTGAGCAAATCACTTGACTTTTCCCTCTTTCCTCTGACTCATTATTTTTCACCCAGCCAGGGGTAAAGGAAAAGGCCATGTCGTAGTGCCCCATGTATTCTCATCTGTTAGCTAAAGCCGAAGCAGATAKTAGAACTCCCACATCGTGGTCTTCTGGGAGGTATAGGATACCCCCAACACAAGAACAGAGAGACCAGACATGTGACACTGTTTGACTTCCTGCCACCAAAAGGTTTCAGAGGTCAAAGTCCAAGTGCCTAGACCAGCTCATGCCCTTTCCCTGCCTCCCTTTCACCCGAGGGCCTCAGCGCCCCAGGATGGGAAAGGCAGGTGCTGAGGCTGGAGAAATGCTCAACACAAAGCACCTGGCAGCAGAAAGGTGCCCTGCAGAGCCAGGCACTCATGAAGCAGCCAGCCAGAAGAGAGCTTAATCTGAACAACCTTGCACAGAAAAGCCAGGACTAGTGGACTCAGGATCCCTCTGCTCAAGCCAGGTGGTATCTGTAGCAGCAAGACACTGGCTTGACTCAAAAGCATCAGCATGCGCGGTGTTAAGGCATCTCTGCTGCTTGCAGTGGTACCCTTTGCCTGTCCTCCATCTGCAAGCTGCTRAGGACAAGCTTCCTGCCTCCCCTGTGGATATACCATTTGCTTGCTTTTTAATATGCATCTTAAAAAAAAAAACAAATTGAGCAGGGAACCTTCCTCCCCCTATGAAATCTGCCCTAGAAAATTCTCAGTTGTAAAGTAGAGGAACTTGCAGTCTAACACTTTACCTCTGGGTCATAAACCATTACATACATTAGGAGAGGGTGGCTTTTTTTTTTCTTTTTTTTTTCTTGCCTGAATATGTGCTGATCTCATTCATCTTGGGAAAAGCACGGGGTGTTCTCATCGAGGCTATACCTGGCAAGCTGCACACACAGTGACAGAGGGAGAGAACTTCTGAGCAAGCTCCGCAGTGGCTGCTGCCGGGTTCCTTGGGCTTCAATCCCTGAGCGCGAGACTGGCTTCCTCACCTGGCGTTCTTGCGAGAGATGAAGGGTAAGTCAGCACATCAGCTCCCTGCACTGCAAACATCCTCTGCTTTCGGCCATGGCAGAATTCGCTCAGGTCGGGAGTTGCTGTTAGCTGGGAGAGAAACGCTGGCAGGGCTGGCTCACCCCTCCACCCCCCAAAAATGAATGCCTGCAGGGAGAAAGCAAGAAAACGTTTTCAACGTGCCGTATCGAGGCAGGTCGCAGGAATGGGAGCCGCAGTGCCTGGCACAGCTCAGCAAGCGCTGCTGGGGAAATCGGCAGGGAACATTCCTGATTCTATTTTAAACAGCGCTAGAAAGCACTAGCTAGCAACAGCGAAGTGAGTCCGATGGGGCTGCGTGAAGCCAAGAGCAGTGTCAGATCTTTAGCTGCCTGCCCGTACAGCAGCGATACTCTGCGCAGCAGAAAGAGCWGTTTGCACCAACATGTGGGCTGGCTGCTTTGCTGGTTTGTTTGTCAATGTATTTGCTAACTGCAACGTTGCTTTGACATGTCGGCTGGCAAGCCGGGGTCTGAGTGCCTCAGCRTCACGCGGGCACCTCCGTTTCAGCATCGTGGAGAGCAGCTTAGATCCACCAGCCAGGCTCTGCAGATCTTAGAAAAATAAATCATAGCTAACCTGCTCAAAGGGATCCGTGCTGCCACCCGCGTGAGTGCTCGGTGCCTGCCAGTGCAGGCRGAGGATCCTTGCTTCTCTCCAAGGGAGGATGCAGCTCTTGCTGAACGGCTGCCGAAAAAACACCCCTGCTCTGCTGGCTCTCTCAGGAGCACCTGGCTCAGGGGAGAGCAGAAAGAGGGCACGTTGTGGGGTGGCTGCATCTGCTGGGTGCTGCTAAGGAAGGTAACTGAGATTAAAGATACTGCAGCAACACCCCAGTTTAAGAATAATGAAYCCTGCAGATCTGGCCACTGCAGGAAATGTCCGCTTTCAAATCCTACTGTTTGCAGTGGGAAGAGCAATTGCATGGAGTCTGCTGCAGTTCAGTTTTGGTCAGGTTAATTTGGAGTGAGGRATTTTGCTGGCAGTTAGAAGAGGCAGCCCGGGAGGCTGGTTAAGGTGCAGAATTACCAGGCCAGCCTGTGTGTTCTTAAATTATATAAAAAGCTTAAGGCAAGGGAACACTGATCGGAGCCATTTAGCTTATGAAATAGGAGAGGAGACACCTCTTCTTAAAGGGCTCTATCTTCATAACAAAGATTTTCCAAGACAGAGCCTGTTTTGCAAAGCCCAGATGCCACAATGTTGGACCAGCTGTGTTGACTGTTGTTTGAACACCAGGCCTATCTGGAAATGCTTTTTGTGCAAGCAAAACGTGCCATCGCAGGGAAGTTTTTTTCACACTCGTGTTTTCTGTGTGTGTGTGTGTGTGTATCTGTGCTCAGGGGAGGAGGAATGGATGGGATGGAGATGGGACCTGCTCACTGCCAGATCCTGTGTCTGGACAGCCAAGCCAGTGGAATGATGATACTGTAGCTGTGGTGCCAGGCATCATGCGGGGCCATGGTTTCGAAAGAAGCAGCCCCAAATGGTTTTAATGCAAGGGCTGGTTTTGCTGTTTTGGTGCTTTACAGAGTCTTGGGCATCTCATAGCTCCGACTGGTCCCTGTTTCTAAAGAGTTGGCATCAAAAGCTTGGTGCGGACGGAGCCTGTGGGTATGGAGGGAGCACCCCTAAAAAGTCATTGCATGCTCCAGGGCTGGGACAGCCACGGGGTCCCTGCCTCCCCTCCTCCCCATTTTTTCTGGCACACACCTCTGTTCCCCACTCTTGTTGCTTGGGATAAACACAAAAACATTGGAGAAATGAGGTCTCCACAATGTGTTTTGGGGTCTGATCTCTGGGGAGAAGAGGACTTGCTGACCAAACTCTAGTGAAATGACCCAAAAAGGAACCTGACAAAAAGGAACCAAGGGGAACATGAAACTGGTGCTGGCACCACAGGCTGAGCCAGCTGGAGATAGGCAAGGAGACAAGGTCAGAGAGTGAGCTCGCCATGTGGGAAATGGGCTCTGGCAGCAGCGATGGGAGCTTCGAGCTGACACCCAGCCCGGCTGGGGGGCATAGTAAAAATGCCAAGGAGGGTGAGCTGGCAGTGCTGATTTGGAAAGACTGGAGACTGGAAATGAGGGTGAATAGCAGTGAATCCAGGAGAGAAGAGGATCAGAGATTGAAAGGAAAAGACAGCATTTGGGTGTGCAGGACCATGTTCCTGTTTCTGGATGTGGAGGGGGTGAGGGTACGCAAGCAAGTGCACACTCGGGCATGTGACTTCAGGGAACTGGTCTTCTCACTAACTCAACAGTCTCTGTCTTTGCAAATGAGTGCGGAAAGCCACAAATGGGTAATTTTTTACATGCTTGCAAGAAAAGCAATCTTTGCTCATTCCCTACTTCTCTATTCAACTTGACATTGCAAACTCTGCTTTAGCTCCCCTTCTGGAAGGAAAAGATCAATCACACTGAAGACTTACTTTTAAATGCAGAAGTGCAAGGGCTTCTTGTAACTCTATTCTGCTCTAAATTCCCAATGGCTGCTTCATGACTGACTATAACCAACATATTCAACAGTCCAAGAGCACTTCCACTGAAGAAGTAGACCTCTGCCGCTAGATTGCTACTTCATTTTCTTTCATTGGATTTTCTCCACTCAATTTATGGTCTGTATTTTTTTTTAATACTGTTGAGGACAAAGGGTCCTCTGTAGTGAGCAACCATATTAAAGCTAACACTGTGAAACCACAGGGGCGTTGAATGCCACAGGCTTTGGTAGCAGCAGTTCTGGTGTTTCTAATCTTTACAATTACAGGAACAGTTTGTAGAACAACATTGTTGTCCGATAGCCTGGAGGTCTGGCAGAGAGAGAGCAAGGACTGCTCATGGGGGAAAACTTGCAGCTCTGCAGCTTGCAAGAGAACTTCCAGCTGACTTTTACTTCATCATGACCTGGATGAGGGGACAGAGYGCCTCCTCAGCAAGTTTGCTGATGATACCAAGCTGGGAGGAGTGGCTGACACACCTGAGGGCTGTGCTGCCATTCAGAGAGACCTGGACAGGCTGGAGAGCTGGGCAGAGAGGAACCTCCTGAGGTTCAACAAGGGCAAGTGCAGAGTCCTGCACCTAGGAAGAAATAACCCTAGGCACCAGTACAAGCTGGGGGGTGACCTTGTGGAGAGCAGCTCTGCCGAGAAGGACCTGGGAGTGCTGGTGGAKGACAAGTTGACCATGAGCCAGCAATGTGCCCTTGGGGCCACGAAAGCCAATGGTCTCCTGGGGTGCCTTAGGCAGAGTGTTGCCAGCAGGTCGAGGGAGGTGATCCTGCCCCTCTACTCAGCCCTGGTGAGGCCTCATCTCAAGTACTCTGTCCAGTTCTGGGCTCCCCAGTACAAGAGAGACATGGAGCTGCTGGAGAGAGTCCAGCGTAGGGCTACAAAAATGATCAGAGAGATCTGAACTCTTTTCAGTTGTCCTATGCGACAGGACAAGAGGCAACAGGCAAAAACTGAACCACAGGAAGTTCCACCTGAGTATGAGGAGGAATGTCTTCGCTGTGAGAGTGACAGAGCACTGGAACAGGTTGCCCAGAGAGGTTGTGGAGTCTCCTTCTCTGGAGATCTTCAAGGCTCACCTGGATGCAACTCTGTCTAACATGCTGTAGGTGACCCTGCTTGAGCAGGGGGGTTGGACTAGATGGTCTCCAGAGGTCCCTTCCAACCTTACTGATTCTGTGATCTGGGGTGGAAAAGAAGGTGGAGGAAGGGCTGTCACTCTGCAGCATTGTGTTCATCGATAATTTGTCAAATACGGCTTGGTCGGAGGCACTCGCTAGCAACTGGGCATTCCTGCCATTTCTTTCCTTGAGCGCACCACACCGATTAATGACCTGGACCTCCAGGAACTGCTTCATCCACCTCTGAAGCATAGTCACTCCTTGGCTAGGCAGGGCTAAGAAACCAATGTAAAAGCTGTTATTAAAGGGGTTTGTAGCATTTTAGCCCTGACAACCTCCCACCTTTTTGTTGTGATTTATTCAGAGTGCTAAAAGTGACCAAGCACCTCCACACAAACTGATCTGGGCTRGGCTGCTTCCCTGGACTAATGCCCTAAGTAACTCAGTCTAAATAGCCAAACCAGTCAAAGGACAGGAGGGAATTACTATCCTACTATGGGAGAAAAATGGAGTCATAACAGTTTCCAGATAAGTTCAGAATTTCACAGGAAGCCTGCACTGAGCTGAGAGCTGTACCCAGGCCTCCTGCCTGTCCAACAAATACCACTTTAAAATCAAGCAGCAGGCACTTGACGTTCCTCAAAAAGACATGTCACATGAGACTGTCACTCCATGGCTTTCTACGTGGCTGGACGCTCGCACTGCAAAGTCACTCTCCTCCATAGCTGTGCTTACAAGCTTGTGTGCTAGTGCAGTCTGCCCTGAGAAGTATCCAGATCCACTAGAGACCATAAATATGTGAAGGCAAAGATTTCTGACGCCCCAGAGCAAGGGGAATTATATCACACGCAAAACCAGCACGTTCCCAGCAGCAGCAGTACGCATAAACTGAGGCAACCACATAGCCAGAAGCTTGGACAAGAAAACACTGACCTGAACAGCAGCCAGATCACATTTTATGCGAATGCACCATTCTTGAGCAATTTTTCCAGCACAGCCCACACAAACAGGTTTTCCTTGAACACCGCACAGCGGCATTTACCATCTCATGTCAACTTTTTTTTTTTTATCATAAGATTTTTTTTTTATTTTGGAGGAGGAGGTGAAAGGGCTCTTGGGTATCACATACTGTCTCTCTCTTGGCCTAAAGCAGCTGCTGCAGAGTGCCACATCTGAGCAGTCTGTCCTTGGGACTATACTAAAACCAYGCAGGTTTCATTGGTCTGGTAGAAACTCAAATTCATATAGTCAGTTTTGCCCAAATCACACAAGAGCCCACCTTTCCAGAGGAAGTCTTAGATCTTCAGTTTGGCACATACATCTCAGTCTATGAATATGCCCTTCCCCTTCTCGTGGCAGAAACCAGTCCTCCCGGGAAGGACATTTTAATTCTTTCTAGTTTGCAGGCAGCAGGCTGCACTGCAGAAGTAGCRTTCATGGTTCAGTTTCTTCAAGTAGCACTAGCTACTCATGTTTGAGATACTTAAAATAGTTAAACTCTCAGTAGTGGATAAAGAGCCATGGAAGAAAATTTGACAGGGTCTTTGGAGTCCTGGGTTTAGGTGAAGTCCTGTACACATCCCAGCTGGGCCCATATACCCTGCTCTCACACCGACCTGGAGTTCAAGTCACRGTGAAAGCAGGGAGCGTTTAAGGCTTTCCTTAGCCCAATTTATCAGCCTCAGCCATCCAACAGCACCCGAAGAGCATACAGGACCTGCCCTTGAGATGCAAGCCTGGCTTCCTGCCCACAAATCCTCTTTTTGCCTGTGGGACCTGTGAGCACAAACCAAGGTCAGGCCATGGCTACAAGACTTCCTGGGCTAAAGGGGATGGTCTGTTCCTATGGGCTTAGCAGTGACCCCAATTCAGGATCCCAAACATCCGCAAAAACYGTATGTGACATTCCACCAGGTACATTAATTGCACTTCTCAACTAGCAGTGATTGACAGGCGTGTGCTATTTGTGCCTAATTTAAAGGCAATGCAATGGCTGGAGTCTCTCCCTTCACACATGGGAGAGCTGGAGGGGTGTTTTGAGGGGAGCTGCTCTGCTTCCAGGTAGACGTTTCTCTTTGACCTGAGTTTGAAATCTCTTTGGGTYATTAATTTCTGCTAGATGAAGGGAGGGGGAAGCAAAGGCAGCTCTGTCTCTCCTATTCGTCTGCCCTTCTCTACCCTATACATTGGCCGGATTTGAAGAGCAGGGGGAAAAAAAAGGAGATTTAGGAGGATCTCCTGGAGATTTCCGCTGTGTTGTCTCATTCACTAGAAAGCTGATATTCTAGTTCTTCTTTGATCAAATTTGCCCCGAAGAGCCCATTAATTCTAACCTCCAGAAAAAGACTGGTGGATGTAAAACCTGATTTYGCTGGTTTTCTTATCTATATTCAGTCTTCAATCTGCTTTGGTCATGAGTAAATTTCTGCTCTTTAAGTCTTTCCAAATAATCAAAAAAAAAATAAAAATAAAAAGGAGCAGAAATTACGAAGATTGTCCTTTATAACACGATGCACTAAATTACACTCAGAAGTGGCAAATGCCTAAGGAAACCTCTGTGTCAGGATACAGTATTACAAGGGAGAGAAGATGAAATAATTTTGCAGTTACGCAAAGGGGGATCAGCCTCTGTCCCTGTGCAATGCTGGGGAAAAACTGAGTGACCTGCTAGGTCTCCTGTACTTGTTCTTTCAGATCTATTTCAGCAAGGTATTTGGGACAGCTTATTGTTAAGCATGGGAGCAGCTCCTGRCTGGGATCATCACCGCGTCTTGAGCTGGGGGCTCCTGTGCTTCATCCCTGTGTTTATGGACATGGGAGCAAATACCTGTTAGGAGGAGAGGACGAGACGAGTGTTTCTGAATTTGTGGTCTGCCAGCCACTCGTGAGCTGCTAAAGCTTCAACGTGCCTTGGTGGGGAGGAGAGGGAGTTTGGTATAACAATTCGCATGTGCACGGGCTGAAAGAGAAAACAGTGATAAATGCCTGAAAAAAATCCCACAGCTGAACTWTGCTTTAGCTGTCCCTGCAAACCACTGTGGCAGTGCTGCACATGGGGGGCTTTGCATGCTGAGATCTAAGGGCTAAGTGGTGACAGGAGTGAAAAAAATCATTGACGACTGCTAATATATTATTCAGTCTTGGTCAAAGCATCCTAAGTATCTGAAATGCTCCTTGCCCGCTGGCGAGGTGCATTAGCCTGCAGAGCAGCCTGCTATCAAGCAGCACTGGCAGCAACGTCAGAGAGGCAGGACGCTCTTGGCATCTACGTTGCCAAGTCTATTACGCAGCTGGTCTCGCCGAGCCATGCTGGGTGCCGAGGAGAGCAGGGGCCTCTTCTGCAAGCGGGCAAGAGCCGCGAGCACTGTGGTTCTCCACACGTCGCGCCGTGCCTGCTTGGGCCTTYGCCACAAAGCCCAGCGAGCGACGGAGCAGGGACCACGTTGCCTCTTTGTGTAATGTCTGGGCAGACGTGTCAGGGTCATTCACTTCGGACAGCAGCCACGGCCTGCATTTATGCCCTCTCCCAGTTCCCAGAGTGGAGCCTAGTGCTTTGGCAGCTGTCCCAGCATCCCCGGGCTGCTGTCCCCAGTGTCCCTGGGCTGCTGGAGCATGCGGGGTGCTTGGGAGGAGGCCACCACATCCCCGCTTGGATGGGAGGTGCCTCACGAACGGGAAGTTGGGCCACAGTGTCTTTCAAGGTCATTCAGGCACTGAGCTTGTTCCTCATCAGCCAAAAAGAGCTCCAGGACAGTATATAATGGCAGTTTGCCCTCTCCTCCTTTCTACCCCTCGATCCTCCAGGAGGACTATAGACAAGAGGGAAGTCACCCGAGGCCAAGGCTAGTCCACGCTGAATTSTGCTGGAGGAAACGCAACGGCTTGAGGTGCCTTTCATGCTCATGGGGCAGCTCAGCCCCATGTACCCCTCCTCTGCTTGCTCTCGTGTCATATTTAGTACACGCCTTTGTGCAGACTTGAGAGGAAGAGAAAAACYGTGCGAGTCTGTTCTTCCAGCAGAATCTTGCTTTTCATTTCTGAAGCCAACTGTCTATCTCAAAAAATACTTTAACATCCTAAAGAGAGAGAACTGAAAGTGCAGGATCAGCTGGAAACGATCAACTTGCTGCTGCAAATCTGACACCCCCTGCAACATCCCTGAGATCAGAAACTTCACTTGTCTTGTTTTTACACAACCGATCAATTGAAACCAATCAATGAAACGCTGCATGTTAGCATGTCCCTGCCTCCACCCTGCAGCCTTGTGGTGTGGCCTGGGCTGAACAGCAGATCATATTTAGCACACGCAAACACACCATCATCCAGAGGCATCCCAGGTCCTCCTGCAGGCTCGTTCTGGCTCTTAGCAATGAAAAGTCAGTTCAAAGCAAATCATTCAATGAAAAATGTAGGACAAAAATCCTCTCTCTTAACCTGCTGCGAAGTACCCAGACCTTGGGGATCAGGAACTGCTTGCTCTTCCAGCAGAGGAATTTAATTGCTCTGCCAGTGAAGRCTGAAAAAGCAAACTGTGGTGTGATTAAAAATAAAATACTGTCTCCAGCTCGTGGCCATGATGGGACTCTAAACCAGATCTGAGTTGACAAGATGGAAGTGTGCCTTTCCCCCTCCACATTTGTTTTTCTTCTCACTCTCAGCTTTCTTTTCCACCTCCTGAGAGAGTTGCAGACATTTTTTTTGCACAAGCTAGGTCTTCCTTCCTTATAACCTGGCCTGACCCATCTCCCATGCTCAGTCTCCTTCTATCCTCCATTTTTCCCTGCCATCTTTCACTGATACCATGAGCCTGCTATAAGCCTCCTGTGTTTCCACCTAACTCTTAAACACCTGCAGCTGCCTCCCTGCCCCTCCAGGTGAAGCCATCTTTCGTATCCTTCTCTAGAGTCACCATGGGTCCAGTTTGGGGTGCTTCTCCTCCAGTCRTGTCCTGTATGTTTCCTCTCCACCAACAGTCCTGCACGCATCCCTGAAACGGGAAACTAGTCTTGCCAATCTAATGCCTTGTTCCTGAACAAATATGATATCCCTTTTCTCCTAAGCCTTCTCCCTAAATCTTATAATAAACAYGGTGAATGACAGAGTGTGTTATCTGCTACTCAGACACAGCTCCTGGATGTCAGTTCCACCTTATACCTCTTTCCTGGTTCCTGCATTTGGGCTGCAGTTAAAACCTTGTGGATTCTGCAGCCTGCAGACATGCAGGGAAATCTCCCACATGCCTCCTCCTTGGCTGTTACTTCCATGGGCCCTGACTATACTTAGCTCTTACCCATCTAAGATGCTATAACGGAGACTGTTTTCCTAACTTGTCCTTTTTGTCTTGCTTCCCACCCTGCATCCCTCCATTGGCTCTTCCTTTCCCATAATATCAAACTGAAGTCTTCAGTCAGGCCCCTGTGACTTCTCTCACCTTGGCAATTCCCACCAACAACCAGCCTATGATGGCAACCTCTATGGCCAAACTCCTTGTACTTTCTACTATACTTCCATACCATGCTTGGAATGGTTCCTCAGAAATGTCCATAAAACAGCCCCATGATAGCTCTTCAGATCTGGTGGGAACACATCTTTACCCACTGAAATCTTCATAATGTTTAGGTTGCCACACACTACACTGACAAAAATTAATTTCCTTCCCTGAGTTTCCTTGTTTGCCTGCATCCATCTGTCTTCTTGTGTCTAAATCTTGGAAATATTAAGGATTCATTGCATAGCACAGCTGCAGTTTCTAGTCATACAGCAACAGAAACCAGGAATAACAACAACAAGGTGGTGACTCATTAAAACCAATAACCTCAATAATTAGGCTTACTTAACTTTTCCAATTGTATAAACAACCAAAAAAAACCTTCTATTTTGCCACAATTTTTTTTCTTTTCTAGTTCCCCCCATCAAATCTTTTAGTTTTGGTTAGTTATCTCAGAACWAATTTCCTTTCATCAGAATTTTCTGAGACTAAGGGAAGAAACATGTTTGTTTTGCCTGAATTCTGTTAGTGCTAAAGACTCTCCAACACCTCTTTGCTTCTGAACAAGGAAGAGTCCAGCTGCAGCAGTGTCTCGGTGGCAACAATGTCACAGCTGTTGTTGCTACAGGCAAAAATAAATAAATAAATAAATAAATAAAACACGCAAAGGCAGAACTGTCCAGGTTTTGACTTCCTGAAAAAAAATGTGTTTAAATCAGCTCAGGGGAAGCAGAGTGAGAGTCCAGATGCAAAATTCTCTCGAGCCGCAGTGCTAAGTGCACGTGCTCTGGGACTCAGCCGTCCACCACTGTGCTCAGCTACCGCAGGCTGAAGTTATACTCTGCCTGTAGCCTCTTCTCTGACGTCCCTGCTATCTTCCCCTGCCTCCAGCCAGAGGCAGAGAAGGAGGCCTTAACCAAGACAAGAACTGGCCATGGGATTAGGAGAGGGTCTATGTGRGACAAGGAGCCATCAGGAGAAAGCGCAGGACAGAACATGGGACAAGGCACCCAAGTGACAGATGGGCAGATAGCCTGGGGCAAGTGGGGCAAAGGGATTGGGACAAGGTGGTAGAGAGTCCTGCTGCTGGATGGCTGGATGGAGGAGGAGACAAGGAGCCAGCGAAGAGGATACGACAGGACTGCACTAACTGGGAAGAGAGGTGGACATCAGATCCCTGAGTGGAGCCTTGTGCTCCACTCCCCTTCCCTGTCCATCTCCCTGCATTATGCACACAGGATTTGACGTTCTTTCTTTTTTTCTTTTATTGCAAAAGATCTCAGCATCTTGCAGCTCCAACAGCAGGAGTGGTTACTGAAACAGCCCAGCTGGGTAACTACCCTGACACTAGCCCTGGGGAAGCCTGGGTGTACACAACACCTCAGCAACTTGACCTTCAGGCTGTCAGACTACCCGATAGTCGTCACCCCCAAAACACCAACGAGTGAAAAAAGGTACATTTTAAAACGGAAGGGGCTTATGAAGAGCGATCAGTTTGGTCTGTTATGCACAGTCACGGGTCCTGGAGTTCTTTTTTGATGTAAATGTGTGAAATTACACGTATTGCAAGATTCAAATGTTGCCATGGCAACGTGATTATCAAACAGTTGCATAAGGAAGTGCAAATCTATATCGGTTTCTGGCTRGTGAGATTAAACCGCCCAGGGACAGGACTCACTTTACTCCAGCTCCAGGGCCTCCATGCTCCAAAGCAAAGGGACAAGCAAAGCTGGCATGCATACTGGCTGCAAGTCGGTGGGAAAAGTCTGCACCCTTAGAGCCTCAAAACAGTGACTTTGTTGGCCGTTCTTCAGAAATGGGGCCCATCCACTGATTTTTCACAGCCACCAGCTACATGCTGAGCCACAAATTCACTAGCCAAAGACTGTGTTGACATMTTCTGCCATGTTCTTTGGACAGGAGACATGCTCCAAATTTTTGTATTGTGATTTTTTTTTTTTCACAGGAGGAGTAACCTGTGTTCATATCAGAGTCCTGCTGTAGCAGGACTGATGAGTATATGATCAGGTAGCCTGTGAAACAACTGCAGAACTTATTTTTTTAAAAAAAGAACACGCATCCAAGCAAGGAAACAGATCAGATTGGAGGAAATAAAAGTTTTAAATAGACCCTTGAAGTTTAGCCTAATTTGTATTTGGCTGTAAATAAAAAAAACAGAGTGGTGAAATTACAAAAATTGTTTTTGTTTTGCTTTCTCCCAGAGAGTTGAGGTGGTTCTTTCATTAAAAGAGGCTGCGAAACACAGCACTAGGGCACCATCCTGCAGTTCGGGTACCTAAGGAACCCTGAGATCCTTCTGTAATCAGCAAAGAAACAAGTATCTCCACACTAAGACATGCCCCGAAGCTGTCATACAGGAATTCACAGGATGGTCTCCTCAGCAGGATGTTCCTGTAGTTAATTAACCTTTGATCCTTATTTCCAGTGGGAACTTCTCGTTTCTCTTTCTAGCAAATGACTCTTAGTGCGCTTTATCTACTCRACTGGTGAGCCTGCAATATCTGGCACCTGCCGCTGCTGCAGGTATTTCTGAGGAATGATCAAATTGCTCTAAATCTTCTCTCCTACAAGGCAAACACGCTGGAGCCCTTGTTTCCAAAGGCTGCTCCCTCACAGCCTTTTCTGAACCATCCCAGCATCTCCCGTCTCCCAGGTATAGATGATACCAATTTCTTTTGGTGGTCACAAGTCAACAATCTTCCTCCATTTCTTTCCTTATATCATTGAGTTTTGTAGTAGAAACCCACTTTTTTTTTTTTTTTTTTTTTTTTTTAGAGACTACTTTATAGGAAATTTCTCTGTTTGGATAAAATATAGTGACCTGTCATTAACGACTGCCTCTTCTCAGCACTTTCTACCTTTTAAAAACTTTTTGTTTTTAAAAGTAAAATGTGTTGTTTTTTAATAAAAAAATAACAAAAAAAAAGTTTTAATTTCCCCAGGCCATTTTAGAAAAATAACAAAAACTATTGCAGCACTAACTGCTATTACCCAAACAATTTTCACATGAATTCCTGCCCGTGGCCATGCAAATACAGGTAGCTACGCACATGGACCTGCCGTTCCAGGCTGTAGGAGATTAAGTATCTAATTTTTGTTTAGCTGTGAATTATTGCTAAACCGCAGGCACTGCAGCCCTCCTGTTAACGCTGCCTGATGCAAGGCCTGGACTCCAGCAACGGGAGAGTCAGTGTGCTGCAGAACTGTCCAAGGCACGCTGCCACGGCATCGGCTCCCAAAAATCGTGGCCGCTGCTACCTGAGAAAACAGAAGAAAAGCCCTCAAAGAAGGGAGGAGCAGCTGTAATCTGTCTCACCTTGTTCTCCTCATTGCAGTGCCCTCTGTAGCCCTTTGGTCACTGTAACTGGGCAATACTAACGGCAGGGCTAGAGTCTGAAGTGGCTTAAAGCCATTTTCTTTATTGCTAGATTAGGGCTGTGAGGGTACAAAATCTGCAGGAGAGCTCAAAACAAGTCAAGAGCTTTCTGCTTGGGGCAGAAATGAGTATGCTAAGCGTACAGGCCTGCCTCGGTACAGTGCAGCTAACCGCTTTTATGAATGGAGTTAAAAACAACAGATGCTGTGAAGCTGTTGCTAAGAAGCTTTTTTTTTTTTTTTTTTTTTTTTTTTTTTTTTTTTTTTCCTGGTGCCCTGACTGCTCTGGCCAATTTAAGCCTCAGAGCTCCAGAGCACAGCAGAGCCCTGAAATGGAGCAAGCGGGCAGGAAAACAAAAGAACAGGTTCCCTATCTGTTCTCAGCCTGTATTTAGTTGACCAATTATACAATTTCATACCTGTTATTATTTCTGGCAAGCTTTATTCATCTCATGGGAGACTTTTGGAATAACACAGCGCTTTTCTAGGGAGTGTCAGCCATCAGGCGAACATGCCTTCCAGAACTGATTTTTTTTTTTTTTAAGTACGTAAGTAATTGTTTCTTTACAGTTTGGTCTTTGCCTTTGAATGACTCACATTTCTACCTTGTCAGCTTTCAACACAGGCCCTGCCCTCCCTCCCAGTACTACAATCCTCCCAGCTCTCACCCACTGCGCCAGGTCACTCAGGGTGAATTCGGGAAAGACGCGGATCCATTTTGTCTGCAAGCTGTCCAGATGTTCTGCTTACAGGGGCTGCTTTCGGGGGCTGGAGAGATTATGAGCACTGCAGTTAAAAAACATRAAAAGTGAGGTGTGAGCAAGCYTYTAATGCATTCGAAAAGAGGTTTGTCTGCGKTTTATTTTCCTTCRGACAAATCCAGATGCATTTTCACGGAGACAGTGACGGGCTCTGAACCCCAGCACTGCTTCTGTGCCAAGTGTCTCATTTCAGTTCCAGCCTCCTGCGGTGCAAGTGCTCTTCAAATAGAGAGACAGAAAACGTAAACATTCATAAAACTATTTTTTAGCGTCAATCTCTTCAAAAAATTACTACCCCCTTTTTGAGGGTTTTTTGTGTAACTTTTCCCCCTTCACTCCCCTCTGAAAGAATATTCATCTTGAGGCGGAGAGCAATTATGGAAAATTTCAGGCTGAATGGTTAAAGTGCAGCCAACTTGTAAAGTCACTGGAAACATAAGGATACAAAGGAAAGTGTCTGGTGTGTTTGGCAACCTAAGTATCGTGCTCTCGGATAAAAGGTGCTGTAGAAATGGAGGATTCGTTTTATTGCGAGCTGCCCTCTCTCTGATATGTTAATTGTGTTTTGCCTGATCCCTCGACAATTCATTAATTTCTTGTCCCACTGCAGGCTGTTGAGCGCAGATAAATTTCAAGCTATTATGGGAACACCCTAGAAGTTTGTATAGAAAGGAAACTCACTGTTTCCTGTATCATCCTTCTGGGGATCTTGAAAGAGTTCACAAAAACCACTTAAGCAAACTTTCTTTGCTGGATAACGGAAGGAAAGGAAACTGTGAACAAGCAAACAACACTCAATTCCATGAGACGAGATACTTATAGGTCACTAAAGAGAAAGTAAAGTCAACCAATGCAACACACACACACACACACACACACACACACACACATGCACATGCACACAAACACACACACATAGCCCTACTTGCACTCTGAAAGTGACAGGAACTTCTGCAACATCAAAATATTCTGCACGTGCACAATATTTCTGAACTATAAAAAAGCCGAATCTTGCAAATCCTCAGGGAGAAGAGTGGTGGAATATCTGTCCCAGCAAAAGTATGAAATCTTTTTGAAACCTTTGAGGTTCAAACAGCAAATTACTGTCCATGCTTCAAATGGTCACAGATAACTGAACAACTTCAGCTTCTCCCGCTCATTAACAGCACACGCATCAGAGGTCTGTTACAATCAATCCTGAATTTGTTGTTACATATAGATCTAAGGCAAAAATCTGAAGAGCAGTCAGATTTCCTGAGGCTGGCTTCAAGAGCAGAACTCATTTAAAAAAAATCAGAGATTTGGAACAAAATAGAAGTTTTAAGTACACAAATACATCTTCCACTTCCAAGTCCCAGAAATATTGGGAATGCCTATTTATAGGCTTGTCCCTATCTCTGAATTTTAAGTTGGTTTCCAAAACAAAGTTGATGTGTTCTCTGAGCTGCCTGTATGTCCCTCTCCTGATAACATTTAAACCTCTTGGCTTCAGCTGCATTTCAGAGAGAGATCAACATCATGGAGCTAATGAAATTCTGTAAGTTTGTTAAAATACATGTTAGAGGAGGAGACCTGCGATGGCCCATCTGGAATACGGAATYTGTGGAATTTGAGATGAGTAAACCCAGATGGAAGAGAGATCTTGTATCTGCTTACACCACAGGAAAATTTCTGGTTGAGTTTGCAGTCAACAAGATAYGGACTTGTAAGAAGAAGTCATTTTGGGGGACTCTGTTAGCAGTAAGGGGAGCATGGTGGGGGAAGGGAGTTAAAGTGAAGCAGTATTGCAGTATCTCTCATCACTAGGAAGGTCAAACAAAATGAGATGACATAAAGCTGATATCCCCTACAAAATCCATTCACCCTTATCAAAAGAGGAAGAGTTTGTGCAGCAGCATAATTGGAGATCAATATAAAAGAACTAGGCCATCTGACAGGTTATTTCCAGGACTACCCCTCAGGAAAAACAAAACAAAACAAAACAAAACAATGCAAGTTTTAGCTCAGTTCAGTCTCCCAAAACTTCTCTGAACTTCTCCAGCCACGATCCAACCACAGCTCACCAAACCACATTGAGAGGCTCTGGGGAACAGCGTTGCCCACCAGAGGTTCTGTCTGCTTTGCAGGGTCGAAATATAGATCACCAAAAGCAACAGCACAGACTCACTGGGCATTTCTGAAGGAAGGTCAAAGACAGAGTCAACCCTGAAGTCTGAGCTAACATGTCTCCGGCTTGAGTCTGATAGACAAGAAAAAACTTGAAGTGTCTGGTGTTTATTTTGTACCTGTTATAYAGTTAAAGAGAGCATTTCTGTCTCCAAGGGTGCTGGCTGCAAATTTTGGAGGGGGATTTAAGAAAAAAATCAATTATGAAAAYATTTGTTCTGGCAGATTCTGTAATGTACACTGCTGGTCTGACCAAAACCACTAACAGGAAGAGTGAGAAAAATATATTAAATTTTTGCCTGCTTGGARACAATATTTTGTTCAAACTTAAAGCAATCCATTCAGGCCAGTTCTTGTTTAACTGGGAYTGGAGGAGGCCATGTTTGCAAAAATACAACTGATTTTGTGACAGGAAACAGGTACACTCCTCAAAAACATATCTCATGGTCTGTTCTCAAAGCTCTCTGCAGCAACAGTGATTCCCTGAGTGACTGTTGAACCTCCCCCCAAATAACCTCATTGCTAAAAACTTTCTCRCCTTTAAATTTTTCCTTCTTGATCTTAAGCCATAACCATCTCACCAGCTTTAGAGGTTGTGAATTATCTCTTTCATTCAAATTATTACATTCTGAGCTTCCGTCCCTATAGCATCCTTCCTTCCCATGAGCAAAGAGCATGTTAGCAACTCTGCATGTCCCGTGTTGGGAGAGGGAGACAGAAATTTCATAGTTTCTGGGCTGTGGCCCAGATAAGTGCTAAGGTGTCCTCATAAAGAGTATCAGTCCACATCCAACAAAAATACTTCAGTGGAAGTCCAGAAAAATGGACTGAGACCCAATTAGAGAGAACAGGTCTTAATTTCTGTTCTGAAAGATTGAGAAAATGTTTTCTGATTCACTAATTGTGGGAGATAAAATCAGAAATACAAAATTTTTGGTCCTACCAGAAGGTGCCTAGTTGCCAGGCTCCCTCTATATGCAGAAGGTGAAATGGGGGGATTGCCCACATAACGAGAACGRTACATTTTTATTACTATACTGTTTTATCCGCTGTTGGCACTGGGTTCACACACACAGCTCTAGAAAAGATCTATGCTTTCTCTAAGCTCCTCTGCAGCAGGTTGTGTTGTGATCTGGGAAGATCTGAGAAGTGTTCAAGGGAGACGATGGAATCGCTTAAGAAGGAAGTACAAAATACAGCTGTTTTCGAAGGGTCAAAGCGAGAACCGTAGCATGACCTACCCTGAGAGAGACATTATGATAAAGGGCCTGACTATTATCTGCCAGCAATCTCAAGCTGAAATAAGGTCTTGGCAGTATCTGTTGCAAGCCAAAGATTGAGACTGTGGTTTAACACTAGATTTCTGCCAGATCTAGGGTCTGTGGCACTACTCATATTTGATCCAGTAGAAACTAYTCATTTTCTGCATAGGGTTTTCCACCAGATCAGTAGATGAACTGACTAATCCTGAGAATATACAATCAACAGATGATGAGAAGACGAGCAGAAGGGTCCCTTTTCGAAGCAGACAGTTGTTAAATCATTTTAGTTGTAAAGCGAAAATAGATTCCTAGAACAGCGGTCTCCATGCTGTACTTCACATAGAGGGACTTCCCCAAATCAAACAATTAYGTGACAATTCACAACTAGGTGATACTCCGTTCTAGGAAAAGGGAAAAGTTGTTGAGCACACTGAATATCCATTAACTACAAAAATTGTGATTTTGACCATTTTCACCTATCTTTAGGGAAAAAAGTGATTAAAAGAAACTGATGATATCTCCTATTTTGCCAGCAATTTCAGTTTCTTCACTTCAATCAACTTTGGACTTTGGAAATGCATTTTATTTTTTTTTTTCTTGGAGTTTAAATTGGCTTTAATATGAAACACTTCAGAGTYTGCGGCTGTTTGGTTTTGTTTGGAATTTCAAGTAATTAGGATAAAAATTATTTACCCAATTCCTTTCAGTTCCTTGGTCACAACTACKAACACAGTCTGATCAGTGTTATTCTTGAAACCTGGGTTACTTAAGTTGTTTAAATAGATTTCTATTTCAGAAACAAAATGAGAGCCAACAATTTCACAATTAAAAGCTCGAGGGCTATAAAACTTGGCTTCACCTAAGACTCTTAACATTGTTTTTATTATCTTAATCACTAGGTTCTTTACATACTAATTTTCCATCCTTTTGCCAACCAGTGCCAATCCAACTTGCTTTTCCATCATCCAGGTGAGTGTTACTCATCCTTTCAGGGGAACGTAAAAAAAMCCCTGAATATAGTCAGAACAACCTTGGGTTTTGCTAGTGTTCATGGACCTATGCTAGCACTGCGTCATAGCTGCACACGTCACTAACTGAGATATAGTTCCTTTGAGTTGCTTCCTCAGATTTTCCAAAAACACAGAAAACTGCACTGGTTTTCCAGTGCAGTTTTCAGATACAAGGCTAAACCATTTGAGATCCTGTCTATACTGGGACCCAGAATATTGCAAATGCCGATTAGACACGATACTGATTAGGCAAGAGGAGAGATGAGATAAGGCACAGTGCATGGTAGTAACAGGCCTTAGCAGAGCAAAGAGTAAAGCAAGTCCTCCAGGGAAGGCTATACAGGCTTTGGGTCCCACCTGGGTGATCAAAATAGTAACACCTGCACAGCTTAAATTCTGCGGTAGCGAAGAGATTGCAAGACAACAAGCCTATAAAGATAGATAAATGCCCAGCTAAAAGTATTGCTTTAGAGTCTAGTACTATACGCTAAGCATCTGCATTGTGACCACGCAAAATTCAGTATTTTATTCTGCACCAGACTAGCCTCACCTGCTATCATCTACAAATAAATTAAATGCAGTTGTTTTGTTCTGAGACTGTAGGGAGACAAGACATCTTTTACAGGAGACTTCAGCAAAGTCAGCTTTCCAGCTGCTAAAAACTGCCAGCAGGAGTCTGTACAAGAAGAAAACTCACACAGCTCTTGGACCTAGTCTTCCTTCTGGATTCACCAATGTAAACTGGCAATAATACTAGCCAACCAGTAGTAAGGTAGCTTTACCAGGGTAAAACTAATACGAATGAGGTCACTTGAAATTCATCTCAGACATAAACAGCCTCCTGTATTTCAGGCTTTGGTTCAAGGTTTTCATTCTTCTCAAATCTAATATGATCAAAATATATTCATTTTTCAATACRATTTTGAATACAAACAGAGAAACCAAGTATAAATACTCCTTGTGCAGCAATGGAAACCTCATAAATATCATAGTCAAGAGTTAATATGAGACAGCTCGGAAACATTAATCTCAATTCATTGCCAAGCTGGGAGAAACAGAGAAGAGTAGATAGCATACAAAGAGGTTTTGATCTCTCCTGACAACATCATTGCAAGGGAAGAAGTGACTGAACTGAATCCTGCAGTTTTCAGATGTTGTCAATTAGTATTTTAACTGCCCTTAGCACTTAACTAAGGACAGACAACCACTGTTCTTTAAGGCCTATCAAGTCAGCCCTTGTCAAATATAAATTGCACTGGAGCTTAATTCCTTGCAGTTTTATTACGAAGATAATTACAGACCACATAAATTCAAAAGGCAGGATAATTTTACAGCTGTTAATACTATTCCTCAGCTATGCAAACCAGGAAAATAATGACAGAGAACTCTCATTCTTTAAGGCATGAACTAACTACGAGACCTCACAAGCAGCAGAAGCAGCAAACGCATCTTATGGCCTGTATTACCATCTGGCCAACCTAACTGCTATGAGCTTGAGACTCCATCATGAGACATGTCCTTTTCATAAGGAGAAAACGAGGCTGTAGGTGCTGTTTCTACACCAGATTTCAGCCCTTAGAAAGAGACAAAGATGGGTTTGCTTAGGACTGTTGACACTGCTCTGGTGTGACAGGAGCCAACTGGCTTTGGCAAACTTGGGCACATGCAGGCCCAGCCCAAAGCCATTTGGCTCTGAAAATTCAAGTCAAGTCCGGCTACCAAAGGCAACCTAAACTAGCCAGAAAATCTGCCTGTCTGGGTCCCAGTCACATACTTGCACACACTATCCTGCTGTCCCTGAGACCTTCTTATGACTTCTTTGAGTCCAGGCAAAGTATCTTTTGTTGGCTTCTCCAAGTTTACGGCCCTTATCTGATGGGCAGAATTCAGAGTCATCTCAATGCTTGGGGGCGGGGGGGAAGCATCAAGGGACATGGGCCATTCTACATAGCCATTTAAAGTTCCAGTTTAATGACCACATATGATGGGGGAGGGTGGGAAGAAGGATAAGCAGCAGTTTCACACACTGAACACTGTTTTCCTACCAGGAATGATTCAAATACCCTCTGCAAGGGATACTCTGGGGATAAGTTAGAGGCCAAATGTGTAAAAGTTGAGACTCATTTTTCATGTCTTGTTTACAAGTGTCCTGGCTGAGAGACCTCACTCAGGTTTCTGGATGCTCAGATTTGCTTTRAGTCTAGCCTCAGGCCTCCCAAACCCATGGCCACTCCCAATCAGAAGACACCTCTAAAAGTTGGGGCTCTGTCAGATGTCATTAAGTCTGAAAGCCAGACAAAACAATCTGCATCCATTCAGATGACAAATTACCTTTTTTYAAAAGTCCCAGTTTTCAAAGGTCTTAGAAGCAGTGCTCTCAGGAGGTCTGGATAATCTAGGAATCCCTGCATTTCATATAAAGCAATTCACACTAGATCTGAACGCTGGCAAACAGTCAACTAAATCCATTATCGCATGATAATGCTCAAACATTTAATTAATTCCTAACCAGCTGTCCTCTGTTCCCTTACCCCTTTCATCATACAAACATTTTTTTTAACTGTCTGAGGGAGGGGAGAGGGAGGATCAGACACAGCCTCGTAAAATTCCTTCACTCGCTCTGCCTGAGGCAAGTTATTTCTTTTGACACGCATGTAAAATAATATCAGGGGTGTTGTTTGTTTGGCTTGGCTGGATGGTAAATTTTCATAACAATTTTGTAAGCCAAGTACCTGTGAAATGGAGTACAGAACTCACGGCAGCTTGYTGATGATCTGCAATCTGGTTAATTAACGCATCTCATTAAATAGGGGAGACCCCTTGTTTAATTTTTTTATGCCAACACATCATACAGCAAAATGYAAGGCTTTTAAGGCAAGATATTGCTCTCTGGTGTTCAGAGGCCCTATAGACTTTTTCTAAAATCTGCAGGCATTGCACACCAGTCAAATGAGTGGAAGCAAGAATTCAGCGAGAGATCCCCCATACCTGGGGGAGTTTCTCCTAGTATGTGACCCACAAGGTAGAAACATGCACCCTCAGAGTCCCTAGGGCAACTTTAAAGTCACTACTCCGAGTCTAACTTCTAGATGCTTTCCTTAGGGAAAGCCTTCCCTGACTCAAGTGCCTCCGTTTGCTACACACTGCAAGGGGAGAACTGAGCTCCTAGGAACACCACAAATGAAAACCAGCCTGCTGAGCAGAGACCTGCTTAAGGTAGATCAAAATAACTGCTGGGAAGGGGAGCACGTGCCACATCTCATTCCCTGCCATGATTTATGGGCTTTACTCAGTCCCTGTAAGCTCAGTCGCTCTCCTGGGAGAAAACTACATCTGGGTGGTACCTCAGTGACTTGACTGACACAGTCTCCTCCAGACAGCATTCACACATCTGTCATCAAAGAGAAAATTGTCATTTCTCCCCTGCAAAGACTTGAGGATGACTGTATTTATTATGGGTTAAGTATCTGGGGCTGAATAAAAACCTCAGAGGGAAGAGATGAGTCCATTTCCTTGTTGTTCGTCCTCACCACCACCACCACTGCTGTTCATAACAACTTGTTTTTTTCTGAACTAAAATGTTTGCTTCATGGAAAACTGCCCTTTCTGGCTCTTGGCTCAGCTAGTGGTTGACAGTAAGTCTCAAGTGTAAAACCACATAAGGAGGTACAACGGAGATATTGCCTGGACACATCTCAAATGTCAGGGCTAGATAAGGACCGTGCTTCACCACAACCACAGGCAGCAGGAGGGCAGAAAGATATATTTTTCTCAGGTATTTTAAAGTGTCTGTATCCTTAATAGGGGAATGTCAAAACACCATGGTAGCCCAGGCTGCAACAAATATGTGGGGGAAAAAAAGAGGCACATTTCAGAAGTTGTACCTACCCACACAACCTGGAGCTTTCTAACTGGTATTTTCAGTTGTGTTAGGGTCTCACGTAACTTCCATAAAGTCTTTCTCTTCTCTTACCACCAGCTATTATGACTTCTATACTGCTATAAATATTAGGTATATTTTGCTTCCTCTGTGGCACAAACTTTAACATTTTATTAAGCTTTACATACTTTCAGTTGTGATATCGAGGTTGTTTTACTGTCAAGAGTAGGCGTTATATYGGACTGCCGCTGTCGCTTTGGTAGCTTTATCTTTACCATCTGGCTAAATAACATGGATTTATTCTGTTGCCCTTTTTCCCCAAAAAAGCTAGCAATATGGACAACAATATTTGTAAACATCAGTAATACATCAGAAAGGAAACCTTCTTCAGACAGATTTTGTGAGTCTCACCAGAGGATAGTTAATTCAGTGAGTTGTGCACAACTGCGATCAGGCACACTTTTTGAAGCCCTTTGCCTGAATTAGACTAAGATAGTACATAAATGCAGATCTAAAATACAAGATTAACTTTTGCCCGTTTCTTTAGGGTTTATAATCGTAGTGGTTTTGTTAGAATCAAAATTCATAGCGCTTTTTTTTTTTTAACGGCGCGTAGACGCGCACAGCTCCCGYTCATTTGGCTTTCTGTGGTTTCCCTTTCCCTCCAGTCTGGTATGTTCCAGCGGTTTTATTTATTCATGAACTGCACAGAAAGAAGTTCACCGCGAAATAATTCCGTTTGGGATTCCGCACCGACAAGCACGCCCAGGAGCGGAGAGCAAACACCTCCACGTAACGCTCCGCGCGTTTCGAGGTGCCGCTCGCCGGCTGTTTTAGCGCATCCCCGGTTTGATGTCACCACACCGCTCCGCAGCTCCTCGGCCGCGGCGCCCTCAGGTGCGGCGCCGCCGCCCCCCGCGCCCGCCCCTGCGGCGATGCCCAGGTGCCCCCGTAGCCCGCCCGCCCGTCTCCCCTAGCAACACCGCCGAGGCCCCGCCCCCTCGCTGCATATTCATGCCCCCCCTCCCCCGGCGCGGGGAGGGGGGAGGGGGTAGAGGGAGGGGCGGGGGCGGGGGCGGGGAGGGGGCGGAAGCGGAAGCGGGGAGACGGTTTCCGAGGAGCCCGGTATAAAGCGGCCGCTGGTGCCCGGTGTCGCCCGCCGCGCTCGTGCCGCCGTGAGTGACCTCACCCCTCCCTCCTCCCCCCCACCCTCCCCGCCGCGGCCACCTCCCGGCGCCGCCGCCGCCTCCCCCGCCGCACGGAGCCGGTCCCGGGTGCAGGGGGAGACCCGGGGGGCAGGTAAGGGGGCCGCGCTGTCCGGCGGGGGGGGGGGGCGATGTGGGGCCGCGGGGGTGCGGAAGGGATGAGGAGCTGTGGGGAGAGGGTTTGGGGTGAGGGCGATGCGGGGCTGTGGGGAGAGGAAGTTGGAGGGGAGCTGCAGAGGGGAAGGAGTGAGGAGGAGCTGTGGGGAGAGGGTTTGGGGTGAGGGAGATGGACTGGAGGTAAGGAGTGAGGAGCTGTGGGGAAGGGAGAGATGGGGCAGTGCAGGTGGAAGAGGGGTGAGGAGCTGTGGGGAGAGGGTTTGGGGTGAGGGATGTGGGCTGTGGAGGTAAGGAAGGGGTGAGGAGCTGTGGGGGAGGGAGAGATGGGGCAGTACAGTTGGAAGAGGGGTGAGGAGCTGTGGGGAGAGGGTNTGGGGTGAGGGATGTGGGCTGTGGAGGTAAGGAAGGGGTGAGGAGCTGTGGGGAGAGGAAGATGGGGCTGCAGAAATAAGTGGTGAGGAGCTGTGGGGAGGGAGACATGGGGCTGTGCAGGTGGGAGAGGGGTGAGGAGAATGTTTGAGGTGAGGGAGATGGCCTATGGAGCTGTGGAAGGGATGAGGAACTGTGGGGAGAAGAAGATGGGGGCTTTGGAGGTGGGAGAGGGTTTGTGGTGAGGGAGATAAGGGGCTGCAGAAGTGAGAAAGGGATGAGGAGCTGTGGGGTGAGGGCTTAGGGTGAAGATGTGGGGCTTTGAGGCTGTGGGGGTAAGGAAAGGATGAGGAGTTGCCACAGGAAGATGTGGGGCTGCAAAGGTGTGAAAGGAATGAGGCCTTGGAGAGTTGTTGAGCTGTGGGAGATGTAGGGCTGTGGAGGAGGATTGAGGTGAGGGAGTTGGGCTGTGGTAGGAAAGGGATGAGGAGCTGTGGGAAGTGGGACTAGCATGAGGGGGAGAGAGCTGTGGGAAGGAGGGCTGGGGTGATGGAGATGTGGAACTACAGAGGTGAAGAAGAAATGAGCTGTGGGGAAGAGGGTTGGGGGAAGGAAATGTGGGATTRCAGAGGTAAGGAAAGGATGAGGAGCTGGGGGAGGATGAAAGGGTGGGCACAAAATGAAGGGGTGAATGGTAGGATGAATAAGGTGGATTGAAAGGCTTGAAAGACTGGGTTATCTGGAATGTAAGTAGCCCTAATGAAGTAAAAAGGGGATGAGGAAGAGGTGGCTGAGTGCTCCTTTGGGATTGTGCTGGGTGGTGAATATGCTGGGAGAGGACTTGTGAGGTGCTAAAGATGGGAAATTACTTTAGCCCCTCAGACTTAAGCTTTGAGGTTTCTCTGCCACTTGAGTAATTCCAGACTTAATGTGTAACCTGAGCTCAGTATTTCACCCTGAAACAGTTTGGTCTCACCTCGCCTAGTGTACTATGGCTGAGGGAGAAATTACCTATTGTTAAACTCTTATGAAACTTCCCAGGTATCTTACCTAAAAGCTACATGTTTTTTTAAGCTCCAGATGTTTCATGTTATCAGTATTAGAACATGTCAGAGCAGTAAATTTGAAATGGTGGTCTCCTGCCTCTGGTAGTGCAGAAACTGCTTTTGACCTTGAAAAATACTACCCCTTTGTGGCAGTTTTCTATTGTAGAGTCCTGCAACTCTCGTACTTGGAGGAATGGTGTCCTGTAGTGTCTGTATAGAGGAGGGAGGAAAAGATCTATCCAGGACTTGGCTCAGCACTGGATGTGGTGATGTTGCTGCAAGTTGGCTACTGCAGCTAGTTACAGATGAGAAGGGACAGAAAAGTGCTGCAGGATGTTGGGTGTCTGACTGAAGAGAGGTGTTGAAAGAGGCAGACCTAAAGCACTAGGCAGTGCTGAAAAGGTGGAGCACAGGGATTTAAATTGCAGTGTTAGGTGGACGCATAAGAAATCACACTGTTACAGCGTGTATCTGTAATACTGTGTGAAAGCTGTTCTCCAGTATGATTTGCATCGTGTTCCACTTCCTTGGGTCAGACAGTGCTACTAAAATATTTAATGAAATATGGCTTGAGCTGGCACTTCAGCTCAAAGAAGGAGCTAGTGAATGCTTGCTGTTTTCCTTTAGCCCTCAAGCTTTCCATAAGCATCTAGCAAAACTAATTGCTGGTGTGATTGCACTGGTATTTCTACCACTTAAGTGCAGAACCTGTATAGCTTGTGTATGCTTTCTTCCTCCATGCCAGAGTTGCGAAAGATAAGGTCTTCCTCATTGGGTTTGTTTAATGATTATACCAACTGGTTGAAATGTTCAACAGGCCCAAGTGTTCCCTTCCTAAACAAGGAAAAGGGCTTGAGATAAGAGATTAAGGTTTTTAGTTGATGGTCTGGTTATAAATGCTCCTGAAATTGCTTTTTACAGTGATTTCAAAAGTTATTGACTTGTCATTACACCTTAGGTTTCTAAAACTGCATCCAGTAGTCTTGGAGGCAGCCGAAAACAGTTTATTGGTCCCCATGTCTGTCAAAGGTAGTAGCAGCTGCTGTCTTGGAAATGAGGGCTTCATTCCAGTATTAATGAGATTAAA
The DNA here is from genome assembly GCF_003343005.1 of Rhea americana. Classification (NCBI taxonomy): domain Eukaryota; kingdom Metazoa; phylum Chordata; class Aves; order Rheiformes; family Rheidae; genus Rhea; species Rhea americana. The sequence goes on along the minus strand of NW_028185037.1, from coordinate 21,153,349 downwards.
TTGAGTATTTAAGGGGCTTTTCATGACAAAATAACAGTTTCCATGATCTAATGGATGGGATCAGTGGAACAATGTCTATTTTAGTTAGCTACTTGTACTATTGGAAGCCAGTTCACGTTAATCGGCTCATGCCTCACTAAATAAGGAAGTGGCAGCAGTTCTTGTATCTGGTTGTATATAACTGAGGCATCTGGAGTAAAAGTGAAAACTTACCACTCTGTAGATAACCCTCTTACATAACACGCTAACTCCTGTTAGAACCTGCTGATCTTCAGGAGCTTGTCTTTGTGAAAAGAGTGAGCAATATTTGCTAACAGTCTTGTTTGAATGCTGTTGGAACTGCTTGCACTCAGAAGCAACTCTTGCCTGCAAAGCTGAAATGTGTCCTTAGCAGTCTAGTCTCTACACTTTAAATAGACTTTTTGTTGCCCTGCTTTCAGCTGAGAAGAGAGTGCCTTCTCCTGTAGAAGTCCCTCATTAATAGCGAGAAAGTGGTGTGTTTAAGACTGTCTTTACGTAGCTAGCAGACTTGCTGCTGCTTCTGACTTCAACTTACAGGAAAATCGTGAAGTGCAACATTTGGGTAACCTTCCAGTGGTGCAACACAAGTAGAATATTTATGTGAATTCCAATGAAGCTTAGCGTGGTGTAACTCAAACAATACCCATGCATGTATGTCTAAGTACACGTGACCTAAATTCTTCACACTGAAGCAAATGTAGCAGCGGAGTGCCTAGATGAAGAGCTTTCTGAAGCAACGTCTTTATTCTGCTGTGTGGAAACAGGCTCTGAGGAGCTTGGTGAAAGCAGGCTGAACTTGGACCCATCTCACAAGGCTGTGACCTCAGAGGTTAATTACTTTTAAACTCACTCCAGTCCTGGATTCACTGACAGCTAAAGAGTTCAGTCTTGGTAATTTAATATTGCTCTGCTTGTGTGCTAAGGAATGTGTGAACTCTGCCTCTTTCCCTGTATAAACTTGTTTTTTCAAAGAAATGGATTATTCCTAACAGAATACTCTTATTGGCTAATATCTATGGAGCATTTTACTAGTGAAACTGCATCCAGTGCTGCTTCTTTTTGAGAAGTTAAAATGCAGTGCTGATGAGTAGCTTAGAAAAGATGTATAAGCTTTAAGAGGCATCTTGCAAATGCCGGGATGGGAATTTATTGCTGAACTGGCCTAGTAGCTATAACGAGCAGAGTTGTGACTGAAGTTCTTCCTTTATACAGTAGAATTTGATCTTATATGGCTTAATCTTCATAAACTAAATTCTGCCTGTGGCATACTGCTGTCATTCTCTTTAGCCACATACCTCATGACTTAAGGCTGTTAGAGCAGGTAGACAGTTTCTCACAAGTRTTGTGGGCACCTCAATTTACATGTTATGCAAAAGCAGTGAAATCCYTTCACATCTCCCATCGTGGGAAACTGCAGTTGGAAGTTCCTTCTGAATTTAGCTTGTTGTTTATCTCTGCTCTACTCCTAACAGTAGAAACTAACCTCAAGTAATTGCATCAAATGATCAAGTAGCATGTGTTGAGTAACCCTGCACGTACAGTGGTATCATGGTTGAGATAATGCAAGCTCCRGTTGCTATTCAAACTGACTTTGATAACCTGATCATTGATGCTGCCTCAAAAGCATGCTAAATGGCAGTGAAACAACTTGACTTGAAATGGGGATTCCCAGCTCATCTGCCAGGGGAGATGTGTCATGTGATGGCCTCACTGCTTTGCAGAGGGAAGCTCTAACAGCTTGTGGAKTCTTAACTGGTAATGCAGCTGTTCTGTGCTGCACTGAGGTCTTATGGAGACCTTATAGCTTCTACATGTAATACCTACAAGATCCTGGGCTCTGGCCCATTATAGTTAAAGGCATAAGATCCATCAAAGCTACTTCAGCTTTAGCCTAACTGTGGGATTGCTCCTGTCAGAAGGCTTAACCTGACTTGGTTGTTCTGTGAGAGCACCTAGTCGTTCAGCATGCAGCCTGCTGTCAGTCTTCCTGAGTGGCCTACATACAAAAATGCAGATAAATTGGGAATACTGAATGCCATGGTCTTGCTCACTTAATATATTGGTGTTAAACTGGGAAATGTTTACTGAAACAATATTCTTTTCAAATCAAAATATTATTCTTGCCTAGTAACTGCTTTAACAATGAATACAGTGAACTCTTTAGCACAGCAATATATGCAAGTCACTATACAAAAACCAAATGATTCTGGAAAACCTGTTGCCAGAAAGCTGAAAAACGTATCTCCTGTCAGGAAGAATGATACCTTCTACATAACTTGAAAGATAGTGTTTTTGAGAAATGCCCCCAAGATGGGCATTCCTAGACAGCCCAGAAGCCAATTTTGGAAGCATACWCTTTAGTAGAGCTCTGGTCTGAGCTAAGGACTTCGCATGCTTCACTAAACTACTGCTGGTCAGATGATGGTTCAAGAGCTTGCACCTTATCAGCTACTCACACATCTTGCACTTGAGCCACAGCCCTGCCCAGTGCGTTCGGTAACCACCCAAAACTTCAACTGGTAAAGGATAGTACTATGTCCTTAAGATAGAACTTGGAGGGTCTCTTGTATTGCAGCACAAATTAGTTACTGCTATCTTGAATAAACTAGTTCTGTAATGCTTCAGTATTACACAGCTCACTGTTTGGAGTGGAATGAGATACTCTGCATTAGAAAGAGCTGAGTTCATAGTATTAAATGTAGGCCTATGATACAGTTACTGGAGGCAGAACTCGCCTGAAGTTAAAAGCTGAACTTTAGGCATCTCAGCAATGGTTTCAGAGCACTGCAATGTCTGAGTCATTGCAGAGCAGTTTATGTGCTGTGAACTGCCATCTTAGGGAAACTGGCACACAGTAGCTTAACTAAAGCACCTTAGTGTTGGTATTTCCAACAAGTGCTGTGAAGTCACTTAGACTGCAAACTGGAATATTGCATTATAACAACTAAGCACAAGCAGCCAGGATTTTTCATTGCGCTTGTTCTTGGCAATGATTCTTCTGGCAAGCTTCAAGATGCAAGGCTTTCATTTGGTAATGATTTGGTTTGGCTTAGGAGCTGTTTCTGACCTTGATTTGGCTGTTATTGGTATGTAATTTACTCAAATGTAAATCTCTGGGTGACAGGAAGGTTGTTTGTCTTCAGCACATGGACAATTAAACTCTAAAATCCTGGTTAATGCTGAGGAAGACTTGTTTTTCCAGGACTTCTGAGGGATAGAGGTTACTAAACTAGTCTCTTTGGCTTAACCTTGTTAGGCTTGACTAGCCAGCCTTCAGAAAATACTGCTAAAAGACTGTAAGTGGGGGAGAGGGGGCTTAGTGCTCTAGGGGTAGAATAAGACCCACCTTTCTTTAAAACTGCTCATCATAACAGATGCTAGATCTGTAGCAAGGCATAAAAAGGTGAACAACAGGTAAACAGACTTGGACTTCTTAGCCCTAAGAACAGACTGAAGAGTCTTCAAGAAAAATCTAAATAGTATGTAAACAGCAACAGATGCAGGAAAGCATTACTCCTTGGGGGGGAGTCTTTTTTTTTTTTTTTTTTTTTTTTTTATTTTGAGGGGTTTTTTTTTTTTTTTTTTTTTTTTTTACTGAAGTGGATTTTATCAGTGTTCTTGGGAGAGCAAGCCTGGAGCTCTTAGAATTGAGAGGACCTAGTTTCCTCATCTTGTTTTAACTGAGAACTCTGGTGTTTTTGTAACTGAAATTAAAACCAGTGTTATGCTGACCCTGCATATTTTCTATCCTCTGCTGGCTGGCCTGGAGTACTTCTGCATGCAGTATAGTTCATTTATTTTGGAGACCTAAAAACAAGCCATTATCACCCTTCAGTGCCAGATAAATAAATGACCTAACTGGGGGCTGAACCCAAGTGCTCTCTCTAGAAAAGCACAAGTGCACGTTGTACTTATCGTCATTCTGTCCTTGAATATATGATCAATCTTCCTGGACCACATCCAGAAACTAGTGGCTTAACCCAACAAGTGATGACTGCAGAACAGTCAGTCTTCTGTGTCACTTCATTTCCTAGCATCACCTATGTACAGCAAACAATCTTCCAGAATAACTTAAATTATTTGAGACCTGTGTAATCTACCACTTGCTCATCAGTCAAATGAAAATAGAAGTGGTAGGAACAGAATCAACTAACAACCTTGATGCTGGATCTTTGCTTCCAGGTAACAAGGGCTTAGGGTTTCTGTGGGGAGGGGGAAGGAGCGCATGCAGAATAAAAATATTCCGTCTCTTTCAGGAATATCTCGGCAAGTACATTGGTCTATGCAGTCTGGCTTGGGATACTCCCAAAGGAGTGATTTGGCAGTCTGAACTGTTGCTCCTTAGAGTAGTGTGGCTGGCCAGCTAACTCCCAAGAGGTCAAAAAATAACTTAGAACAAACACACAACTTGCTCCAGTGCTAACACATCCAGTGCACATGTCCTGTTTGTCTGAAACATCTGGGGAAATTAGCTCTTGATGTAGGCTTGTTCTTTTTGTTGGCTCTTGTTTTGCTTCTAATCCTTCTGTAAAAAGGGAAATGCTAACACTTTTGTGCAGGAGTTACTCTGATGTGTCTAATGTCTTTTGCTTTGCATGTCTTAGTATACCCCTTCCATAGGTTTTGGCTTTTGTTTGGGGGACTGTCCAAGCTTTTTGATTCAAATAGCCACAACATAAAGGTGAAAGTACTACCACTTCCAGTGGACTAAAAAGGAGTGACCTGCTGTTATCTGTTCCTCATGCTTCTACAATTATTGCAGGCCTGACAGTTTGAGCCCTGTTTTTCTGCTGCTTTGCTTTCCAAATGGCTTGGCTGGTTAGTCCTCTCCAGGTCTGGTATGTTCAAAACTTCTGTCATGCAGCTGTGGGATAGTAAGTCTGTTTTGAAAGCAACTGGTGGACACCTAGGAGAAACAGCATTGGACCAGTTAGTGTGTGTTGCCTTGCACATAATCATTGCAGGAGAGTCTGCATGACAGTCTAATGTAAGCTAGCCTTTGGACCCTATAGATATTAGTGGGATGTATGCATATGAAGTTGATGGTATGTTTAAAGTATAGGTACACATGGCCTTTCTCCTGAGATCTCAAGTAGCCTCCAGTTATACCATACTAGAAGAGCTTGGATTCCCATCCAGTGAATATTGTGCTAGTTCTTCCACAGATCCTGGTGCTTGTTCATCTAGTAGGCTTAAGCTTCACTAATGAGGAATATAAGGATACACTTGTGAGTAGTCCTGTTGGCTGTGATGCCTTAAAATGGAGCCTTACTTTGACTTAGGCTGTTTGTGACTAAATCCAATTAATATCACACTTGCCTGTCTATAAAACCTAATACAGTATGTCTGAGGCATGTCAGTATAAATTTGACTCCTATATTCCTTGAATAGACTTTTTTGGCTCCCCTGCCTCTGTACAAGTTGCTTTATGGAAAGTTATACTTGCACAGGAAATACCTATGTCCAATAACTGCAAACTGTTAAACATGTATTTGTTCATCAGTGTACTTTCAGCTCTTCCTAGCAACACAATGCTGTGTAAGTACTTCCCCAGGCTACACTTAGCAGCTTCCTTGCTCTCATTAGCTATGCTCCTAAATTAACACTTATTCTAAGAAATCAGCTCAAGTCTATATTAAGACTGGTTATTGAATAACTAATTAGTGCCTCAATTTATTAYTGGTACAATAGTAGCTACACTGTTTCCTGAACTCTCAGCCTCTTTCAGCATCTTTTGGTCAACAGACCAGTTGTGTGGGTGGCTCTAAGGGTCCTGTGGAGGTGCTCTAAATCTCTCCCACAGAGTCTGTTTATGGATTTGAGAATAAGTCGCCTTGATTGTGGATCATAACCTCATTCTGCCTGCTGCCCTATTGGGATTTTTAGGCTACATGTGGCCTTGACAGCTTTTGCTGATCACTCAAGTTTCAGGGACTTCTGCACTCCGATAAAGCCACAGGCTGGTAAGGGGCCTGTGGTCAAACATCCCTGTTAGAGAAAGCCTTTAAGTTCCTTTGTAAGTGCTGTATTAAGACTGAACACTGGAAACATCAGAGCTTACAAAATACATTCCTCAAATGAGTGGGACATAAGACTTCACCAATAAACAACAGTCAAATTGCTGCAATCCAACAAACGATATGGAGATCCTGCCCTAGGAAACAGGGCAGGAAAGGTAATTCTGTGTTTTTAAGCAGTTCAGTAAAATTGCCTTGCAGGGAAAAAGAAAAAACTTGAGATAGCTATTCCAGGTTGGATGTTGGCAATAGCTCCTCATCTTTGATATTAAAAGCATGCATGGAGATGAAATGTTTAAATACATTAATGACAGACTCTGCCTTGATCATAAAGCAATGTGTTATCTAGTTTGAGTTTAAGTTAGGGTAGTCAAGGTGAAAGTGCTGTGCAGTTAAAGGTATTGCTTTTGTTCATCTCCAGTGACAGCATTCAGCTTGTTAATATTGCATCAACCTGTAACTTGGAAAATAAGTGGAAGTCTGCTAGTAATGAATATTAAAGAAAAAAGGGAGGGAGTTTCCTTATGTTGCTTCAATGATTGTCCAGCATTTCTTCTAATGCCTATCTGGTTTGCTTTTGTAAATGCCATCATAAAGCTTTTTCTTGACCACTGCAGATGTAGGAATTAAATAACAGTAAAGCCAAATGATAGTAATAAAGTTATCCAGGCAGTAAGAATACTGGCCAATCCTTGGCTTTCCATGAGGCCTTTAAGGGCATTTGGACTGGACTTGGAGCAAATCAGGAGGCCAAGGCTGGAAACTCCTGGACTCCATTCTATCCAGTAAAACAAATGAGCCCAGCACTCTTCAAATTGGTTAGTCTCAAAACACAAGCTATAGCTCTGAAGTTGTTTATGAGCGGCTAAGACTGGAGATAYGTGCATCTCTTTTGCATCTGAAAGGGTTTATGCTTGTAGTCATGCTGTCACCATGCCAACCGCGCAGGAAAACATAGAAAGCTTAAGATCAATGAAATCTCTAGTTATAACTGGGCTTGTAGTTTAATATTAAACCTGTATTTGCAAGACTTCCAAATAGCAAATTAGACATGAACTAAACTGCAGGCTGACCAGGAAAAGTCCTAGGTCTGAGTAGCATCTCTGATCAYTTTGTAAACAATTTCACTTGTACTACAAATGAGGAGGATGTGATCAAAGTGACAGGTGTCAGTGATCTGAGGGGAGTCACAGTATGAGTTTAGGGATGTAACTGCTGGCACCTTCTGAACTTAGAATAATCACARCAAATTGTAGTCAAACCTGGTCCTAATAGTAAGAAATCTACCCCACTAAAAGCTTCAATAATCAAATATCTAGGTGTAAAACTAAGCAGCAAGTGGGAGGTGTCYGTCCAAGGCTAGTGGATTTCAGTACCATATATCTCTCTTCCACGTGACTGTTGTGGATAACACTGCTCCAGACTTACCCTCTCAGCTGCGTGATGTGCAAGCTTCCTTGACTTGGCCTGCGAGCATGCGGAGGCTCAGCCCAGTTGGCATGCCGCTGAGTGCTGGATATGACAGGAGAGCAGCTCCTTTTGTCCATTTGTTTCCATGCTAATTCTGAGGAAAGACGGAAGGTTTTAACTACTCAAATACAGCTGGAGAGTCATCCAAGAGAGGCTGGAGGGTGATTCTGCCAAAACTCGCTTAGTATTTTTGCTGTCTCGTCCCAAGTGGCTGTACCAGAAATTGAATTATTTTAGAACCTGCACCCTATGAAGATGAAGTCGTCTCCGCTGTTTCTCCAAGACTTGAGCAGCTCTGTGCTGTTAGCTTGTTGGAGTTGGGCRGCAGAGGAGCCTCAGCTCTGCCACCACCTGCAGTTATGTAACTCCTCAAAGCTGCTGCCTCGTGGATCAGCGGTGCTCAGAACATGTGGTGAGAGGAGGAGGTGGCAGAGGCATGCTAAATAGGGAGGCTGTGGAAAGCTGCCTGCATCAGGACTTACGTGCACCTTGATAAGAGCTGCTCTGACAGCTGCTAGCAGAGCCTGGTGCAATAAAAGACATCAGTGGTTATTCAGCTCAAAGCTAAATTTATGAGCAAAGGTTACTGTGAGCATTTCTCGGAAAAGTTAATTTGGGTATCTTGAGTTTCTAGTGGGAGARGAGTGTGTTTTTCTTTGATCTGTTCAAAACTAGCTTTGATTTGTTTTTTTGATCTACAGAGCTAGTTCCTTGCTGCTTATCCTGGTTGGTAAGAGTTCAGGAACTGCTCCCAAAAATGTCTAGGCTGGCAAAGGCTTTTTGGTGCTAACATAGCACTGCGTTAAAGGGATGAAGCAAAGAATTAAAGGATATTTACCTTCCTTCCCATGTGTGAAGGACTGCATAGTATTGCTTTTGATGCTGTGTGCAGAATGAAGGGCAGACAGTGATAGAAAAGGTGAATCTGAAGGCTTTAAAGGCTTTTGTTTGGAACAGTGTTGTGCACCAAGATAGTGCACCTTGAACTCCTATTTTTTTTTTTAATTTTTGCCTTTTGTCCTGTGGCACAAGCTGGAGCTTTCAAAGATGGCCCCTTTTTAACTTGAGCTCCTCTCTCAGCCTAACAGGATGGACTGTTCCAATGAAGTTTTCCTTCATGTCAGACTAGGATGTGCTTATTGTGGTGAACACAAGTCTGAGTTGGTCTGCTCATGGCTTGGTAGCTCTCTTAAAAATGTCTAATTTATTTATATTACCTAATCAGTTTGCTACACTCACCAATTTCTTGATTTTTTTTTATGATGTGTAGCTGGTCTCTAGCTTGCAGCGAAGCAAACAGCATTTTAAAATTGCTTGAGTTCCTGGGATTTGTCCAGTTCTTTAAACTGATAGTGTTTAAAAACAAAAAGGCATGCCAGAAGGCATAGGCATGTTCTGTTTCTTTTCCATACAGGCAAAGAAATGAGATCAGGTGACTTTCAAGCAGCTCAGTCTCCTACCCAGATGCTTGGATGTGTTACCCAATGTCTGTCCTTGAGTAAACTCAAGTCTTTAACTGTACTGAGGCACTTCACACTGAGCTGTAAAACTAGTGTCCATATTAACTTCAGTTCCCTGTTTTGAAAGCTGGTAACACTTTACTTCCAAGATCCTGCACTTCAGAGGAGTGAAGTTTACAGCCTGACTGAAGCTTGTCCTCATAGGCCAAATACTTTCTCACYGGGGAGAATACAGGATGCTGTTGCTGTGCTTTGTATGCATCGTCCCTCTCTGGACCTCGTAGGATGAGTGTAAGGTAATGCTACAAGCCCTCAAAGGAGGGTGAGCTGAGAAACTGTTTCTCTAGMCAAAATTTTTGCATTATCTGTGGTCAACCATATTTCATGGTGACCTAGATCCCCAGGAAACTTAATGGGTCAAAAGTCTGATTTTAGTGCAAAAATTTTTTTTGAGGAAATATGTTAAACTTGCTACTGAATGAACAAAAATGTTACATTAGGACAGGATAATAAATGCAGAAAGCTGCATTTCATTTTCAGATGACCTAAATAAGGATGTGTTGCCCCCTGTTTTATCTATTAAATTTTGGCTGCTGCATAAACAAAGCAATAATAAGAAATTTCAAGTCTTTTTAGGCTCTTAGAGCCCCAAACATTAAAGCATATTATGCTAAATTGCACATTGCTTTAATCAAATCATTCTTTCTGAAAATCTGGCAAGTGATAGYTGTAACAGTAAACACATTTGTTTATTGCATAAGCTGGTACTGTAATTGGAAAAGAAAAATAAAGTGACTAAGCAGAATGTTCTCTTAGTAAAGCTGCCAAAATAAAATACAGTCCAGAAGGCAAGATACTTTTTTCATTAAAATAAGCTTTAACAGCTATGAAATTTCTCAGCCTAAGGGCTTCCTCTCACTTGACCATAACTAAAATGTGAAATGTCTGTGTGCTGACCAGGAACTTGCATCCGCTTTAAGATCTGTAACAGTCAAGTAATAAATGTAGCTCTTGTTCACGAGCTGCAAGGATTAAACGCTTGTCTTCCTCAGATTGCCTGTGTTATCTGTGAAGGCATACAAGGGTGCGCGCACCATGGGAACCCACCTGCGCTGGTGGAACGCGGTAGCTAGGCGACTGYGTTAGTTCGGGACCGAGGATTCAGGGGTCGAAAGGAGCAACTTCAGCCTGTAGAGCCCCAAGAGAGTCACCGATGATGAGTGCGGTAAGGAAGGAGTCAACCTGCTTTTCTTCTCCTTATGGCTAATGACTCCTCYGTTGCTGGGAGCATGTGGAGAACACCCTGTAATCCTCCTGGTTACAGCTTAAGCCAATCGTTACTTCTCTGATAAAGAAGAGATCATTTCATGTTGTCCTTTCAACAGCTCTTATGTTTGAAACCTGCTGTCAAACCTTACTTTGTTTAAACCATTAGAATAATCTCATGCCTGTCAGACTTAGTCCTGGCTTCTGGCTTTCATGGTCCTTTCTGTTATTCACTCCATTTTTTTTTCTGGCTGGCCCACATCTGTTTTGAAGCATAGAGTGCTTTGTTCACCAAAGTGTGCGAACTGGATGTTATACTCGATGAGGCATCTTAGTCATGTGAAATAATCCTTACCTCTAATAGGTATTTCTACTTATGGTCTGTCTTTCAGCAGGATACTGACTTGTGTTCTGCTCATCTGCTACAATGTCCAGATTTTTCTGCTGAAAATATGTAGTCCCTTCTCCATTCTATCTGTGCAGTTAATTGTTAGCAGGAGCAGTGTTTGAATAAATATTTGCCAATTTATCACTTTTCGGACTGTCTCTTTAATCTCTTGCAGTCCTCAGATCTCTGTTCAGTAAACCAGCTCTCAGCATGTGAGATTGTGTTTCTTCTGGACCAACACTAGAAAACTCTGGAAGCCTCCTTATAAACTCTCTTACTTTGGTCAGCTGCTCTTCATAGCAAAAGATGTGAAATTGGTGTAATATTGTCCGAGTTTCCTACCCACTTGTGCTGGCTTCATCCGAGATTGCTGGAGCCTTAATACAGGGATGCATGGCATCTACTGCTTTTAATAATAACTGTGAAATCCTACATCATTCCTAACTTATTAGAACCTTCCTCCTTCAAAATTAGATTTTTTTTGGGGGGGGGGGAGAGGCGGACCATGAGTCACCAAATTAAATTGAATCCAGACAACCAGAGTCAACTGAAGTCTTCTCTAACTGAAAGTGGAAAAGGCATGCAGCAAACCATCTAATATGCAGAAAGTACTTGGAGTGGGCTTTTTTAGATATTCTAGGCTAAGCAATTAATGTTGCCGCGGTCAGACTGTGGTAAACTCTGCTACTTGCTGAAAGGCTCTTTCATATGATACTATGAGTGGGCCTCAAACCAAAAATACCTGTGTACTTTTAGCAAGTCTAATGCTTTCTGTATTTAGACCCATTATGTATGTCCCTGTATCAAGGTAACATTTGTTTTCTCTTCAATTGTTGAAGTGAAGATTTTGCCAAATACTTGGTAAAGTTGTTCCTTAAATTGAATTATTAGTCTGTTAATCCTGATAAAGCTTTGTCTATGAAAGCCTCAAACAGTGAAGGGATCCAGCTCAAAGCAGGGAAATAACTGAAGGCTCCTGTAGGAGAAGAGAGTAAAAATCCTTTAAGAGTTAACTGTCTTCATGGGAACTGGCATGGAAGGCAAACTACTATCTTGTACCAGAACAAAATGATAAGAAAAATATCCAGTTCATCCAGTTAAAAGTAGAACAGTTCTTTAAAGAAATAAGCTGAAGACTTAAAAACCATCTTGAACTGATGGCATTAGGTAATATTATGCAGTAGTCAGTCAAGTACATGACTTTGATTTTGCAATTTCCTTTCATTCAACTCATCCCTTTATTTTAGGAACGATGACTAACCTTTGTTTTCCTCCATAGAAATAAGCCCATGACTTTTCTGGTCCATGTATATAAATCGTCCCTTTCTGAAGTTTGTCCTGTCCAAAATGCCTAATAGCTCCAGCTAGGTGCATTTGTTTTCAGATCATATTTTATCTGACATCTGCATGTGGTCAGTGATTGTTCAGGTTGTTGCTGGTTTTCACCTGAAAACAGTCATCTTCTGGAAGATCATAACCCAGTAAATGTTGAAAATAGAAAAATGAATATGCTGCAAGAAGTAGAAGCCAGCAGAGTTGATCAGAGTGATAGGGGGACCACACAGCTGAGAAATGTAGTATCTGGAATCCTGTAAGGTCAGACTCAGCTTTCCAAAGCAGCAGCAGTGAGATTTTTTTTTTTTTTTACACTTGCAAGATCAGAGAATGTAAAGCAATAAAAGCTTAGAGSAAAGAACTGAATGTCCTAGCTCAGGGCGTCCCTGTTTGCAACAGCTCCTGCTGAACCACCCAAAAGGTTAAACCAGAGCGAAGAGCAGAAGCTAAAACAGCTTGTTAACAGCATATGAAACGGGAACCATTTGCTGTTGAGGCTGCCTGGTGAGAATGAGATTTATTAAAGTACTGCCAATATCAGAAGAGGCTGGAAATGATTGGAATGTGAAAATGTTCTGGTTTTGGAAGGGGACTTTGTGCTGCATCAGAGGATAAAAAAAAAATAAAATCCTTCCATCTCTTGAATGGAGCAGCAGATGAGAAGCCAGACTGAATGGAAGTGAGGCAAGATGAGGAGAAGTCAATGGTGCAACCACAAACTTCAGGAAGCTCAATGAAGGTGTGAGAGTGTGAGCCTCTGTGCCTAGAGAGTTGGCCAATTCTGGGATCCTGATTTTAACTTGTAACCCCTATTTTCATTGAAAGTCTACTCATGTGGTTTAGGGAGTCCCTTCGATCTTCCTTGCTCTGAAGATGGCTTACACTAGTTACATGTGCGTTTTGGTGTCTTTTTTAAACAAAGGCAGAAAAACTGTTTTTCTGAGCTTCAGCTTGCTACTTCTCTCCCTCTTTTCCAGCTGAATTTCCCACATTGCTTGATAATATCCTGAAATCTCAAGGGTAGTAAAACAAGAAAAAAAACTGTCTGACTCTAGCAAATGTACTGCTGAATAGAGGATCAGATGCTTTTCCAAGGATATTAGATAACTGAGTTGCCAGCTTATCCTACTAGTTGTTGCATTTTAGCATTACGCCATTTGGTTTACTGGAATTCTAGCTTTTCCCTCACTGTCCAGCATGCRTTTTCCAAGCGCTGCTATCAGTGCCTGCAAGTGCTAAAGCAGTTTTATCTGCTTACAGAAACACCTGTGATGCTATCTGACCACAAATTCATTCTGCCTCCGAGAAGGATCTCAAAAGGTGTTCTAGCTGGTGTGCAGTGAGCTGTGCTTTAAAAAAAAAAAAGAAAGAAAGAGAAAAAACTAGATGAGCTTAATGAGCTTTGTTTTCTAAACCATCAGTCGTGCTTGCATGGGCTGAACTTCTCATTTCCATGTTCTTTTTCCTCTGCAACCCTGCATCTAGAACATGACTCAACTACAATCCCTTTGAATCTTGCAACTAAACTAATGTTGGCTAGGATTTATTGGGGACTCAAAATACCCTCTTTTATCCAGAGGGCCTCTTCTCCTGCTAGAAAAAAGCCTGAAACTCAGTGTAAAATATTGCAGCAAGACTTTGTACTGCTAATTATTCAAGCAAAAGTGGCTCAGCATGTTGTAGGTAACCTTAGGAAGTGTATTTGATAGCAACCTCGAAAGGAAAAGTCGCAAGAGATGAGCTGCTCTTCGGTCAGCATCTGTCCTTTTAGGGTACATAATACTTTGTCAGATTAACTACCAAGTGTAAGCTAGGGACGACAAAGCCTCAACCTCCAAGCTGGTTAAACTTCAGTTGGCATCTCAGCTGCCCACACTGGCTCCTTGTGACCGGCCAGGCTCGCTCGTAGCAAAGAGTCACGGTGCTGCTGGCGAAACCGTGGCGCTGATTCCTCCTAATCCTGGAAAATGTCACTGTGAGGATTTAAAGGGGGCACGAGCCTCCCTCTTAGCACTGTTAAATCAAATGTCAATGTATATCATTTATGGAAGTTCCTACTGTATTGTTTCTAACAGCTTTAGATGTGGCCTAAACTAAGGGTTGCGGTGCAACCCTCCTAAACGTTAATTTATCCGGGTCGCCAGCAGAACGGTGCTCTGGTACAAAGGGGACATAATTGGAGCTGATTCTTTATTTTACTCCTTAAAATATCTTGACTGTGTGTCACTGTTCAGAGGGCTCGAACATTTAGCTAAATTATTCAGAAACTAAGTCAAATAACTATACTTTAGGGCAGTGAATGTGGTATCTGAATCTGTTCTTCAAGTGACCTAAGTGTACTTTTTTTAGAGTCTGCTTTCTCATATTTGGCACCGGATACTTCTTTATAATAACTTTATTTTGATGCGGAAGGCACTAAACAGGCTTACTAAAGCCGCTGCGCCGCTGAAGTCTGCTGCTTTAACGTACAGCTACTTCCTCCGTTAGCTACGTAATGCTGTGCTACGCTTGGCGTCTTGTGGCTGCAAAGCAGCTGTTTTAGTGCCCTGTATACAACGCGGTTGCGTTAGAGGGAGACCTTCTTGCGTGGCACGGAAGGAAATAAGAAATGAAAACTTCTCTTGATCTTAAAATACTTTCCCTGCCCCCGAATTACAGCAGCCTGCTCCATTTAAGCCCATCAAGGGATGCTGGAGTATTCTTACTTGCTCCAAATGGGGGGAACTTAGGCAAAGTTGGGGTGAGGGAGAGGCAGGAGGGAAGGCATCTTTCATGTACACTGGCTATGGACAGACTGATCCTAGCAATTACGTAGGATCARTGCTAGCTCAGACTGGAGGTTGCTCTTCCCACTGTAAGAGCAACTGGATTACCAAGCTGTCACCGCTGGCATACCGCTTTGACCTCGAAGTCCACTCAAAGAAGGCAAAGTAAGGCTGCAGACTGGAAAGTGATATAACCAGTTATATTAAGCTGTTTACAAACCCTTCGGGGAGTCTGAAATGTGAGAAACACTCTTGTGAGTTGTTTTGGTTTTCCTCTGAGGGAGTTGATCATTTCCGCAGGGTTAGTAAAAGCTGCCCAAAACCGAACCTCTCTGTCTTTGGAGGGTGAGCACGAGTCTTGTGGATGCTTTCAAAAGCTTACTTTAATAGAGTTTTGTGAAACTGAATGGCAGTAATGTGTTTAGGGACTGGTAATTGGAGATCCTTCCAAGGAATTAGACTTGCAGATGTTAATAATATGCTGGAGGAAGTCAACTTATGAAGATCTGTGCTGTGCTCTTTTCATCTTCATCTATTGAATAGCTTCTGTAATTGTTTAAAACATATTCTGGCAGTAGTTGGAATTCTTAAGCATTCACAGCCTGAAGAAACTAATTCATACAGCCTGAGAATTTTCAGAGCACTGAGTATAATTAGCTCAGATTCTGGTACGTGAAAATAAATGTACTGCACTCTTTATCTTAGATACAGTAAATCTGCAAGAAATATCTAGCATTGCATATGTAGACTCAGTTTATCCTGGCCTGGATTTTCTTTGTGGCTGAATATTTGTGCCAAATACTAGTCTCAACCTATTACAGTATTGCTCATTCTGGAGAGTAATTTGCAAATGGTTACACTGGTACAATTCATTTGCCACACTGTGCAATCAGGAGGACAGCCTGGGTAGAGTAACTTGCAAAAACTGCTCAAGGCAACGATGCGCTGATAGCCAGGGTTACTCTTGCACCACCAGCCTTATTGGGTTAGATGTTGGCCTTCCTTCTGCAAAAGGGTAAGACTGTTCCAGTTAATCTAT
This sequence comes from Rhea americana, assembly GCF_003343005.1. Classification (NCBI taxonomy): domain Eukaryota; kingdom Metazoa; phylum Chordata; class Aves; order Rheiformes; family Rheidae; genus Rhea; species Rhea americana. Next base: position 21,137,588 of record NW_028185037.1, on the reverse strand, counting down.
TTGGTAATATACGGAGATGTTTTCTGATAGTAGCCTTAAGTTTGTTTTCCTCCGTCCTCCTACCTCACTGAGACAGAGGTGATGAACCAGTTTAGTTCTGATGGAAGATAACTCTCGTGTTCAATATGGTTTACAATCTTGAGGATTTCTTAGCAGGGCATGCGCAAACTGGGCCATAGTTCCTCCACGCCGGACTCTGAAGTCTGCACGTGACTCTCCRACCAAATTAGTGCCTTTTCTTAGCGAAAGTTCTGCTATTTGAAGCAGCTTCAAATCCTAACAGCATGTTTCACACTGGCCTGAGGCATCCCCATCCCAGTGAGTYGTTGCGTTCCTCGTGGTSRTGACCGGATTAGTACTTTTGCTTTTGAAWGCTCTTAGCTGTTAGTGCTTGGTARCTTGCCCGTAACCTTCAATCAGTTTTCTGGGCAGATCGTGCTACTTGGAGATCCTGCTGTCAGGAATAAGGACGTGCCTGTGTCTTTGCTGTAGAATGGAGCTGCATCCTACTGCCTGCGTTAGCRAAAACCTCTAGCCCCAGCTGTTCAGGTTTCCTCCAGCTAGGAAGGCTTCTCTATTGCTATTTATGCCTGTTTACATGTTTATGTGTTTAATCAACAGCCATGAGACTGAACAGGAGCATATAGGTGGCTTTTTTATCTAGCAGCAAACCAAAAATAAGTTTAATCAGATAATACCACCTTTCCCTGTTTAAGAAAATAAAGTATTTCCTAGTAAAAACAGCAGCAGCAGTGATTTAACAATGTAATCTGATCTAATATTAGTAGCAGCCTGTGCCTTTAGGGAGCAGTATAATATCCAATCCCCTGAATAAAGTCTGTCTCGCATTAAATTCTGGATCTCTTTTCAAAAGATGGCTTCCCAGAATTGTTTCAGTAACTTCATAAAGAGCCATGATTTCCTACTCTCTCCCCCCCAATAATATAATCAGGCTTGGGAAATGACACTGGCCCCCAAAATATAAAGGAAAATAGTATTGTCTTACAAAGATGTTTTCCCCAATTTCCCTCTCTCTCTCCAAGTTAAGACTCAAGTAACCAGGCAACCTTATGCGGGGYTTGGTACTGGCAATGCTGCAGCTGGAACTCTGGTTTTGTCAGGTTTTAATAATTTCTGGAATTTTTATATATACCAAAGAAACTATATATACACCAAAAACTCCCCAGTGGACTTGTTGGGGAGTTGAGGATGTCAGATGGCTGCCCTTGAAGTAAGGGAAGCGCCTCTGCTCGCTCAGCTCTCTTAGTTGAGTATAATTTTTCACAAGTCATGTCCCAGCTTAAAAAGCAGTAAGGCAGGGCTCATAAAAGGCATCAGCTGGATTTTGGTACGCGAGGAATCCTGCAGGCAGGCAGAAATTTGCATCGCGAGAGGAGGAAATAATGCTGCTTCCCTGAGACGGATTGCTCCTCAGCTTCCACGTTCGCGGCATGCAGCTGAATTTTTCCCCCCTCTCGCCTGTCAGACCTTGCTTCTGTGGCCTAAATTGCGTGCTATGCTCAAAAGCAGGTCATGATCCAAAGGTGCTGCATTGCTTGCAATGTTGGTTTCGTAAGGAAAAAAAAGAAAAACCTCAACTCTCAAAATTACCTTGTGAAAACTCTCACCTACAGAGTCTTTGCTTGGTGTCAGGATTGCTTAGGCAGGATATTCTTGTAAAACAAGCTGTTTTGTGCTGCTTTGTTTCAATGCCTTTGATTACCTGAGTGATGCATTAAATGTTAGGACACATCCAGTTGCACCCAGTTATCCTTAACTTTTTTCCTTTGGCAGGCTTCTAGTGATTCAGAACAGGTTAGTCCAGTTTAATGTAATACAAATTTAAAAATTGTATTACTCCAGTATCTGGAGTGATGTTGCTCAAATATGAGACTGTTAAGTAATATGCAGTGTAACTGCTTCTTTTTATTCTCAATCAAGTATAGTCTTTCCCCTCTGTTAGGACTGATGCAGTTATATTTAGAGAAGGTAGCTCAAATTTTTTTTGTATTCAAATTTAATTAGATGTGTAGCCTTAACGGGAATTTAGACAAACCTGCTTATAATTGGCGTTCTGAACCGAAGGCCTCGTGACCCATTTAGATGGTGGTGGTTCTAGAAAGCCGCGGGATTTTTGCCTCTAAACCGTTACGAAGGAACGACACGGGCAGAAGGATACGCTCTCGTCCAGTACGCTTCAAGTAGAGTCGTTGAGTGCATTGGTCCAGCTGGACCAAAAACGTCAGGTATGTTTTCTAGATGCTTTTCTTTCTGCTGCCATGGCTAAACRTTACAGTCTTGACATGGGCCAAAGAAACTTCCCCTGTGGCCGGCTCTGTTACTATAAACAGCCACTGATAATTAGCAACAGAGCCGCAAAACAACCAGGGAGAGAAAATAGCTGCCTCTTGGCTAAGCAAGTGGTGTTCTGCCTTGCATCTGTGTCAGACTGGGAGGCAGAAGAAACGACAGCGCTCACGGCGTGAGCGAAGATCCCCCTTCTGCCTCCTGCAAAGGAAGAGCAGGAGCTGAGCAGGTGAGTCCACGTTTTGACCTTGGTGCTGCGGGGATCCRCTGACAGCTTCGTTCCTCTCCGCGGGCCGCAGTTTCCCGGAGGCTCTGAGCTGCTCTCGCTCCCCGGAGTCATCGTTCCAGCCGCTCCTGTTTCTCCTTCCATCCTCTCGCTGTGTTGGACGCAGGTCGATGCAGCCGCACGATCAGATACAACTCACCTGACTTAGCCAAGGATTTTAAGATTTTTTTTTTGGCCATGTTTTTGTCACGTTAGTAGATCGGTTTCGCTGTCCAGTTCACTTCATAAATGTTTGCGTGGCTATGCAGGAAAGGGTGGGAGTGAGGAACCTGGGGTGAAAAAAAAAGGAAGAACAGACGGCTACTTTGAGAGGAAGTACTTGTTTATGTCGGCTTAGAGCGATTGAGAAATGTAGAGTATAATCAGCATATAAACCGGTAGAATATTTTGTGTGATAGCCCTGTGCAAGCAGTTGACTGTGAAACAAAACTACCCTTGCTTGCAAAACAGATTGCCCTAGCAAAAGCACCATTTGCAATTTCCAAAGAGTATCTATTCGGTTTCAGCTGCTGCTACCTGCATGGTGGCAGCATCTGTCTGTCCCTCTAGYAGATCTGTAGAACAAAACAAGCTGTGCAGAGACACAGCTGTTTCGGTTAAAAAATCGCTTAGATCAGCCTTCTCTGGAATCGTTTTTAATGTTTTGAGAATTGAGCAGTTAATGGGAGGTTTAGGCACGCTTGCAGAAGGCTGCAGGASAGCCTTGCCTTCAAGAGCTGCTCTTTCACAGCAGTATGCTCTTGCTCTGCTGCCRGGGTAGAGCACTAGAAGATCTGAACTCAAAACTTGAGGAATTTCCTTGTCCAAATGGCATTTTACTTTTGTGCCTTAAAAGAGGCATGACTCCAAGTGGTGCATGGCTTTGCAAGCCAGCTGAAGCAGGACTGAGTCTCCTTTCTGTATTTAATCCGAGATGGGATAATAAGCCGTATTCATCAATGACGTAGAAGCATTCAGCCAAATGTTTTAGTCCGAGGAAAAGGCAGCTATGCTCAGACTGCTTTCCTTCCCAAAGAGAACATGGGAGACTGTTCGAGTGCTTATTAAAACTGTACTTCAGTCAGTCTAGGCAACTTTCCAAGAGATGGCCAAGTGGCTTAAAAACCTCAGCACAAACCAACTTGAAAGAAAGAAATTAGATATTTGACAAATAACTAGAACGACTGGGCGATTACAGGCCTGCCAGCATAACGTAATGCTCGGGTGAAGCAGCACAGCTGTGAGTGTGTATGTCTGTGGGGTGTACTCAGGAATTAAAGGAGGGGGTAGGTAGTGCGCAAGGCGTTGTAGAGCCTGCGTACTCGCGTGTAAAAGGCAGCRACGATAATGGAAGATGCAGATCTTGAAGAGATGGCTAGATCAGTGGCTGGAGGTTAATGCAATACACTGTAAAGACCAGGATGAGAGAAGATGATAGCTTGCCTGCAGTCAATCCCCTTATGTACACGCTAGCGTTTGGACAGAATGGTTTCCACATTTTTAGCTTACAATCTCTGTTTTTTTCTTAGGTCCTTGCTTCGTTTTTTGCTTAGATCATGCTTATTTTTCCCTTCAAGACTTAAGGTTTTGCAAGCAATGCACACCTCCCCTGTTGAAATGAATCGTTTCTCAGGCTGGTAAATGCCTCAGTGATTGCCTAATGACTTCAGAGAAGGGGAAAAAGAAAAAAAAACTTCCTAAAAGTGCTGAAATTTTCTCATAGTATCCAGCTGCTCTCACTGAACTTGCCAAACTTACTAAAGTATGTATGTAATTACCTGAAATTTGCTGTATACTATGTAACTTTTAAAGTCGTATGCTTTGGCACTGGCTCAGAAATTCTAGCTGCTTGTAGAACAGAGCATTCCTGTTCTTGTAGGCAACAGCTATCTGGAAACATGCACTAAAATAGCTTTGTCTTAAAAGATTTGGACAAGATCACTGTTAACCCTGTTTATGCTCTATTTTGGGATCAATGGGTGTGCTACCCATCGTCTGATCTCTGGATGATGGTATCACAAATACGAGAACRTTGCTTGTCAACCTCTAAATCATAAATTATGTTTAAGGAGGGGGAAAAAATATACTGTGAACTATGATAGAAGTCGTTCGCCTGAGGTAGCGTGTGGAATAATTGCCTAGCATGAGCRTTTTGTACTTCTCTGGCATCTCAGCGCTCGCTAGGGACAAAACACTGGATTTTGTGGGCCGCAGATGTGATTTATATAGTTATRTTCTCTCCTTTGGAACCCAAAAGAAGACAGTAGTGTTCCTCTGGCTTGGTGTGCAAATGCTGTCTGTCACTAAGCTGTAGGCTGTAGCCTCGTCGAGCCCGTAACGTGTCGTGCTGGGCTTCACACACGCGTATTCTGACTTATGCCTAGATGCAAGGGAGTCAAAGTATAACAGATAAGACTTATAAAAGCTTCTCATATGCTTGGTACGATTTTTGCTTATGGATTCATTTTCAGAATATGCGACTTGCCAGTTTTGTTGAAATATAAACTACCACTTTACAGCTTGTGTCGTTATTGCAATGTGGCCAAAGGTCCAAGCGAAACATCTGCAGTTAGGCTGAAGGAAAGTGAGTGTAATCAATCCTCGTGTCCCCATATGCACTCTACAAGAGCAGGAATATATCTTGATCTAAAGTTCTGTTCACACCCAACCTCCATACAGTGCCTGAAAGTAAAGCTTTAAACCTTTTTCCATGGATGAAATTCTTCATTCTCCTTTCTTATAATTTGGTAAAACCTTATGGGAAGTAGATGGCAGAAAGTGGTCYTCTCGAGATAAATACTGTCTTATTYGCCAATTTACATTTTTAAGCTAATTAATGTTAACWTATTTGGSTGCTGCATGGTGYGATGGTCACAAAGGTGAAAGGGAAGTTGTCTTTCTAAAGCTTATTGCTGCTGTGCTGCTCCACTCCTGCTTGAGGAAGGGTTACCAGCTCTTTTAATACCTATATTGGCTGAATGATAGGTAAAATGTAAGCCCAATTTAACCACTTTTTAAAGGAAAGGAAAATACTGGCCTGTTTCTTGGGGGAATTATCAATGAAATGAAACCTTTGGACCTCATTAGTAAAGTGATTTTGCTGTATTAGAAAAATCTTATCAATCAAGTCTTGATTTTCCTAGCTGACAAAGGCAAAGAAAGACCTATTTGTGCTAGACCCAGGGACGGAGGTGTGCCCTTGCTGGTATTTTAATGCAGCTCCTCCTCACATACCATTTACTCTGGAGTTCCTCATCACGTACAAACTTCAGTAATATTTACTTCRAGCAGGTAAATAAATTTGCCTCCCTTTCTTGATAAGGCACAATGCCACTATTCAGACTTGCCAAGTTCAAACTGAACTTGGAAAGGAGCAGCAGAATTTGGATCAGTCTAAAACGAGCACGAACACAACGGGACTCATGAAAGAAGCCCTTCTGGGAGGCTGTTATTCTCCGACTCTGGTGCGAGACGCTCGCTTGGAGCCAGATGAAAGAACTGAAGGAAGACTAGCATTATGCTTACCGCAAAATTGGCATAATGGAACAGTAATTCTCTGTTGCGTTAGATAAAACCTGCCCATTCTGCTTCTTGCTATTGCACTTTAATACTGTAAGTGCTTTTTTTGGCATGCTTAAAAGATGCTGTTCTTTCTGTCTGTGCCAGTTACAACCTCTGTCTATCACGTGCTACTCCTGTCTCTTAAATTACCTGGTCCCTCCCCCTCATCTTCCACTTGAAGCGTAACTGTTTTAGGCATCCCTTAAGAGTCTTGCTTGGATGGCCTAAATCTCAGATATCCTCTTTTGTTCTGCCTCTTCATGCCTTGCCAGGGATAAATATTCCCAGCCTGGTGTCATCCTGCTTGTGGCTTCAGGCTGCCCTCCAGCCTGTCATAAAATATTGTGGTGTGAGGACCTCTGTGCCTGTCCAACCCTCATTCTCCTACCCTGTAACTACTTATTAAATGAGGTGTTTAGGGAAATTGAATCAAATCCCTCCTGGACAGTGAAATTAAGCATGAGGAAAAAAAGCCTATAGTCTTTATAACCATCTAATACAGCATGTTATCCGTAGCCCTTGCTCTGTTACTTGTCTGAGGAAGAGAAAGCTTTACATAGGTTCGGAGCGATTTCCGAGTAGTAAGAGCTGATACGTAAACCTGTTAAATTCTACCAAGTGGAATTTTGTCTAACAAGCCTGCTKGTAATTAGACATTTTATTACTAGTCTGTAATTAAAAGAATTGCCCCTGCTCTGGAACCTGTACTTTGTAGGTTTTACTGAGCCTGACTTTTTTTTTTAATACACACGGTATTTATGTGTGTATTCATATACACACTTAAATTTATGATAAACTAGTAGCCATTCAAGGGGTCAGCTGAAACCTCAGGCACTAAAGCAAGGCAGGAGAATCGCRTATGTGCCCCTCCTGGTGAGAGTTCAGCGTAGCAGCTGGAAGGAGACAAATAGGCTCTACCCCATGCAGGAACATAGCAAATCCAACCCCTGAGAGATGGAAATAAAAGGTGTAATAACAGCAAGGAGTTCATGAAGAACGGAAATAAGTACCTGTCTGTGCCGCAATTCGGTAACTCCGAGCAGGGCATCTCAGCTGCCCCTGTTGGTATTGAGTGGGTGGAGAAATGGTTTCTTGAGATCTTTTGTTCTGAACTGTTTGTTGTTTATAGATTAACACTTGAAACAACATCAAGCACTTGTGTGTTCAGAGTAAGAAAGTTATTTTTAACTTTTCACACATGATTTAAAGGTTTGACCAGCTCAAAAATAATTTGTAGTATTAGTTTCTTATCAAGGTGATCAAATTTGTGAACACCGGGAATTTTGGTGAGCCTAGMAGGAGAAAAATGGCAGTATTTTGAGTTGACTCTAATATTGGGGTTACAGCTCTAGTCGTTCTGTTCAAAACCCAAATAAACTCAGTTGACCACCTTCCACGCGCGGCAGGCAGTGACTGTTTGCTGTGTTCTGGCTGTGCCCTGGGAGCTGTGGGGCACGAAGAGCCCGCAGAGCAGAGGTCCATCTGGACATGAGAGGAGATGGACAAAGAGCGTGTGAGATCCAGCAAGTAGGAAAACCACAGAAAGCCCAGAGGTTGCAGCTCATTGCTGCTAGTCACTAAAAAGCTTCTGAACTGAAGGAACCTGCAAATCTGATGGGAAGAACATTTCCTAAGAGATTTCTGGGAGCAGCGAGTAGAATGTATTTGCAGAACCCTTTTGTTTCTGTTCCTGCTCAGTTTTCTCTGTTCTAAAAAGTTCATTCCTTTAGTTTCTGCTTATGAACTCTAGCTTTTGAGAGCYGTCTTGTGATACTTATTGAAGGAAAGGGTACAAGCAGCTTCATCTTGGAGATATTCTACTGTTAAGGACTTCAGAGGCCTCGCAGGAGGTTGGGACTAAGGTGGCCTGCTCTTCATTAAAAGTCTTTAAAATTACATTCCTAATAGGTTATTTCCACTGATGTTGGCTTGAGTATCTGTGTTGTAAGTAGGTCTCAGTTCCCACAGTATAAACATTTCTACCAAGCTGTACCGTYGACTTTTTAGTATTGTGGAAGCTTGAGGAGGGTCTTTGGGTCTTAGATGCTACTGTAAAGTAACTGACAACTTCCAGAGTATAAACTGGGATGTCCTTGTGGCCAGGGAACAATTGGCAATCTCTGAGTCATCTTCCTGGCATGGTRCTGGAATATCCTAGCTGTTTCTGAAATGGAACCTGCATTAAGTTTCCCAGAATTGTTAGTCTTATGTTAGATCTTCTGAGAATCAGATACATTTGTGGTGTAGGACCACAAACTGGAGGAACTTAGTGCAGTTAAGCATCATTTAAACATTAGAAATAACTGCATTTTAAATGGAAAGTCCAAGGGTAGGAGGGAGTGTGGAATAAAAGACCCTACACCAAGCAAGGACAATGGGAAACAGTAAGCAGGAAATAGGGTATATGGTTAAAAGGGAGGGGGGGACAATATCCTGAAAAATGCCATTGAAATTTTTTTAAATGTTGCTTTTTGTTGCAGATTAATCAGCCACTCGATGGGGATTAACAGTGGAGCACCTTTTTGTGTCGCCTTTCCACCTCTCTGTAGCAAGAAAAACAACTTCAGCACTTCTTCAATAATAATTATGAAACTGGTATTAACTGAATGGCAATTATGGATTTTTAACTCTAACTCACAGTAAACCAGCAAGCCATATGTTGAAATTCCTACCAAATAGCTTTTTGTTCTTATTATCTGATACCTTTACAAGAAGTTGCAAGATACCTGTTTGTATACGAGGAATATAAGCATTACTTGCCTGAGGAACAGAAGCTGAAAGAGAAGACACCCTAAGTTGTCCTTGGAGATATGGTAGTATTTATATAGATATAATAAATATATATATATATTTTTATGGTGATGAAAATGGCTCCTCAGAATGCTGACTCGGAATCTATGCAAGTTCAAGATCTACCTGTGGCACAGCTTCAGAAACCAGAAAACAAGGAGAATGAAAGTAGAGAGGAGACCATTAGTGAAGGATCCATAGACCGGATACCAATACGCCTCTGGGTGATGCACGGTGCRGTAATGTTTGGCAGGGAATTTTGTTATGCCATGGAGACAGCTTTGGTAACACCTGTATTGTTACAAATCGGTAAGTAATTCTTCTTTCTTTTAAACAAAACCTTGTTTATCTTTTTTCATTGGTTAAAATCAGAGGAAAAAGGAAGTGGAAGCTGCTAACTAAAAATGCACACTGGCAGTAAGGATTTTTTTTTTTGTACTTGTGCCATAGATTCAATTGCATGACCATGTTTACGTGGGAAGGTATCTATGTTCATCCTTTAATATTGCTTCCCCCTGTAAAAGCTTAACCTGATTTAAGTTTTGAGTACACATGTAAAAGTTGCCTAAAAGCTTCTAAAATTTTTTGTTAAAAGGTAAGTATTCTAGAAACCAGAAGCAGCAGCAGACCATAAAGGATTGCAATGAAACTTAAATTTCATTTATGGACAAATGCTTCAGGTTATAGTACTTGAGAATACGAAGTTGTATAATTTGGCTTCTCAGTTGTTAATGAAATGTTACCTATATATCAAGGCACTAGTGAGTCTTGTTTTACATGGTTAATCTGCCTTGTTTATCTTTAAACATATCCTTTATCGAGAAACTTGTTTTTATTATGCAATATTCAATTGTAACCTGATGAAAGGAAATAAGTGTTCATAGTTCATTCTTTTGTTCAACTCGATTAGGTAACTAAAAAATTCAGGTGGATTAGTGATCAGTGGAAGTTCTTGTCATGGAATTTTGTTAAAGCTTCTGCCCCCAAACTGCTTGCAAGCCTCAAATTAGCAAATAATTCTGTAATTTCATATTTTATCTGAATCACAAATACTAGCAAAAAATGTTCATAGGGTTGTTGGCTGTACTGTAAAGTAGCAAGTCATTAATAATCTAGATCCTTACCAGGATACAAATAGCTTTAGATAAAATGGAGGGAAAATGGGGATTACAATAGGAAGGAGATCACATTAAGTCTCATGGAGATACTACAATTACGTTTCCAGATAAAAGGCCAAACACTGTTTAAAAACTTCTGACGTTACCTTTATTCAGTCCAGCAATCATGTTCTGTCAGATATCAGAAAATACTGGATAAAGGTGAATGGAAGAACTGGACTGAGARTGCTTCATATGTGACTGAATCAAAGATGTGTGTGTGTGTGTGTACATAGCATAAGAGCATATACAACATACGCATATTATATGTATGCTTATGCTTGCTTTGGCTTATACACACAGTTGTGCCTTAGAACATGCCCAGTTGTGGCGAAACAGAAATAATGTTCATTAAATAATATTTACAGTGTTTAAAAATTTAAAGGTTAGCATTCCAAATGAAACATCTAGGCCAACAAGTGCATCAGGAATCAGKACATTAGTCTGATGAGAGATGCTGGTGGGCTGTTCCTCCCAAATATCCTGAAAACTTTCTTTTTCAGAGCTCAAGTGGGTTTTTTGGATCTGTTATAGCTTAGTAGATTACAAGTGTCCCCATAACAGGAACCTTGMGATCAGCCTGACTTACTCAATGAAACACCTGCAACTTCATCTAGGAATGTTTGATGTTCATAACCTCTTTTGAGATTGTGCATCTTTTGGATAAGCCAGGATTTAGAGACTTGAGTCCTTTCAATTGTACTAGCAGCTTTGATTCGATTACTGTCTACCGTGAATACAAAATACTTGGCATCCTGCTTTTCATGGAGGAGACCCTCAGTTTTGTAAGTGATTTAAACTTTTTTGTTCACTTTCTTATTTGTGCTGGCACTTGGGTGTTTAAAATGTATAGCTCGCTGAGCTGACTTTACCTTACCAAATGAGTAAGGTCAGACTGTATAAATAAACCATCCCCTTAATTATGGAGCACTCTAGTGGTTTCCAGTTCTTTTGTGAGCTCTTCTAGCAAATCTGTTTCCTCCAGATAATTGAAAATATCTCTTCCCTTCCTCCTCTAACCCCAGAGATCCAAATAACATTGAGATTGGAGGAAGGGAAGAAAAGAGCTCTCACTTTTAGAAAAGTTGGCAAATAGACAAATGCAAAAGACTGGCGATGCGATGGTGTGTGTATTTATATGCCCTGTAGATAAGGAAATGGAGTTACCTGGTTATAAGCTTAGCAGTTTGGAGACTTGAAATCTTTAGCGCTCTGCATATGCAAACAGTGTTGGTTTCACTTAAGGGTTAAGTAATTCATGGTTGACTTACCTAGTGTGCTTGGTAATTACCTCTGACGTGGTTCTGTTTACTTTTATCGACCTCAACATCTGTCTGTCTCAACACGAGCTGTGGCTGTTCCTCAGCAAAGGGGTTGCATATAGCTGTTAAACTGCCCTGATATTCCCTCTGCATCTTKTTTGGATAAAAGCAACATTCAGTTGTTTGCCGAATCATATTAATTTGACTTGAGAAATCCTTTCTGAGAAGGGGCTCCTGGAGAAGTATGATAACACAACCAACTAACTTTGCTCATAAAAGCCAAGGAACCAGAAGCCTTGGTCAAAGAGTATGCCAAAAAGTATGCCAAAATGCACATTGGCTCTTAAGAATGAAGCTTTCCTGTATGTCCTTGCATTCTACATCTCAGAGTAAACTTTGGTCCCTGAACTCTTCGGAGACCATGACTGAAATCGTAGGCCAGTTAGTACGTTAGACGCTTTTTGCTTGCAAGTGTTAGAGGGACTTTGCTAGTTATTCATGATTTGACAGATCAGTGGCTTGTCCTACTTGCTTTACAAGTCCTGAGACTTCARCAGCTAAAGGAGACAGTCCCTTGAAAAGTCCATTTCCAATTCAACAGTGGTTGAATTRTCTGTGTCTAAATTTTCAAAAACTTTCAATTTTTAACAAAAGAACTAAAGCTAGCAATGAGAGSTCTTTGGATTGAAGGATACTGTGAATTAGAAAGATCTGGAGGTYACTGAATGCTGTACAACTACCAAAATAAATTCTAATTTATGACTTTAATCTGTGCCTTTATTGCTATGCTTAAGCTGATGTTACAGTACCTTTTTAAAATACAGCCACAAATTAGTAACAGTCTTGTAGTCATAACTTAGTTTTAGTAGCTTAGCAACAGGAACAAGCCAAACATATATTACACATTTTTAATTCCAACTTGCTCTTTGATTTTTTTTATCCATTATCTGCAGCTTAAGAATTCAAAATTAAGCAGCTAATGTGTTTAGAACAATTTAGAGAATCCAAAAATATTGCAGATATCTTGAGTCTTGGCAGGCTGACTTCAACTGAGATGGTATTGCTTGGCACTTTCTAAAGCTTTGACCTCTATAAATCTTCGTTAACCATTTTTTAGAGACTTGTTCAATCAACAATTCCTCCCAACCAAAACTTCCAGCTCCTTTAGCGCTCCATGTTCAGTCCAGGGGGCTTGAGAAACCAAGTGATTTTTCTACTGCTATTTTGGATTTTCTCTATAATTAATGAAGACTAACCCCAACAAYGCAAATTATAACCTTGGGTGTTACAGAACCATGTAATATGTAACTACAGTATGCAATGGCACATGAGCTTTCACTTGGTAAAGGTATAATAAACTTCCTTACTGGTTGCTTTCTCTGCCACATTTCAACCATATATTACAAAACTCCATAGTGTGTGGTGAGGCCTTTCCCTTCGGAAACGTGTGGTACTTAATACTGCTTATSTGGGAGAGGGAATTAAAATGCCTGGTGTTGTTTATAAATGATAGTGTATTTTCTTCCGTTATTGAGCTTGGCTTGTAAAGATTAAATCTCTAAATCTCCTGTCAGTTCATAAAGGTTYAGGGAGAATTTAGCTATGTTTTGGAAAGGCTTTTGCAAAGTATTTTGAGTGAGTGAAGGTGAGGCAAAATTAATGACTGGGCTGATGGAAACTTAAAGGAACTGTTAGCTTTTTAAAAGTAACCTGGGCAGCAAAATTAGGTTATATGACCACTATTAACAACACTTAAAAATTATTAATAAACATCAGTTTGATAGCTTCCTTCAGATGATTTGGAATGTAATTAAAGTACAGTTTGGCTTGTAAGGCAACTGGTAAATCCATTGGTTTCTCTAAAGATGGGACCCAYGTGCCTGTGCTCAGTAATGGGTCGTGGCTTCTAGCATGAAAAGCTTGACGTATGACAGGTGAGTAGTGGTGTGGTGGCTGCAAACATGAAGCTTCATGTTTTAAATTGAAGACAATAAAAGCTTTGCCAAGCCTTTGCTAYTGCTTCAAAGGCTTTTCCCAATGCTGTTGAGTGCTTATGAATAGTTAATAGGCACAGAAGTGACTGTCAGCCCCAGAACTTTTCCTCGCTCTCCTGCATGAATTATTTAATGCCTTACACTCGCGCTTTTAAAAAGAAACAAGGTTMGTTTACGTAAGGAAAAACGCCAACAATTTCTCTGTCCTGTTTACCTGTGTCAGATAACTTAAATGTATGGATGTGTCTGTATAAAGCAAATACYCCATTTGGGTTCTTTGACCTAAGGAATGCATCAGATGAGTGATACTCTCCCATCAGTCACTGACGTRTCTCAACTCTAATGCTGTGTAAAATAGCTTCCATTTCTATGTATTTCATACGTGAGCACTTAGCTGATGGCGTTGTGTRGTTATGCTATGGAAGTTCATGGGCTCTTGTCGTAAACATTAGCTGTTCTAGCATTAAATATTCAAGTTGGTGGTTTTAAGCTTAACTCTGTACATAATGTTCTTTTTAAGGCAATAACACTAAGCAATAGTATTTCAGGAAACTGAATCCTTCAGTGCTAATGAATAGTTTGTAATAAAGAGGCTGAGCAGAGCAGAATGCAGTAGGGTATTTTTGTTTGGAAAAGAAAYGCTTTCTCTCATTATATACTCTTGAATCAAAAGGATGCTAGAGTTACTGCAGCATTATAAATGTGGGATAGTCAGTTGGGGTTTGGGCTGTCATCTTGCTGTTAAATTTTTCTCATCTACTGTAGCTAAGTGCTTTATCTCATCTATAAAATTCTTCCAGCCTAAAGATTAGCCATACTGTGCTTTAAGGGTCTTGAAATCTAGTTCATGTGAAATTGCCAGGATGGAAAAAGGGTATTAAGCAATAATAAAACTGCTGATTTGGGGGAATCTTGCAGTGGTTGCTGACAAGTCATCGTCCTAAATAGATTTAAAATTACGTGATGAACTTCATACTGAAGCAGTTAGTTTCCCTATTGAACCGTTGCATTGATACTCGTCTAGAAGAATGAATGTAGGTGTGTAAGAGATTATGGAGATGTCGTTAGAAACCAAGCATGAAAAGTTAAAGATAAGTTAGCTTTTAGCTATGTTTCTTCAAAGGAATTAAAGTATCAGTTGCTTGTTCAAGTCAGCGTGGAGGAGGCTAGTCTTAAGGCTAAGCCTGAGATCARAGGAAATCTAAAAGCCTTAAAGAGCTGGTTGGGAGAGAGGGGAACGAAGGAGTCGGATGAGCTTTTAGAGACTGCCTATAATTCAAATAGAACAAGGCCAACTGGCCGGAAAGACCCTTGCAGATGGAGGAATCTCTTCAACGTGAAAGCAGCACTGGCTCTTCGTTTCAGCTCAAGTAATCRAACTTATTTTGCGTCTCTATCAGAGCTTACATACATATTTCTTTACTATAAGTGTATAACCATCTTTGGTTCTCAAAGTTAAATCTTTGCATGCGCCAGCTCCGTGCGGTTTTCTGGGCATAGCTTCATTTCATCCTGGGG
>NW_028185037.1:21058283-21122523 GCF_003343005.1 Rhea americana | reverse complement strand
CTAAGAAGGACCGCAGCTGACCTAAGGACAAGAACTGGATTTACAGTTGAACTGAATGTACTTTTTCAGCGCTGTTAACTTTGCAGTTACTGTCTCAAAGATCATGTAAAGTTTGTATTCACATCTCGAGTGCCTGARCATATAAAACTGCAAATACTGTGCCTTTGAGGCAGGTGGCCCTAGAAAACTTTCACACTTATCACTTTTTAGTTATTGTCTAAATTTTATGCCCACTAAGGGATTGTGTAAAGATTAATGGTACTGAACTTTTTTTATTTTTTACCAAAAAGCAAATCTGTAGGGCTTTCCTATCATAAATCACTTTTCTCTTACATAAAGGAACTTTTGACCTAAAATAAAGTAGCACAATTTTTGAACACATGTAGTATTTAACGGAAGGTTTGAACACATGTAGTGTTTAACTTAAGGCAGCTTTAAAGGAACGGAGTTGTGCCACTCTCCAGGTTTCGGCGTTCTGGCAGCAGTACACAAGTACTTTATTTTCATACCAAAGCAAATGCCACATGATCTGACAGTTGTGCAAAAACTGTCACTTATAGAGCTTTTTGTTATAACAAAGTTCTGTTTGTCCTTAAATAACATTGACTATGGGCTTCAGAAGCATATACCAGATTTTCAGCTGGGGTGAGATGAAGATTCAAGCCGGCTTAAAGATCTTCCAGGCTATGCAATTTTGGATCAATGGCCTTGCAAGGACAGCAAAGTTGAATGTAAAGGAATTCGGGGGATTCTCCCATAGCATGAAATGTTTCCTATTACTTAGCAGTAGGTAGTATTTTTATTCCTTTTTCTATGGCTGAATAAGGTCTACCCAAGAAGCTGCTTCTAAAATAAGTCAAACTTGCTCTTAATGCTGGTATTCCTCCTTCCAAATCTCTAACCGGACCTTGATCTTTTAATTATGTACCATACAAATGTTAGCATATATAATTTTTTGCATAAAGAGTGTTTGTAGTAAAGTTTTCTTGTGAGAATACKCCTTTAAATCCTCAAAAAGTTTTGAGAGTTTGCAGTTTGAGGTTAGTGTGGGTAACCGTATATCGCATATGAGAAACACTAACACATCTGAGAACTGTGGATAAATAGAAAAAACACTGCATGTAAGACAAAGCAAATGGTGTAAAAACACACACTGTTAGCTCTTAAAGGAAGGTGGAGATTCAAAAGCAAGTTAATTTTGTTGCTGTCCTTGCTCTTGAAATCCTTGTGTCTGCAGAGATTGACGTTTCTATGTGGCATCTGTGACCAGAGCTTTAGGCTTCCAAAAATAATTTATCACCTCCTAAGAAGGGAATAGACTTCTATCTTATGCAGATACTTACTTCTACCAGTAAGTCTTTCTTGTCCAGCATGCTGCCTCCTTTATATATTAAGTAGCCAAGATTTAGGAGAGTTTAAACTCTCTGGAATGACTTCAGAGTACGTTTGCAGAATCTGCAGAACATTGACATCTCTGTTCCCTTCCTTTTTTGARTATCTTGTTCTTCCCTGCCCCAAGTATTAAAATAGCAGAAATAAGGACACCAGTAGGCTGCTTATGGGACTACATTGAAGGATTTTTAACTTGAATATCAGCCAATAGCTTTTAATTTTTTTCCACAGCCTATGGCTCTATCAGTTTATTGTTATCATCCTTCATACCTCTCTCTTGCACGGGATCATTGCGTAGCCTTGCAACTCCTGCTTCCCACCCATACTGAACTGCCAATCCCTCAGTTAGCRTAGGCAGGATAGGTCCAGAGGTCTGCATTTCCACGGAGAAAGTTGGAATACAGCCCTAGGTTTCCTTCTGTTTTTAGAGGGAGAGCTCCAGTAGAAAGGGTTATTTACAGCATTTAGGAAGTGGAGGATTCGTATAATATTAGTTTTCCCKTATTAGTAGAGTTGAAACAGGGCTCCCCATTCCTGTGCATAGCGGAGCGRGGATGGGGAAAAGGGGAAGTGGGGCCTGTTTAGACCTCCTGAGAACGTGCTAAAATTGAGTGGTTTTAAACACATTACACAACCTCTTTTCTAGTCTAAACCCTTCCTCTTGATATGCTTCCCACCCACATCTACTCATAGCCAAACTTGCCAAAGCCCTCATCTTACTGGACTTCTGTCCAAACATATTCTAGGAGAGCAAGCACATTAGGTGAACAGTTAATATATGTACATAAACTTTAAAAAGTGGCTTTGTCAGTGATAGTTTGAGCTTCAATATGCTGTTGAGAACTTGCRTTTGACCTTCACCTGTGACTTACAGGTATCTATGCCCTTAGGAAAATAGATGAAACACAGTAGTGTTTCCATGTTCCTTATTATGAAGTAATTGCCACCYGGGGAGTTTTCCAGCAGGCAATTACCTTTCCTTTACTGTAAAAAGAATCCTTTCAGCTGCTTTGRTGCTGGTGATGGAGGCTTGCAAACGCAGAACTGAGAGCGAGGCACCTAGCTTTCGAAGCTGCAGCGTTGCCGTGCTACTTCAAGACTCAAATCAACGGTTTTCTATTGAATGTGGAATTAATTGGGAAACAGATTATGAAAAGAGAACAGCGGAGAGCTCCGTAATGAACTRGAGCCTTATTTTTTCAAGGAAATAAAATCAGGGCTGCTTTTTGAAATGCAAAGAATGTCAACAGGCCATTGCCAAATCACGTCATGCTTTAGCAAAGCTCGTTTCAAGAGGATTGTCAAGGCTGCTGCCCCGTAAGCCTTGTGCTCCTTTGAGGCTCCTGTGTGCTTGGTGCAACAGCAGTTTTGTTGTGATACCCCCTCTGGGACCCCGTTTTAATGATGTTCTTCTAAACCAGCAACAGCTGAGAAGGTTTCAGATGCATCTCCTTACTACTACTTCAGAAGAAATTATTGGGAAAGTTTTGAGCTGCTGATTCAGTTCAATGGTAAAACTTCATACAAATCCATTTCAACTAAACAGGGGTAAATCAGGTCGCATTTTATTTGTGTTGGCTTGGATAAACCCCCAGTAACTTGTATCACTCCATAAATATGTTCCTGTGGATGAAGTCTTGAGTAGCAGTGGTCGCAAAGCAGCACATAGGCAGATTTTTCCCTGAATAGACAACCAGCCTTACACTGTCCTCTCCTTTGGTGAACTTCAGTAAGAGCCTCATGGTGTTTTCTTGATAGCATGGTAGATTCAAGATATTTAACCTGAATGAAACCTGCTTTTCTACAGAAATAAATTGGATTTAAAATAGCTTCAGTGAGGAAGCAAGCATAACTTGTCCGCAATCAGAACATCCTGAAAACCTGAATTCTGCAAATAGGGGAAGATGAGTAGCTAGTGCAAGGGAGCTGGTGGAAGGAGGGAGGGAGAGGGAGAGAGATCTTTGGCAGGGGGCAGTGATGAGCAAGTAGTGGCTGGTGAGAGCAATAAACTATATGGTGAGCGCTGCTACAGTGGTTGGTGAGTCCTCCTGTATCTTGAAACTGAAAAGGGATTTGAGTCTTCAGTTCTTTGCCACCTCTGTTTTGGAGAAAGGTTTGTAAGCCACATTCCCACTGTTGGGAGAAATACTCAGCAAACAAGGTTTCCCCTTTCCAGTTGCTGTCTTTGGAAGTTGTTCCACTTTGTATAAAATTGCATAAACATTCTGCAGAGCAGGTTTTTAAATGACCGTAATGTCACTGTGGCGTCTGTCCCGATGATGGGATCCCTTAGTAAAGCTGGTGCTTTATGAAGTTGTTTCAGCCTTGAAATGCTCCTTATCCAAACAGGTAGGGCGTTCTGAAAAGTGCGGATCTGGATGCAGGTATCTCCGTGGGATTGCATAAACAGAAGGACTCGAGTCTGAATTTCTGTTGTATCTAAGGAATTGGTGACCACTATCTTATGCAGCGCTATAACGAAGTTAGAGGCCTCCTTGCAGGTCCTGGGCAGGCAGCCAGGAGAAACACGCAGTGTGAGGACAGAGCTGCTGATCTGGTTAGACACAGGCACCGAGACCCACTTCTGCATGCGTCCTCCACACTACATTTTGCATGGCAACCAAAGGGAGACTTAAAAAATAAACAAACATGGTGGAAAATGAAGCTCTGGAGGTGGAGCATCAAGGATGGCCTTTAAATGCCCAAATTACAACTACATCATCCTCTACCCTCAGATGACAAAGTAGAAGGTGTTTTCTTGCAGCAAGCTCTCTGCAGAGAGTTACTTGGGAGCCAGAACCGGAGCCATAAAGTACTGCAGACAGGTGAACAAAAAGGATCAGCCCCTGCTGTGTTCTCATGTACACAGTGCTTAAAAACATGAATTTCCTTCTTTTACCGGTTGGCTGCGAACAACAGACTTTCAGTAATTTGGTCTATGGGAATTGAGGCCCCCACAGACAACGTGCAAACTCCAGAAGTGTCTTGCTTGAGRAGAAACAAGTTTTTGCTCTGGAGCTGTTTAGTATCTCTTGCAAATCTTATATCTGAATGCATCTACTTGAACTCAATATTTTTCTTTAGAGGCTGACAATCCAGTGCAAACACTGCAGAGTTCATAAAGGGGTCAGGAAAACTAATATTGAATTAGCGGTTCTAAAATTAGCATTAAAACTTGCTGCTCTAGAAGAAAACTAGACSAATGTAAGCCCAACGAAATGCCCCTGGCACCCAGATAAATGATTGTTTACCAAGGATAGGTAGTTGCAGTAGATACTGTTGCAGCATTGGGATGTTTTTGCTTCCCGATTTGGAAAGTCTGGTGTGGTGTCTATCTGAGCCAGACATTTGCTGGCAAGGAAAAATCATAACAGGCATACCTGCTGTCTCACATACAGTACATCAGGTGACTTTAAAATGATTATTTATCGTATCCTGATGCAGCTTAGGCAATTTATGTAACGATGGGATGCGGCTGCAGAACCATCCAGGCCTGTGTTTTGCTCCAAACTGGAGCACGACTGAAGAACAGATGCGCTGTGTTGTACTCTTTCTTTACCCTCCCCCTTGAGTTATCCAGAGCGTTACAAAAATAGTTTGGTTTGCTAAACTGCAGTGACTGTTTATTACCTCCGTAGTAGTTCTGTACTAAACCTGCCTTTTTAGAAAAACTGCTAATTCCAAGCGGAATTAATAAAGGGATTTAATCCTACTGCTAAAGCCTTTGCAACAGAAAATTGAATGCTGCTTGCTTTATGCTGTTTTTTTTTTAATGACAGAAGAGGATAATTTTGTCATCAATCCAAAATGAAAATTGTGCTCTTGGATTTGCATTGAATATCTTTTCTTCCCCTCCCCTTCTTTTATTCAACAAATAGCAACATGCAAGAAACACATTGACGGTCCCGTTCAGCTGGGACTGCCCTGGTCGACAAACCTGACCTGGCTTGCATCGCAGAGGTCATCACCACCAACAACTCGTGCCACCAACAGCAGCGTTGACATCCCTTTCCTAGTGCTTTTCCCCCATTGCATAACTGTGGAGGAGCTGAAGAAGAGAGTATGTGGGAGCTTAAGTTCATTTGGAGACAGTAAGCAGAAAAAGGGAAGAGGCATTCAGCTAAAAAGCTGAGGGTGGCTCTTTCTCTGTAGTTTTAATCATGGAGGACTGTCTAAGCGCTGCGCCCTCCTTTTCTGACATAGCTGGAAGTTGGTGGTTGTAAATCTTGTGCTGGAGATCCCATAGGTTTGGATAGCACTCGGCATGTGAGGGGTTAGCGCGGATAAATGCAGAGGTTTTTTTCTGCACTATAGATTCCTACCATGTTGATCTAGCAACTGCATTTAAGATAAATTTTCAAATGTTTTTAGATTGCAGCCTTCGCTAGAGGCGGTTGGTACAACTTTCTCCATGTTAGGTATTAAAAGATTCTCCATTTCAATCTCAAAAATGATTTCTTGTGCTGGAAGACTGAATAATGCCATGCTGTTGAGTGCACTTGTAACATCTACATAACTTGTTCAGTTCCTTTACAAGTTCAAATGATAACAAAAAGGTTACAAGTGATGTAAAGTGGAATGGTTTCTCACAATATGATTTTTTTAAAAAAACTGGCCTGGTGGTTCTGTTCTGCTTTATCCCTATTAAGGAAGCTAATTTTGATAACTTTCACTTTTAGGAAGAAAATATTTCCTGTCTTACTGTTGTATTCCACTTCTTAACTTCAGAGGAAGAGGTTTTCAATGGTAAATTTACTCTGACATGTGTAGCCTCACTGGCTGAAACATAACATGTGCAAGTAAAGATTGCAATAAAAAAATAGTCTGCAGTATGAAGCCCTTTTCATCTAGTGTCATTACATTTTATACCAAACTATCGATCCTGGTTGTTTGGTGAAAATGCCTCCCTGGATCTCATTATCCTTCAAGCAGAGTTGCAAGTTGTATTAGTTTTTAAAAGTTCAGAAAAGAGTGGGGAGGCCACTCCTGAGAAAGCAGTACGCGGGTTATTTTGGAATCCTGACTTAGATTTGGGGGGTTACGTTCTATTTTAACTACTGAAATTTATTGTGTGTGCAACTTTGAAGTATAACTGCCCAAGCTCAAAATACTGAGATGAAGGTGATTTTCTTTTTTTTTTTTTTTTTGCTTATAGAAATACCAATATAATCTTTTTAATCAGCCTTTTTTTTTTTTTTTCACGAAAGGATGGATTCCTACTATAAGGCTTTACCCGAAAGGAAGGCAGCTTCCATCATGAATGGAAGAGGGCTATAGAGGGCAGAGCATGTAAAAGAAAAGGAGAAAATAAAAAGTGCGGTTGAATTAAAACTGTGTGTATGATAGTCCTTTTACCGGCATTAGTGTGTATAGAGCTTATTAAAACAACTGGTGAACTGCAGTGTTTTCCTGGAGCAGTGATCTGACTAAGTAGAAAATCATGGATCCAAACTAAAACCTGCAGTTCATTTGTTGAAACAAATAGGAAAAGCACTAATAGGATTTATGTTTCACTGGATGTAGCTATATGAGGAATTAGCCTCAATAAAGGCAACTGCATAGAGGAATGTAGTTTCTCTTTAGGAGCTTAGTATGGGTTATTTTCAAAATTCCCCTTTTTTCAAATATACAATGAATAACGATCTAACAGAATCGGGGCCTGTATTGATGTCTCCAATTCAGCAACATTTTTCAAATAGCAAATAACTTAAAAGTGAGCRTAGCGTTTGGTATTTGAGTTTTCGCTGGCAGGGCATCCCCACTAGCACAGTTGTGACAAGTGATCAGCCGCTGCCAGTGTGTTTATTCCCATCCTAAACAAGCGGAAAGCATAGCGAGTTGATTTTTTTTTTTTTTTTGCAATGTAATAACAATTAGCAATGCACTTTTTTTGCGGGGGGGGGGAGGGTGTTACAGTAACGATGGCTTTTTGGTAGGCTTTGCTTATGAAAAGGAAGTAAAAAAGCACTTTGAGACTGCATGACATGCCTGGCCTCAGGAGTGTGGGTAAGATCGTTTGAGCTGTTTAGCCCTCTAAAAGTTTGGGTGTTTCCAGCTGGAAAAATGCCTTTTAGAGTACGAAGGTTAGGCAAGGTACCTGTAACGTTTGTTAGCTATTATATTTGGTTTGCTTTAGGTCAGCTAGGGTAGTTATAGAAGGAGCTGCAGGCACTTCTTGCTGACCCTTAAAAGGACCACGCGAGCGGGATCCCTGCTGAAACGTTCACCATTTACTCCTGCTCTGCGCTCAGCGTCTCGTACCCGCCCGTCGAGGCTGGAGGAAAGCGGCTCTCCTTGCTGCCTGCGATTCGAAGGAGGGGATGCGCTGCCGACCGCGCTCTGCGTGCCCGCCGCACCAAAATGCTTTCTTTTGGCTGCCTTGGAGTCTGCTCGCCGCCCTTTTCCGAGCTCCGTTCCCGGATACGCCGCCCGAACGCCGCGTTGAGCCAGGTGTGCGCCGGTCGCTTGGTTGGCAGGGCGGACCGGCTCCTTGAGGGTCTCCTGGGATCCGGGGGGTTGTAGGGTAAAACGGCCAGAGCAGCCTCCGGTGCAGTGAATGGGAGTTTAACCTCGAGGCAGTCACTTCCAGGCCAGCGGGTTTTGGGGTTTCTTTCTCTCTCTCCCTTTTTTGCTAGAGCAGCATTTAAAAAGCCTTCACCCTGTGCAGCAAGAGTCTCATAAAACATGAGCTGTCCCCTCCCGGCCACGCTCTTCATCTCCACCATCAGCCGGGTCCTTCCAGGGGATGGGAGAGGGTCGGTTCAGCTTGGGCCGAGCGAGGATTTGGGGGTGACGGTAACGGTTTGGCTCTGCTCGGAGAGGGGGAGAGAAAAAAAAAAAACGTTAACGCTGGTTTTTGGTTCGGGTTTGGGTCAGCTCCGCGTCTGGTCGGGTATTTGCCAATAATCCCGCAGGGGCGACGACGACGCTGCCGCGTGCGTTTTAATTACAGCCCCGGCGGAGATCAGTGCGGCAAAGCGATTTATTGACGGCGGCGCTGATGCGCGGCGGGTGCCGGCGCTGCTGCGTGGGGCCTTCGAGCCCTGCAGCTTGCTTAACTGGCCAGCTGCGTTCTGGTGGCAAAGCGACGTGTTTCGAAACCCCGGTTAATAAGCGAGAGGAGAAGAAAAGTCAGGGCAGGCTTCCCGAGGCTCGGAAAGGACGGCGCGCGTAACGCAAACAGCTGCGGTGAATCGGGCGCAGCGGTGGAGAGGAGCTCTTGGCAGCCCGGCGCGTTTGTCACCACCMGTATTCTGAGTATAAAAGGTTCAGTTTCTGGTTTAACTAAACATGGCACTTTCCACAGGACCGAATGTTCTTTGGAAAAAGAAATGCCATGGTTTATGGTAAGGATATCATTCTAGGCCACCTTTAGGAATTGCTAARCGTCTTTACTATGACAGTAAAGTCTAGAATAGCAGTTGATCCTTTGGTCCTTCTCTAGCCAAAGTCGTATATGTTGCCTTTGGTTCCTCCTTTTCAGCAGCAGAAGGAGCAGTTAATACTGCTACATTTGTCTTTAGCTGTCTGTTAATTTATTGTGTGAGGAAGTAGAAAGCTGGATTGTTACAGGGATAAGAAGTTAGAAATGCTCTTCTGTCTGAATTATATAGTTACTCTTGTAGAAGTAAGCTAGTAGAAGGGCAAGAAACTTATAAATAAAGCTTTAAAAGCTTTATTGGACAGCATTGGGGGCGCAGGTTTAGCTCAGTTGGTTAGAGCGTGGTGCTGCTAATGCCAAGGTCACGGGTTCGATCCCCATATAGGCTACGCTGACGGTTGGACTAGATGATCTCCAGAGGTCCCGTCCAACCTTACCACTCTATGATTTCATTTGTAATCACGCTGCCGCCTTTCAGTTTTCAGCTCTCGTCCTGTTGCTTTCCCTCTTTCCTTTGCGCACATACCTTTGGCTCCCTGTTTTTCCCTATATGCTTCTCTTCCTTGACAGAGCGCAGTAAAACTGTTATAAACAAGGAATTRTCAAGGAAGCTGCATAAACCTTTCTATAGGTTTGGCAGAAGAGCAATATAGCAGCAGAACTTAATGAAACACTGATGACTCCCACCCTTGCCGAATATTAGGAGGGGAGGATGGTAGTAGGAGGCTGAGAAGCAATAATTGAACCGAGACGGAAAATGGGAGAACTGGATGGTGATAAAATCCTGCAAGAGGCCCACAACTCATTCCTTCAATGCCATTTTTCAGAAACGGTATTTATCCCAACGTGGTTGCTGCTAGCGTGCTATTGCATGGCTAATATCAAAAGCTATTTCTGTTGACAGTCAAAACAGCTTTGCTAGGAGGTGATATTACTCTTCTACAGCTTAAAAACACCTCCAGGACTCTCTGTGTGAAAYAGCACACTAACATTTCTGTACTTAAGCTCTTAGAGGAAGAGAGCAAAAGCATTATTTGATTACCAGTTTAGTTGTTCAAATTTTTCTTTCAAAATGGGTGGTTCTTACCCTGACTGGCGCGGCATGCAACCGATGCTATCAAACAGAACCTGTTTTAATAGTTTGCRAATTCCTGGAAACTTTCTGCTGTGAAAGTGTGACTGGTTGGCATTTGGCTTTTAAGGAAATTAATCGTGCACAGGTTTTCCAACATCTCTAAACTATTGCATCGTAAACTTTTTCATTTCTTTCACCTCGAGATCCAGCTTTTGTCTATAACCTTGTTCTTCTTCCGACTTAGCATGACTAAAGCAGAAACGCCGGTGCATTTTAAAGGCATGAAACTGCAGTAAAGGCCTTGGACGTGTCTGGTGCACGTAGCAGATGCCTATCGAGGAGGCAGCCCCATCCTCACTTTGTATCACTAGAGGCAGCAACAGCCCAGGCRAGTGAGGCTCGAAGCCCAGCACGCTCAGCTGTCGTATGGAGAGAKCCCTGCTGACAGGGAGCTAAAAAGCAGAGGGAAGAAGATGGACTTTTTGCAATCTGATGATCGTTTATGCTCAGAAAAGCATGATGAGGATGCATAATRAACTCATTTCTGCTTATAAATGTAGGTAGTGCCCTGACAGCTTCTTACAAATGATGCAGGCTCAGCAGAAGTGCTCATATTTGGCAGACAGAAGAATCTCAGGATGAAAATTTTATAGTGGGAAGCTTTAAGTAACTCTAGATGCTGCTCTGATTTCTTGTTCTRTTTATTGCAGTAAGTCATTTGGAGACACAGAGCAAGTATAAGATGCCTGGCAACTTTTTAACTAGCATTTTTCTGTAGAAAGGTGATTGCAATCAAACACTTTCTGGTACTAATTGTGTATTATTCTGTGTTCTTTTTCTTCTGTRTTCTTCCACTTGCACGCTTGTAACTGAAGTGACCCTTGTGATCACACGTATTGGTCACTATAGCTTTTCCCCAGTTTGTGGTATTTGTGGTGTGTGCAGAACAGCTTCTAGAAAGCACTTGGCTCGAGCAAATGTGGTATTGTAATACAAGCTGGGCAGGAGTAATTTAAGAGCAAAACTTCCATGTGAAGCTGAAGTCCGCTCTTATATCGCAGTTTCTTGCGCCGGTCGCAGTTCCTCTTTCGGTCCACGGGTTACAAGGTGGTTTCTCATGGGTGCAGTATATTYAGCCGTACTCAGTACGTACTGCATTGCAACCTAGGCGAGCCCGTGGCAGCGCGAGGCCAACGCGCGTTGGCTGAAGGACGTTTTTGGCAGTTCAGAGGCCCTGCGCCTTTGCTCTGATGTTAAAAATCTTGATGGGAGGCAGCAGGAAGCGGGAGGGTTTGCGATTAAAGTTTCGCTTCGAGACAGTTGTCTAAATCAGCGTGCAGCCTCTGTGCCTCGTCTCTTGGGAGGTCAAAACGCACGGTGACTCGTTTCAGGCGTCAGGGAACGGGTAGGAGCGTGCACTTCGGAAATGATCGCAGCAGCCTTCCAAAATCCCTATTCCTCAGCCAGCTCCTCAAAAAGCCAAACCGCGGAGCTTTCCGCGGTTCCTGCGACGCTGCCTGTCCGCCTTGGCGAGCAGAGGCTGGGGTTTCACCTGCTCGGCAGGCTCGTGACCACCAGCGCTTTTGCTTGCCCTGCTCTTCAAAAGACAAAGCGGCTTGTGTAACCGATACGCTTTAAACAGATCAATGCAAAATAGATACATATTTTTTAGCAATATCCAGTATTTTGTGTGGGACAAAAAAGGCAGAACACAGAGTATTTGCAAAAGCATGACAGCTTCTTTCTGGTAGCACGGGGATTTGTACRGTGTTTACTTTCAGAGCGTAAGCAAGCCTCTAGGTGATGATTTCTGACAAATGGAAGCAGGAGCTTAGCATCCTATTCCCATATCAGATCTCATTGTTAAGCGTATAAAGACCTTTTTTTTCCCCCCAATAGAACTTATCCAAAAAAAAAAAAAAAAAAAAAAAAGAGGTTTTGAATAGAAACTGCTGCATGCGACCTAATCTTTCTGCCATGTAACTCGTGACCTCCCGCAGCCCTGAGACTGATGGTGACACAGTGAGCATTTCCTGTGAACCGCCAGCCCTGCGGGTCCCACTATTGTTGGGCCCTTTTTTTTTTGTCTGGGAAAAAAACAAACCCTTATTTACTAGAAGCCAGTGTCCTGTTTGTTTGTAGCCGGCTGGGAAATGCCACGGTGCGAGAGTCTCAGTGGCAGCCGGCGCTGCGAGCGCGAGCCGCGGCCGGGTGTTTTGCTCTCCGTCTCGCTGATTCGTCTTGACCTGCTCCCTGTTCAGTTCACGGCACAAAATGTATTTACCCAGGGTGTTGTGCTCTCCCCCCTCCCGCTCGCTGTTTCCTCAGATTAGCTGTCAGTAAAAACACTAAAGAATTACCTTTCATTTATTATTCCCCCCGCCAAGAGGTCGCCGCGTTGCTTTTCCGAAGCTGCTGCGTGGAGATTGGCGTTCCCACAGCCTGTTTTGCTGGAGCCGCTACCTGCACAGGCGGACGCGGCCTTGGGAAACTGCGGGCGAAAGAAAGGAGCAGCGTTAAGCTGGTGATGGGATGCAGCTGCTTCGGGCTCTTGAGCCTCCACGCGCGTCCCGGCAGCCTCTGGTAAAAACGTTTGCTCTCGGATAGCTCTCTCGGCCGTACAAAATCAGCCCCAACCCAGTTACAGCCTCTTCTGGATGTGCAGAGCAGCTCGCAGTGGTTGAGATGTTGTGTACTTGGCTGCTGGATTTTGTGGCGAGGCAAGAGCATATGGGTGACAAGCTTGTGCTGCGTAGGACTTCCCTGACGCCGGGTCTAAACCGCGGCACCGCTGTGTCTCTTTTTGCACGTCAGACACRGGATTCTGCTGGGCTGCTGGCCCAGTGCATCACCTCGGCAAAGTTTATTTCAAATACGTGCTGTATCTGTGTCCTTACTGCTAGGTGGTGGTATCAGAAGGAACTTCTTGGTGTCAAAATATTCCCTTTATGTCTTTGTTTCTTCATGTCCTAATCTTACCTTGTATGTCTAGGGTGCCTTCTTCGCTGTCCTCCCATTTATTTATTTTTTTAAAAACTATTGGATGAAATGGTTGACTTGTGTAGGTGTAGTAACATGTATATACAGAGAAAGGAACCATTAGGGTAAGTAATTATCTTTGATTGCTGAACACCCTTCGCAGTCATGATTTCTGTGGAGTTGTGTTGATYGAGTTCATCCTCGTTGTGAGGCAGCAGACTTTTGAAAGATATAAAGATATAAATAAATGCGTACATATGTGTTTATATATATAWAAAAACATGGTTTATGTGTGTATATATATATATAAATGTATGTATTTCAAATTTCAATTTCCTTATTTATGTTGCTTCTATTGCCAGACCATGTCTGCCGACCTAAATATGCACGTTATTTGTGTAGACACACATATACTAAAACCAAAACTGTCTCTTTGAGGGAAAAATGTTTTGGGGTTGGATTTCTTCTCATCTGTAACCTCTAACTTGCATGAAGATGCCTACTGCTGTTCTAAAATATTAAAGCAACCCAATGATGATGGGGTAGGCTTCATCTTCGTAGGGCTACAAAGATGATCAGAGGGCTGGAGCACCTGCCCTMTGAGGAACGGCTGCAAGAGCTGGGCCTCTTCAGCCTGGGGAAGAGAAGACTCAGGGGGGATCTGATCAATGTGTACAAGTACCTGAAGGGAGGGTGTCAAGGGGAYRGGGACAAACTCTTTTCAGTTGTCGCGTGTGACAGGACARGAGGCAATGGGCAGAAAYTGAAGCACAGGAAGTTCGGCCTGACCATGAGAGGGAATTTCTTCCCTGTGAGAGTGACGGAGCACTGGCACAGGTTGCCCMGAGWGGTTGTGGAGTCTCCTTCTCTGGAGATCTTCAAGGCCCGCCTGGATGCAACCCTGTCTAACATGCTGTAGGTGACCCTGCTTGAGCAGGGAGGTTGGACTAGATGATCTCCAGAGGTCCCTTCCAACCTTACCGATTCTATGATTCTGTGATGATAGGATAAAGGTCCTGTAGACTCTGCCTCTGTGAAGCTTGAGTTTTATGAAGAACATCTACAAAGTAAATTTTGATGTTTTATGGGACAGTAGAGGAGCTGCTGGGCACCTCAAGAAGCTCTTTCCTGGAAGACCCATAGTAGAACATGGCTGTGAGCCTTGCAGAACTCTGGCTTTCCGCCAGCACTGCAGAGTGCAGATGCTGGAGGTGACAACTAGGTCTATACAGAAAGAATAAGGTCTTTCTGWCATCAGAAATTTTACCTCAATGTGGAGCGGAGATTTGCTTTGCTGCATATCAACAACAGCCTCATCAGTAACAAATCTCAGCTTTCACAGAGTGAGAAGAAATGCAAATGTGAGTTTTGAGTAACTAAACCTTTTACTCATCACTGAAATGCTCATATTATATCACTGGTTAAATTTCCAGTAAAGAAAAGTTATGCGCTTCACTTAATAAATGATAACTATTTGAAATGATAACTATACTGCATACAGCTGTGTGCAAAAGCACACGGCGATTTTACAAACCGTTGGCTTACACTTGGTACGTGACTTGCAAGAGCCCTGCCACTTAGGTTACCGAAGTGGTCCTGTCGCATGATATTGTGCTCATGTTGGTGGTTCCTGCTATTATACAAGTTTGAGAATACGAGAATTGCTCCTGTTTTGACTTGAATATTATCTCTTTCCTGTTTACTTAGAGGTGCACTGTAAGCTTTTTAGAAATTCTTCCATTTTTCTTGTGTGTGCTGCTATTATTTTTTGTATAGATTTTTATCGTAGTCTCTTTTTCCAAAGATAAGTATTTTGGCTTCTACAGCATAATTGAATAAAAACATTGAAAAGATTTGTCTAAAGAAGGCTCTCCAGCTCTRTTTTGAAATCACTGAGATTCGTGTCCTTTACTAAGCAAGCTATTTGATGGTAAATATTTGGATTTAGGCTTTTACTTGTAACATGCAGATGCTAGGAAGATCAATCAGTGAAAGTAAAGCCTGCTCAAGGAAGCATTTCAGTGTCTCCCTTCTGAGTCTCACGTGGAAAGGTAAGACTCCCTCGTTTTGGGCATGTGGCAGAGGTTGRGTAACACTCCTTTTTCCCTTTCTTCCGCCAGCTTGTAAAATCAAACCTAATGCAGGCCTTAATCTCTGTTCTAGTTATTACATACAAAGTTGACCTTGAAAGTACTGAAATCAAAGTAATGCTAGCAGGAAAAATCACCATGGTTTTCTTTTCAGGAATCTTAATGACATTTTAATGACAGTTGATTAACTGTGGCTAGAAAGCCTACAAAAAGTACTACTCGTTCCAGTTTGGAAATGTGCAGCTTTTACAATTGAGGGAAAAATATTTGCAAACAGGTTAGATTAATTCCATGTAGAAGGAATCGGTTTAGATAACTCCGGCTGGCGTTCAGATTTCTGTGCAGCAAAGCGTCGTTGCAGACTGCGGACGCCCGGTAGCGGCAGCGAGGACGTGGGGACGGGGAGCTGCGCCAGCCGCCCGCGTCCTGGATGCCCCCTCCTGTCGCTGGTCCCTGCAGGAGTCTGCACTCACGTTTCCTTGTTGTCACTGCTGACAGCGAAAAGCGAGAACGTTTCTTCCTCCTCGCCAAGTTGGGTGTCTCATTGGTGACTGCGGTACTAGAAGAGAGTCTAAATTGCATCTGTTCTGCTTGTATCTATCTATTTAATGGCTTTTATTCACGTAAGAAAACGTGAAACATTTCCTCTCCTGCATCTGCTTATGTACTTGGGAAAGGTAATGAAGTCAGTGGATCGAAGAGGATGTTAAAACCACGGGGGAGATGAAGGTTTTCTCCGCGCTTTTGTTTGCCGTGCTGCCCCGGTGGTTTGTGCCTGCTCGTAAGAGAGCTGCCTGGTGCGGCGGCGGGTCGAGATCTGGAGGAGCCGCGCTAACACCGCGGCTCCCTGATCGTGCTCTCTAATCTGAACGGGCTCCCAAAGCTCCCGACGTGCCCTGCTGAGTACGTCTCTCCGTGTTGCTGGCTAGATGCTAAGATACCACCAACCAGCCGGTAAAGCTAAGCAAGAGCTGTCAGGTAGCAGTTTGAGCCGTGATGTGAACAAGGGGGCACAGCGCATCTGGGCAACCGCGGGCCTTTCCTGCGGACCTAAAACCTAACACGGAAGGAGACGATGGTGAGATGGCAAACGSTGATGTGGGGCTTTGGCCTCAGGTACAGGTCTTCAGCTGTGATGCTTTCTTTACCCATTCTGGATGCTCATGGGTATGTTTGGTCTGAAAAGCACATGTTTTGGCAAAGTTCAGAAAAGGCAAGTCTCTTCTAATAACTCCAGACTCACCAAGGTGACTGTCGGTAGCTTATTAAGCCAGCAAAAGTTGATCCAAATTGCTCGGTTATGAACGCCGTGGTGGGCTGAAGGGAGCGCGCGAGGCACAGCTTGATCTCACCAGCAAAGGTCGAATTCTACTTGCAAACATGGTGTGTGGTTTTGAATAACAAGCATTTTTTCTTTACAGGGGTAAAGACACGGAGCTTTTCCATCTCAGCATTAGATGAACTAAGCAATGGGCTGTTTTGTTCTCGATGGTTCACTCGGGAGCGTGTTTAAAAGGTTACCTGGCTCGTGCTGACGAACCAGGGAGGCAGATTTCACATGACCAAGCGTAGCATCTCTTGTGAGCCAGTCTGCCATCTGCAGGCCAGTATTTTCCATGCTGGAGAGGTGTAGAGCAGGGCTTTTTATTTATTTATTTATTTCCTACCTCCTGTGCAGCTTTCCATCCCCCAACTTTATCCTCTGCAACAGGTTTTTGCCCAGGTAAATACTACATCAGCATCCCTACCCCACCATCACCAAAATAAAACTCAACGCACACAGCAAAGTTCAGCATAAATGGGATTTCTCGGACAGTTGTAGCTAATCTAGACTGGTGATGTGACTGTTAGATCTCTCGCTTTTAAAATTTTTATTTCAATGGCTTTTGTGTAGCTATCGTTACCTTCTTATCGCCCAAGTATTTGAAAGATACACGGACTGCGTGTTTGTTGGTTCCTTCATTATTAATAAGAAATCTAACGGAGTTGTAAATTTGGGAGGGATTTTGCTATARGTAAATTACTGCTCAATTTTCAAAAGTCTTAAGAAAATGTCATSTATAAAGTAAAAAGCTTTGTGCGTACCACATAACCTTTAAATCATTTTTGTCTTTGTTTTAGGTCTTCCTGAACAATACTACAGCCTCACTTGGTTCCTTAGCCCTATCCTGGGCTTGATCTTCACTCCGCTTATAGGTTCGGCTAGTGACCGCTGCACGCTGAGCTGGGGCCGCCGGCGGCCTTTTATTCTTGCTCTCTGCATTGGTGTCCTCTTTGGAGTTGCACTTTTCCTTAATGGCTCTGTTATAGGTAAATAACGAGGAATCATCACCTGCATATTTTTCTAGCCAACATTATCTGATTTAAGATTTTTGTTAGAAGCAGAGATGATGATGTGCAGTTGATTAACTTACGTTTAAAGGCTTTAGAAACCTSCACAACATTTGAGCTGTCCATCTGAAATGTTTTCATTCTGATTTGAAAGTTACAGAGTGGGTCTAAGTATTGTGCAATCGTAGCTGTAACTGTTAATACGGAGTTATTAATACAATGGTTGCCAGCATAATGTTTGCAGTTGCTGCGATGAATTTGGTCGATCCTTGACATGGGAAAATTGTAGCAACCTGTTCACAGGGAAATGTTTCCTGTTGTGATCCATTTTCCCTTTAATGCATATCTGGCAACACATCCTGTTTCCAGCATTATTTCAAAAATTATCTTTTCACTTTTTCTTGTTCTTTTCTTAGACCTGGTATTGAAAAAGTCCAGAACACGGTTAATATTTGTTTATCAAAAACTATGTGGGAAAATAATTTTTCCTGAGCCCCCATCAAAGCTGATAAAAATAGTTTCCCTTGAACATAGTTTACTACAGAACCTAATCTACAATCTAAGTCTCTTTGTAAATTTAAGGTAGGAGAGGTGACAGCAAGTACATTTGGGGAAATGTTTACATCATGGTTGGTCTGATGCAAATGAAAGGAACTTAACACCTAATAATATCCTCTTGGCTCTCTTTTTTTGGGTTAGATACAGCTCTATTGTGAAAAAGTTTTAGTAATTCAGGGAAATGAGTGGAACATTACTTTGGCTCAGTTCATTAGCTTTTTAAAGCCAGGTTGAGATGCCATATGATAGCTTTTAATTTTCTGCAAATTACAGTGGACAAACTGTTCCAATTAATGACATTTAGCTTATGTTTTTTGAACTTAGCCAAGCAGTAAGTATGAAGTAAGTATTTGAAGTTGGTATCATATGGTATCATTTATACTTTGTTGYTGTTTCTGCTCTAAGAGTTATTCCTCCTCCAGTAGATGTATGTAAAATGTTAGATTGCTGCCCTGGTGCAAAGTTTTACTTGATAGCAAGCTCTTACTTCCACACATTAGTTTAGGTCTGCTGTCATTGACACTGGCAAGCAAAGCTAACACAGAGCTTGTATTTTTATCTGGAAGTATCTCACCTTCTAATAAATTAGTGCAAAATACTGCCTTCGGTTTTCCTAGTTTTTTGTTACACGGTAAGTGCAGTGTATTGCATTGTTTTCTAGAAAACCTACGCTTTTCAGATAATACTGTGCTACTTTTGTCCAATGAAATGTTTTTCAAAGACAGGTTGTTGCAGTGCACTGAGAAAGTGAGCTACATTCTTTAGGTTTCCATTCCTGGGATGTGGCTGTTGTAGATTTTGRAAGAATAGCCTGTCCTCTTCCAAGAGAGCTTGGTGTGAACTCAGGTGAGAGCTACTGGTCTTCTGTAGACCTGTTTCCAGACTAGAAGATGGAGATTTGTCACCAACATTCAGTTCACATYATCAGGTACGAGCCATCTGATCTAGCATTTAGAGCAAAAACACAATATGCTAAAGGAATATTAGTCTCTCTTTAGTTGAACTTTGCTAAATGGTGGCTTGTGCCAATTTTTCGAGAAAAAAAATATAGCTTAGCAGACTCTCAGAAAGGGGACTATCTTGAGGTTTCCAGGAGAAGGCCACATTTGCAACCAGATTTCCTTTTAAATGGACCTTGTTTTTTTTTTTTTTTTTTTTTTATTGTGACTTTTATGGGACTTCTTCCCATTGTATGTTCACACTTTCCTATCCTTAATCTCCAGCTACTTAACACTCCTGATTTCAGCTTGAGACTTCAGGAAATGCAGCAAAACTGAGATACTGGTGGTATACTATCCTTTTATGATACCCTTTTTCATAACCTGGCCTCTGGCAATAGAAGTCTTGGGGACCGGAAGAAGGAGCACAAGAGTGTGCTACAAGAGTGCTATTGGAAGGTTTCTYCTGCCTCAGGACTAATACCAGCATGTCCAAGGAGTCCAGATGTGTATAGATCTTGTCTAACTGTTGTTCTCTCCACCATATGTTCTGTTCAGGTTTTCTACAAATCTGACACTGTAGATGTTTTCAGCTAGATTCAGCCTAGTGTGGAACACTAATAAACTTCAGCATTCAGAAGACTTGGTATAAATGAATGCTGAATATGCAGGAATCATAATGCTTGAGGTTTAGATGATTTTTAATGGTTTACCTGGTTCATCTCTTTCCATAATTGTTTTCGTCCATTGTGTTAACAGTTTGAACAGTATTGTGCATGTGTAACATCTAAATCTCTCTGATTCAAGAAATTCATGCTTTTGCAAACACTTTCTGTTTTTGAAAATATCCTGCTAAATACTATTGCTGCTTTTCTACTCTGTAGACCAAAAGTACTTCATCCCATCCTATCAACAGAAGCTGAACTGATGCTTTATGCAGWGACCTATAAATACCTTCATGTCGCTTCATCTTTAGAAGTTTTGTTTACAAAAGTGATCTAGAAAATTGGAAGTTTAAGAAAAGCAGATAGTTTAGGGGGAGTAAATTCTACTTCATCCTGTTGTACTGCAGTCCGTTTCATGTTAGGCACCATGTTAACTGTCAGGAATGCTGCTAGCAGCAGTTACCTTTGCTTGTAACTCYTAGATGTGGTACATAATTTTGGATGCTCTCCTCCCTCACCACGGCTGTCTTTTATTAAAAAAAAAAAAAACTTCAACATTTGGGGAAAAATACACGCAAAGAAAGTGAAATAGTAACCAATGCTTTCAAAGGTTTAAGAGGTGCTTTAAAAATTAGACTTTGAAAAATAAACATCTGTCTTAAAAAAGTAAAAACGTATCTTCTGTACCAGACCACCCATGAAGCTCTGCCAAAAAACTGAAATTGCCATTTTATTCCGTAAAGGAAATTTCTAGCAAGTGTGTTGGCCACCTTTCTCTTAAGGAGATTATCCTTRCTTTGAGTAGTTTTACCTTTGTGACTGAAACACTCAGATTCTTCTGTTTTTCCTCAGGTCTGGCTATCGGTGATGTCCCAGACAAGCAGCCCATTGGTATCGTTCTCACGGTGCTTGGCGTTGTGGTGCTGGATTTTTGTGCTGATGCAACAGAAGGGCCAATTCGGGCCTACTTGTTGGATGTGGTGGACAGTGAAGAGCAAGATATGGCCCTTAACATCCATGCCTTTTCAGCTGGTATGTAGTTAATYAGTGTGTCTTCTGCAGCTCTCACATCTTCCTAATGACCTAGTTGTCACCGAATTGATTTTTCCTGAACTCAGTTCTCTCTTTTTTTTTCATACTTTATCATTACCACTGTCTTACTAATACTGAAGTTCATAATGCTCTCTAGGAGAGAATATCTGTATGGACCATTGACTGTAGCATGGTAAAAAGTACTTGTAAAATAAAAATATAATTGGGTAAGTGCAAAGATCAAGTACCTTAGGAATAAAGTGACACAAGATGATGGTTAATATTATAAACTTTTTAAAGCAGCTGGTTAAAATCAGGACATTTCAGGATTTGGTACTCTGTAGCCAGGGTAGGGCAGTCCGTACCATAAATTTTAGGCTGAATAGACAGGACTGATAGAGCAGTAGCAAACTGAGACAAAGTCTATTGCTGTTTCTCTTAATCTTGATATCTTGGTATCAGTGGAGTGGGAAATAGCAGTGTAACCTAAAAGACAGTTTATCATAGTACATCTGAAGGTAGGTTTATGTTTCTTTTCCGTTGTGCCCCAAGTATTAAAAATGGGCATTTCCATGCTTGTTAATGAACCTCGTATACATAGAAGCATGTGAGGACAAGAACGGTAACCTACAGACCTGACTAGTGGRGAGATTCACTACTGCATCATTCATCAGCTGTAGATTCTCATTCAAAGACATGATTCTGGAGAAGTACCCTTTAAACACTTAAGCCCCTACCTTTATTTTCCACTCCTTCCCCAAATGCGTACCCTTGAGGCGTTACATCTCTTTTGCTCTGAAACAACTACATTTTTCAGTCCATATGTGCCATAACCCATTGCCTTCTTCAGGCTAAGGGAGCGGCAGTCTGTCTTGTGGTGGGTCCCTTCTTCTGCTTCTCCTGTTTGGCAGCCCTCTCTCTTGACCAGTCTTCCATGACACCAGCTCTTGTTGCTGCCTTTGCTTCCTCTGTTGTTCACCCCTTCTCAATACAACTCGAAAGTGTGGAGTTTCAGATCCTTGCAGTAGCAGCCTCAATAATCAACAAGATGCTCTTGTGCAAAGTTGTGGGTTTTTTGGTTTGGTTTGTTTTTTTTTCGGACACGTGAAAACCCCAGGGGCCTCACGTATTGGTTGTGCAGCTCTCAGCCTGAAAAGGCTTTGTTTCAAAAGAAAGACACAGTACCAAAAAATGGACCAATCTTGCGTGTGTGATCTTTGAGTTTATCTTAATCTGTAAATCCCAAAAGAAAGAGACTTTCATTTAAATTTGATTGAGGTTGTCTGATTCAAGAAATTCCTCCTTTTTTTTTAACTTTATTATTGGCCATCCAAAAGTCATGTCCTGCTTGAACTGTTTTTAAATTTAACTTGGGTAATCCAAAAGTACCATGAATACCACAATTTAGAGTCAGCAGTAGTGTTCCCACGATTGCTTAGCCTCCAGTCAGAAGATAGTACTTGTTTTGAAAAGAGATTTTTTTTCTGGTTAATGGTGAAAGAGGAAACGATGTGTATTCAACTTTTTGATTTTTTTTTTTTTTTTTTTTTTGGAACGTCTGGGTTAAGTGATCATTGAAAGGAGACTTGTCTGTCAGGTTGAATGTGCTCTTTTGGCATTTGGGGGCTGTTGTCTGTTATTTGACAAAACTCCTTTATCTCTCCACAGGTCTTGGGGGAGCAATCGGTTACATGTTAGGAGGGCTGGACTGGACACAGACCTTCTTGGGTAGTATTTTTAAATCTCAAGAGCAAGTCCTT
The DNA here is from genome assembly GCF_003343005.1 of Rhea americana. Taxonomy (NCBI): domain Eukaryota; kingdom Metazoa; phylum Chordata; class Aves; order Rheiformes; family Rheidae; genus Rhea; species Rhea americana. The sequence goes on along the minus strand of NW_028185037.1, from coordinate 21,100,322 downwards.
TTCTTCTTTGCAGCCATCATTTTCTCCGTCTCTGTTGCCCTCCATCTTTTTAGCATTGAAGAAGAGCAATATAACCCTCAGCAGGACAGAATTGATGATGAAGGGGACACACTTTCTAGTGTAAAATTCAGTGGTAGTCTCCCCCCTCTGAATCGACTGAATGTAATCAGTGAGGAAGATCCATATGGAGCCCCTATGTTCCACGACGAGGTTCAGTCAGAGCATGATCTCAATATGGAGTTCCTGGAGGTGAACATTGTAAGAAGTAAGAGTGACTCTGTTCTGCACATGCCTGATGCTACACTGGAAATTGAATCAGAGCTGCTTTTTCTGCATGACATCGAACCCTCAATTTTTCAGGACGCTTCATATCCAAACACTCCCCACAACACCAGCCAAGAGATTATGAAGTCCAAACTCAATCGCCTATCTGCTTTCCTCAGGGACAATGAGAAAGAGGAGGAAATGTTGCTTGATAATCACTTAAATGAAGATAAAGTCCCAAATGCAAATGGCTCCCTACCAAAAGAGTTCCTCAACGGACATGCTAGAATCGGCATGAAGCAATCTAGTACTTCAAATTCCATGCGAAGGCGAAGGCACATGTTCTACCGTCAGCCCTCCTACACCTTCTCCTACTATGGCAAAATAGGTTCTCACCGCTATCGTTTTCGTCGGGCCAATGCCATCGTCTTGATAAAGTCCTCACGCAGYATGAACGATATCTACGACATGCAGAAGCGGCAGCGACAGAAGTACAGACACAGGAATCAGAGCGGCACAACAAATTCAAGTGGAGACACAGAGAGCGAAGAGGGGGAAACTGAAACCACTGTCCGACTCTTGTGGTTGTCAATGCTAAAGATGCCAAAGGAGCTGCTGAGACTGTGCGTTTGTCACCTCTTAACTTGGTTTTCAATCATTGCTGAAGCTGTGTTCTATACAGATTTCATGGGGCAAGTCATCTTTAAAGGTGATCCAAAGGTAAGAGAACAGAGTTGTGTTACCCATTGGTAGACCTGCTTATAGTTCCTCATTTCTGAGATGTGCTGATTAAAAGCAAGTGACTTTGCTTTTGTTTTTGGGTTTGTTTGCAGGCCCCATCTAACTCAACTGAGTTACATGCCTACAATGCTGGAGTTCAGATGGGATGCTGGGGACTCGTAATTTATGCTGCTACTGCTGCCGTTTGTTCAGGTGAGAGAGTCTGCACAACCAGACGATGGAATGAACCTTATAAACATACTGCAAAATAAATTATATTATAGGTATATGTTGTTTTGCTTCAGGTAGCATCYACCTCTGCATTTGAGGCAATGGATWCTTTGCAAAAGCATTTCGCATGTTCATGATGGGAGAGCCTCCTTTAAGAATCAGTATTAAAAAATCCCTTCAAATATAGAGGTGGACATACGAAAAGGTCTATCGAATGGCAGAAAGCACAAAATCGTATCTGACTATATTGAGTGGCATTTAGCTAGTCATCACTAAACTAGAATTATGCTTGATCAAAAAAAACCGTTAAGCTTATGTAAGAGAGTTCTTAAAAGCAAAATTATATATTTCTGAGACAAGCTTAAAGTCTATTTCTTGCTTCCTAATAGCAGCTAAACCAACCACAGACCTTAGCAGTAGTGTTTCGGCTTAGAATATAGACTCTAAAATTCAGAGCTTTTGGCACACTTGAATTCTGTCTTCTGCAGCACATGTGCAAGCATGTTTCGACAGATGCGCGTCATGGGGRCAGCTTTTGGTGAATTGTTTCAAATCAGAGTCCAGGCAGACAGCTTATTTCTAAGCGCAAAACGAAATGTGGCTGTAAAATTAAATTAGCTGGTCGTTTCATTTGGCAAATGTGTTTGCATTAGAAACAGAATCTACTCTGTGGTCAGAGCTTAGAGCATGTCTGCACTGTTTAAATTACTAAATAGATAACTTTAACACACTCCAACTGAGTGGACCAGGATCCGTTTGAGCCTTAGAGCAGCAAGTTCTGCTCCAAGTTCTGCCACCACCTTGTGGTATGGCTCTACGCAGGTCTCTGGAGTCACGTCCGTTCCCCTGCTCCTGGAGCAGCGATACGTCCTATCCCAGTGAGGACTGAGCTATGCCACTGAGACGTGCTGAACACACAGAGCGTGTCCGAGTCCTAAACAACATATTGAGCTGTCACAGTCRTACCATAAAACTTCACTGAGTAAACTGATACACGTTTTGTTCTCCATCCCTGCAGCGTTGTTGCAGAAATACTTGAACAACTATGACCTTAGTATAAAAGTCATCTACATCCTGGGCACGCTGGGTTTTTCTCTGGGCACTGCAGTCATGGCTATGTTCCCCAACGTGTACGTCACCATGATAATGATCAGCACCATGGGAATAGTCTCCATGAGTATTTCCTACTGCCCCTATGCGCTTTTGGGACAATATCATGATATTAAACAGGTACGTGAAATATTTTGATCGAGGCAGAGCGTTCACGTTTCTCTGAAGATCAAAGTGACCAAATAGATTTAGTATGGATCCAGCTATGTGAGATAGCCACTTTGTTGGGACAGGTGCCAAGAACAGATTAGTGCTTGATAGTAAATAGCAAGAGCCACTACTTAATCAGGTGGAACGGGCGTGAAGTTGGCTCAGTGGGGTCATCATTGCTTTACCCTGTGCTGAGGTGTAAAAGGATTTGAGTGCACCTGAAATAATTACTGAAAATATTTACTGTATGCGTGGTTGTTGCTCGTGTTTCGTACAGGTGTTACGTTAGCATTAGTGAGGTTCTTAGCGTTTTTTTAGATACAGCGGTGAGTCTCGAAATGCAGCTGTGGGTTTGGCAAGTCCTAAGGCAAACCGATCCTCCTGGAAACAGGGACGACGTTACTTTCCAGTTTTTAGCACTGTTGTGTTTCAGTTACAAATTCATTGGGGATCACTTATTTTAACGTGTTCCTGCATGGGGATTGGAAGGGCCTTTTAAGATCACAGGAACAATTTCCCCCAGTGAATTCACAGAAATTTTTTTACARAACCTAAATTTGGGGCCAAGTTCAAGCTAGGAGTGCCCAAGTAAATGCCTGTCTCTTGKTGTGAGTAAGGGGGCTGTTGAAAAGGGGGCTGGTTGCTGTGGACATACATAGCCTGCATGATGCACGAGGATGGCATAAAAAYGAGCACATGGCGGAGAAATTTCAGGAAGAATCTAGCGTTCAGATACCTGATGTCGTCTTCATTTTGTCTGACACATCTTCCTTGTCTTTTTCAGTATATTCACCACAGCCCCGGGAACTCAAAGCGAGGATTTGGCATAGATTGTGCTATTCTGTCGTGTCAGGTTTACATCTCCCAGATCCTGGTGGCCTCGGCACTTGGCAGCGTGGTGGACGCGGTTGGCACAGTCAGAGTCATTCCCATGGTGGCTTCGGTGGGATCCTTCTTGGGTTTTTTAACAGCAACGTTCTTGGTGATTTACCCCGAAGTCAATGAAGAGCCAAAGGAAGAGCAGAAAGGGCTCGGCCCTCCGGAGAACACCGAGAGCAAYGGCACCAACGCCGAGAAGTCAACTGTTCTGAAGCTCACGCGCAAAGGAACCACCGCGCCGGGGTCGGAGAGCGAGTCTGCCGTGTGAGACCACCGCTTGTCGTTCACACACATTCCAGGGAGTGCAGGTGCAGGATCAGGAACCCTTTTATTTTTCTTCCAGGATAACGAATGAGGATCTTCAGTACTTGTATCTAAATTTACAGAAAATTGCAGGCAGTTTTGTGCAAAAATGTAAATGAAATTCTGTAGTCCCTAATATAGGTTTGAACAGGTAGCTGTGATGCTAACTGCTTTCTCTACAACTTAGAAATGTCATTTCTGAACACTTTTTTATTAAGAATACATTTAGATTTCAAATAAGTTTTATTAATCTGCATGAGACTCACAGTGTATACAATTAGCAGTTAGAAAAATTAAGTTTTCAGCTGTTTCTAAACTAACTGAAAATGGAAGCTATCTTGACCTATAGTCTCCTGCTATTTTTGTCTGAACATTTCAGATTTCACTAGTACAGCACCTGAATCAAATGCTTAGACATCCTGATCAATCTTTTCCATAAGCACAATGATATTGGTCTGACACCTACAATTCTTTAACATTAATTTTAGACTTCGTATTTCTTTTCGGTGCAATCRCTACAGGAAAGTTTTACTTGCAATCGTTTTCAAGACAGACAAAAGCAATTACTGCGGTTTCTAAGAAACTGCTGTGAATTCTTTTAGTCGTACTGTCCAACAGCTACTCCCGAGTCTGCTGCTTGTCAGGAACGGGTAGCACCAGGTGCGTGACGTGGACCGTAGATGAAGTAGGAGCAGCTGGGCAGGTGATCAGCGCTCGCAGGTATTTYTGACACGTGCTGAATTTTGTGAATGTCATTAGAACACGCTCTGACGATTTTTAGCTGGGAGTTTTGCGGGCCAGTGAACCTGGGGCTTTTCTCGGCACTTAAAGCCGATCGTCTCCGGAGGAAGCTGTCGCGGAGAAAGGCGTCTCCGGGGCCAGCTTCACGGAGCGGGGTGTGAGGAGTCTCTGTAGTGGGGGGGAGGAAGCCGATGATTAAATTGCACTTTTTACGGTCCTTTTACCTTCCGACTGGGAACGCAGCAGCCAAAGTAAAGGCGCAGTGTCAGTAAACAAGGTAAACCGAAGGCCTACCTCCGCAACCTTAYGGCGTAGTCCGATCGCATAAAAATCCGTGTCAGAAACAGCTTTTAGGCCTCAAAATTCAATCCASTAGCATGCTTTGCTGTTCCAGTCGCTGCACTGGAGGGATTGTAGACTGGAGCTCTCCTGAGCTGCTCTACCAATTTCGTCAGTGCAGCCTCCGTACCCGCTTCCTTGGTTCAGGACGTAGCTGCCGTGCAAGGACATTTTCTGTGAAGAGCTTAAAAGAGCGATGCTAATCTGATATAAAATATTACTGGGATCACTAGCAGTGCCCCAGGCCACGGGTAGACAAAGCTCAGAGATCCAGCAGCCAGTTGAGGCGACTTTAGAAACCGAACTTCCCGTTGTTGTCTAAGAAGTGCTTGTGCCGCTATTTTACTCGTTTTTGCATGGACCTTCCGGCTGCAGTCAATCCATGTGTTAAACAGACAAATCACAGCTCCTTGCAAGATCTCTGCTGCCTCAAACTTCTTTTACTGCAGTACTTTAAGATGCATGTGTAAAATCATGCTGCAATATATTCATTCAGGAGAGAAATATATATTTCAAAATGAAAAGCAGTTTTTAATAAATTACTTGAATTGTCAATGTATTTAAGAAAAATGTATGTTTGGGTATGTTTGAAGTTCATGCACAGTCTTGGCCAACATTGCTGACGAATTCCTGGTGGCAGACGTGTGTTTCTAAGCTGAAGGCTTTCAGTCAGTACTAAAGTCCTGTGCTGTCAAGGGGGGCGATGTTGTTTTTAGGCTGGTGAAATTTCGGAGAATTAAAGGACGTGTAATCGCACGGGACTTCTTTTTTTTCCCCCCCCCCAGGCGTCTCAAGAAAGTTGTTTTTCTTTAAGGTGAATGTTTTTTATTTAGAACACGTACTGTGAATTGTGTTCAGACAGCGGAATGATACTACTGAAGAATATAAGACCTTATTGAAGAAATCAGTTGTGAGAAATACTTTAACTGAACTTCTGCAGTGAATTTTATCATCTCAGTTACATTTAATATATTCTGGTGATATTCATATATAACAGATATGAGTGTTGTATTTCACCCTATAACTGGCATTCTTGTAAAATGTAAGCTGAGCTAGACATTTTAAAGTGGCTTTAATATTTTATTTTTAAAGCTTTTTTGGAAGATTCTGCTTTTGGTTAAAAGAACACTGTCAAATATTCCTTATCTGAATCTCTGTTTTCTTGAAAGATTCTGCTACGGTGTGAAAATCTGCATCTTCTGGTCAGTGCCGGCCTGGCCCTTTTCCAGTGAGTTGCGTTGGTTGTGAATGTAGTTTTGGGTCCRCGTTGCTCCGTACAGCGGCTCCGTCAGCCGAAACGCCTTCCGCGGCGCGATCGAGCGAACCGCGGTCTGGCTTCGGGCAGGGATGAGGAGCTGAAGGTGCCTCTCGCGGCCCAGCCGGCAGGAGGAGGGTCGCGCCGTCGGAAGGCGCTGAGATCGCGCGCGTTCAGTTAGCTTTCTGTGTCGTGGCGAGGAGGGAGAAGGGCGTTTCGGGTCCCGTTTGGTCCTCGCCAGCGTTGTGCTGAGCCCCRTTTCTGCGGATGGGCCGTTCGGACCCGTGTTTGGGGGTGTTTGTGGGGCTGTTTGGTTGCCGTTCGTAGCATACAAGCACRCACGCTGCTTTGGAGCAGGAAGTTGTATTTCACTGCCCTGTAAAGCCGAAGGAAATAATTATCCATTGTAAACGCTCCAAAGTGTTTGTAGTGTCGCCAGGAGAATTAGTGTTGGGTAGCAGCTGCCAAAGGAGCTCCTGGTGTGCCGCGGCCGGAGGAGCTCCTGGTGTGCCGCGGCCGGAGGAGCTCCTGGTGTGCCGCCCGGGCGCTCGCCGCGGACCCTTCCTGAGATTTGTCATACTAATGCTGTTTTTCACTTGAATTCAGGAGGTTTTTCTTTCCAGCCCCATCACATCTCAGGTAGGCAGGTCGTTCCTGTAATCCTGCACATGTCCCTCACCTTATCTTTGGGATGCACAGAGATTTCTATTTTTTTCAATCAGAACCAAAAGGCAAACTGTTAGATTTTATGTCTTCTTGCAAAAGTGGAGAGGAGAGAGTTGAGGGGGCTGGTTTTACTTCTGGGGACTGGAAGTATCGTTGCAGGTTTGCTGGTGTCATCCCGTGCGCTCCATCTCTTAGCATCTTTCCTGCGGTAGGTTTAAGTTGTCCAGACGCCGCTGTCGTCTTTCTCGTGACACGTTAACGCCTCTGATACCAGACACCGCGCGCGCTCGGGTTCGCGAGAGCTTAGCRAGAGCTTCGTAGCGGGCCGGCGGCGCCTGGGGAGGTAGTTTGCGTTAGAGCGGAGGAGCTCGGACGTAACCATTTTGGAGGACGTAGCGTGGGTTTTGCGCCGCCGGGTTGTCCTAGAGGCCGGTCGGATCTGAACCGTGCGTAGGTGATGGCACTTTGGGATTACAGAAGCAATAATTTCTTAGGGACACTTCCCTTCCCGCWGGCTCCCGGAGCTTCGTTACCCGAGCAGCTGTTCAGTAGGGCGAATCGGGCCGTTAGCTAGCGCTGAGCGGAGCGGCCGYGAACGTGGCCTCCCGGTCTCCTCGGAAGCGCCGATCCCGGCCACGGAAACGGGCCGCGAGCCGCGCGGGGAGCCGGCGGGGAAGCTCGGCCTCTCCCGTTCCTCTCCCGTTTCCATCCCCACACGGACCCAGGCAGCAACGGCGATTCAGTGGCCAAATCCTTCCTTAGAAGCCTCCTTTCGCCCCGTAGAGCCCGTCCCCACCAGTCGCCCGTGGTGGGCAGTGAGCCTGTGGGGCTGTGAGTATATACATATATACCTATATATGTGTGTGTGTGTGTGTATACATATATACACACTGTTCAGGCCAAAATCCGTTTGACGGCTGCRCGCTCTTTGCCACCGTGCTCCACTGCATTTTCGTTCTTCCAGTTTTTTTCCCCCGTCCCGGTCCGATGCGGCACAAGCCCAGGCGTAAACRTGCGTCCTGCCCGCGCGACTAAGCGAAACCCTGCGTGAGGGCCCGAGCCCACGCAGCAGCTCCGGCATCCGAACCAGCCGGCGTGAAAGAGGAGTGGGTTTTATTTGCAGCTGTTTTGTCCTCGTTTTCTTTTAATAGGCCAAATAAATGAACAATAACGAGCACCAAATGTTGCACAGAAATGGTATTGACTGTGTGTAAGAAATACCAAATTTTATTTTTCTTCGCAGAAACTTTATGGTTGCAGATAGTCCTCTAGTCCTGTTATTCTTCCTTAAACTGCAAAGCTGAACGTTTGTAAAAATTGCATTGGAAAAGGTCATTATTTTTAAAGAAAGAAAAAAAAAAAAGTTGAGCTACCCAAAGTTTGCTGTCTCTCATGTTGCATCCAGAAGAAGCGATTTGCGAAGGCGAGCTGCAAAAGCTCCAACTCAAACGATATTTTAYTTTAGAGGCTCAGCAGTTTGGACAGTCAGGAAATTGTATTCGATAATAGCGACCGGACTCGTAATACGGCACTGACGGATGACTTCGGGCTGCCGGGGCAGCCAGGTCTGCTCATTAGGATGTTCAGTCTTTCCTGTCATTTAAATTAAGATCAGATCCTGTAAAAACTGATGGGAATTTTTGTCCCGCTYGGTTTCCGGCCCCAAATAAGCCCCACGGCCAGCCTGTCCCTTAACCTCGCCTTCCCGGGGAGCGCGGAGAGCCGCGCGCGCAGCCGGCTCGCGTGGCGGGGAGTCACACCCGACTAAAATTCAAAGGTTTCCAATGCCTTTTTTTTTCCCTTTAAATATTTTTTGGGGCCCTGCGAAGGTTTTGGGGAGGGGGAAAACGCAGCRCGTCGGTCCGGTCAGCCAAATTGCAGCGAGCGGTCCCGGAGTTGGAGTCCTGCCGCGAACCGGCGCTTCCCGGGGCGGGTTCTTCCTTCGTTTTTCTGATGTAACATGAACGCTAAGCCCTTTCGGTAGCCAGGTGACCAGCTTATTTTAAATGCCTCATATTAATAGAAAGCTGCATATAGGCATCTCCTAGCGGAAAAAGAAAAGGAAAAAAAAAAAAAAAGAGTATTTAGTTCCTTTGTGAACTGGCCATATGACAACTACTTTTTTATCAACTTATTAAGTTGGGGCACTATAATAGCTCTTGCTGAGTTTAGCAATGTTTATAAGCATGTGTTAAACACATAATGTTAAGTTTTATGAGGAAAAAGGGATAAAGAAATGTCACAGATGAATGTCTGAGTGAGTAGACGGCATAATGTATGTACGTTTTTTATTTCTACACTGTTGAGCTTATTTTCTGTTTTAAAGTACAAACGAGAGATTTGTTGCATGAGAACTGTTTTATTGTGTTCTTTTTTTTTTTTTTTTTTTTTTTTTGTATAATCTTGATTGGGTTTTTGTTCATTTACGCGTAGAAGAACAAAATCAGTTTAGACATATTCTGCTCCACGTTAACGTTGTGTTCCGATCCGTTGGTCTTCTCGAGTTCGATCTTAATAAACGTTTCAGTAAGAGCTCGTGGGTCGTGTCGCCGTGGTGCTTTGCTGCGACGCTGCGGCAGAGGCGCCAGCCCCTTCCGCGGGCGCCGGGCACCGCCGAAGACCGGTGGGGTTGGCGCTGCTTCCCCAGGCTTAACTGGCRTTGATTAAAAAAAATAACTAAGAAACGCCACCTGCAAGTATTCACCTGGTCACCGACGAGACTAAATAGAGACGGTGCCGCTGGGCGCGTCAAGCCGAGGGCCTTTGGGTAGGTGCACAGAGGTGCCCGCTGCCTCCTCGGCAGCCCGCTGGCGCGCGGGATCCTCTGCACAGCAGTGCTGGGAGGGTTTTTTTTTTTTGGGGGGGGGGGGTGTGGACAGCGCCAGCTTTAGTTTGGAAGCAGCCACAAAGCGGCTCTTGGAGAAGCCAGTTTGGATCCAGCCGGTGAGAAGATGGGGGAAAACCCAAGGGATTCTCTGTCAGGTTACAAATAGGGTTAAACCTGAAGCATGAAGATCGCTGTTGTCTTGCTCGAATTTCCAGCAGTTTATCTGATGGATTCGGTCTGTGGCTGCTGCTTCTGAAGAACCTCGCTGGGAAGCGGTGGCCAGAGAAGCTGAGGCCCACACAGCCTGCAGGTCATTTTTGGCCACCTACAACCCAGCAGGTCTCTTGTTCCAGAACCTGCAGCTCTAATGAGAAAAAAGAAAACCTAAAAAAAAAATGTGATAAATCTGCTTCCAGCCTGAGCATTGGCTTCRCTTTTCATAGAATCAGAGAATCAGTAAGGTTGGAAGGGACCTCTGGAGATCATCTAGTCCAACCTCCCKGCTCAGCAGGGTCACCTASAGCATGGTAGACAGGGTTGCGTCCAGGTGGGCCTTGAAGATCTCCAGAGAAGGAGACCCACCAGTGCTGTGTGGGTCCTACCTCACTTGGGACAGAGCCTCTCCAGAACCCTTCAGAAAAGCCGTGGGAGGCTACGGCCCGTTCCTCCTTGCTGCAGGCTGGCCGGGCTGGAGCTCGCCAAGGGCCGCTTCCCACCGGCGTTCCAGGTTTCTTTTTGTTGTCTCTCCCACAACAAGGTCTTTGGACARGTCCAGGTTTGCAAGTGCCCTCTGGGACCTCGTCTTCGCCGTGGCTGCCTCTGCCCACCCGACGGAGCCCCAAATGAGATGGGCGTTAAGTGACAGCATCTGTCCCAGCCACTGGGATGTCTCCTGAGGCAGCAGGCGTGGGAGACCTCCCCAGAAGCAGTAGCAGTGTTAGTGAGGTTTCTTGGTGGGGCCCYGCTGGAAGGAGAAAAAGCTGAGAGAGAGGGTGAGTGGGGGGAGGCCGGGGCAGCCCCTCCGCCGTCTCCTTTGCAGGGACGGGCGGGATGCRCCAGGAAAATGCCGCTGGGGCGAGCGGTGGGAAGCGGGAACCTCCCCGGTGCTGTCGTCATCGCTGCCGGTGATCGGCTGGCGCGGATGGGAGGCGAGGGAGACGCGGCGTCCRGCTCCGGAACGGGGAGGGAGAGGTGACTCACGAACGGTGGGTGCGCCGGGCTCACCGGAGCGGGCCGAGGAAAGGGCGCCTGCGTCACTGCCCCCAGCTATTGTCCCCATTCAATGCGGCCGCTACGAAAGAGCCGGCCGCGGCCTTGGAGCGCCTGGGAAGGCGGCGGAGAGGAGCCCGCTGCCCCCGCCGTGGGCCCAGCGCGGCCCCGCTGCCCCCCTTGCRCCTCCCTGGGACAGCGGCAGAGCCCAGCACAGCTCAGCTCTTGGCCAAAGCCAGGGGAGTCCGGCTYGCCCAGCAGCTGCCTCGGCTGCGGCGCGCACAGGGCGGGTTTCTAGCGGCGGACACTGCCCTCCGCCGGTTCCAAAACTCAACAGGAGCTGGGCAAGACTGACCTTGAACTGCATAAGGCTGCTTGGGGGTAGGGGGGGGGGGGGGGGGGGGTGGGGGGGGGGGGGGGGGGGGGGGGGGGGGGGACGGGCAATGCGTCAAGGAGCTCCGGGAGGCGGGTGCTCGCCCGGCTGCAGCAAGCTGGTTTCTGCTCGCCCAGCAATCTCCTCTGGTCCTCTCCGCACGCCGCTGCTGGCAGGGTAGCTCAGCGAGTAGCTGAGCACAGCTGAACCTCCTCCCCGCCCGCGCAGGGCACCTCCAAAGGGCATCCGCTCAGCCTGTCCCCCAGCCGGCCGTGAGCTGCTTCTCAACTGGTGAGAAGGCAAAAGCAGGTCTAAACCCGTCGCAGGAGCGAACAGGACGGCAAGGCTGGCGGCAGGGCAGCGGCCRTCTTCGTGCCAGCTGAAAAATCATTAGTAGCTCCTGCATGTCTCTGCGCCAAGAAACCTTTTACTTCAGTAAAGGAATCATTTCAGCTACCYGTAGCAGCCAGGCAGCTGCTCAGGAAGGAACTTGAACGCTACAGCCGAGGGGCTCAGCGAAGGCCACGTTAGCAGCAGACGCTGTTTTTAGGAAGGACAATATTGAGAGATGTGCCCCGATTTTCCTACAGCACCTACCACGAATGGGAGTCAGTGGTACAAATCCTCATTCTTGTATTGAGGTATGACCTAAAAACGAACAAGATGCTACAAAGAGGCCGGAATAGCAATATAGTGTTTAATATTCTTAAATTGAAAAAAAAAAGGGGGGGGGGAACATTTCACTTACCATCATATGATAAACATCTTTCATCAGCACATTAAAAGTGTTAGAAACATTGCACGGAGTGTATACCATTATTTTACACTTCTAATAGGCATATACTSTTCTGGTTTATATTTGTTAACAACAGGAGCAGCCTATTTTTTCACCAATCTCTTTCTTTACAATATTTTAAACATTTTGTTCCACTTTGCYAAGCAGTGATATGGACAACAGTGTTCTGCTCGTATGTATTGTTTTACAAACAGATAATTCTGTCACTAATGGGAAAGTATATACCAGCATCTTAACAAGGTTTGTGCTAACTTCAGAATTTACAAAAGCTGTCTTTAAAAAAATAATTAGTAAACACTGATCAAAAGAAATGCCTAGACCACAATCTGCTGACGCTTACTTCAGTAATTAAGGAATAGTTTGATGCCTTCAGAGAACTTAAAAATGAAGTAGGTTCTACATTAAATAACAGCAGTTCCTCCAATTACAGAAATTGAAGTTTGGTGACTGAAGGAAGGAGGGGTAGATGTTTGTCTGCACAGTAACTAACTAAAAGATTTCTCCCCAAAGCACATATAATATATACTGAAATTAATTAAATAAATTAAGTAAATAAGTGCTTCAGATGGAAAAATAAAAAGTCTGTTACAAATGCCAAGTGCAGTGCATTGTTTTTTTTTTTTTTAAAAAAAAGAAAAATAAGTTTAAGAAGTAAAACCCTTAATGAGAGTATCCAAGGATCTTGCTTCACTAGCAGGGAGCTTTCAGTGCTCTTAGGGAGAGCCTGCCTCTATCTACATTTTAAATAACACAGCACCATAAATATACATACAGTTGTAATGGACAGTCTTCCCAACTAAATTTAGCTGCTAGTTTAGAAAGATGCTTAGCATTTAGAGCAACTCCATAAATTCAACAAATGCATTTAAAATGTTTCCAGTGAACATTTCAAGCTATTACAGGCTGCAAAGACAGTATCAAATCCCCCTTTGCAGGCAGCCTGCGCGCCGCTGAGGAAGCGCTCCAGCGGAATTACCGAGTTTATCGGGCTTTGGCTCACTCAGCGCAGCACACGGCACRGGCTGCTCTACAACCCTGATCCTTCCTTCCAACACACATCAAGTTTAAAGCCGGTGACCCCCCCCCCTTATTCACATTTCCTTATCAATTGTGCAGGTGCGTTGCAAGGTGCAAGGAGGGATTCACTTCCATTTTTATTTCCCAAACAACGTAGTTATGAAAAGAACTCAATAAATAATGCACAAATAACACTGATGGGTGGTTGAAATATATGCAGGATGCCGGACTAAACGACGCCTAGGCTCTTCACCTCTTCCAGCAAAGGTAGCCCTATTTCTAATAGCTTAACAACTATTCAACTTTCCAAATGGCAATCTTCCCTTCTTCCTTTCCAGAGCCACTGAGGACGTATCTATCCTCTGCAGAGCAAAGTGCCTTTACTGTATCAGCATGACCAACCAACTCTTTCTCCACAGTCTTCTTCTCAGCATTGACCACATAGATCTTCCCTTTGATTTTGCCTTGTGATCTTCCCCTGCTGCCAATCCACATCTGGGGGAAAGAAAAGAAAGGAAAAAAAAAGAGAGAAAAAAAAAAGATTATTTATATTTCAGTTGAGGACACAGTCCAAACAAGAGTTCTACATGCCACATAGATACAGCTCAGGCTCTCTGTTGCTAGGGCAATACTGAAAACATCCTCTGTATTTATTCGAGTGAGCGGCTTCCCCTCTGTAGAAAGAGCTTCTGAAAGGGATCCTGAGAAAAAATTGGACTAAGGAGTCTTTCATCCCTGGTAAGACAGTAGATGTTATAGCAGAGAATGAGAACTAAGCCCTTGGCTAAACACGATCTATCGGAAAAAGGCATCTGGGCTTCTGTAGAAGGAAAAGCTGCCTCAGTGACCTGCCCGAGTTCCAGGAGGGCATCAGTGCCCACGTAGACAGACGGGAGCCCATGGATTTTGCTTTTCCAAAAGACCTTGACTTGTCTCTAGCTCCACACCAAAGACTATAACAAACAAACAAAACAAAACAAAAAAAAAAAAAAAATAAGGCTGTTAGAGGACTGGAGGAAACGCTCCCTTATAGCTTGAAAGCTGTAACGACCAGAAGCAGTGAGTATGCTTTAATGGACACTTTCCACAATAGAAAAGAGTCAGCAGTGAGTAGCCAAATTCATGCCAATGATAAGGAATTCTAAAAAGGACCTCAGAAAACCAAGCAAGTGGGCAAAAATGCAGCAGACTAGCTTCAGTGTAACATAATGCAACTACAGGAAAATAATCTGAGCTATGCCCTCATAATCCTTAGCTTGCAAGTGGCAGATACAACTGCAGAAAGACCCTGGAGTTACCACTGACATTCTCCAGTAGCAGATAAACRTGCAACAACAGATGAAAAAAAGACAACTCCACATTGGGCATCACTAGGAACGGTTTTAAGAACAAGACAGAAGGTGCCACTTCACTACTATATAAACCATGGCATGCGCCCATCTCAGGAGCTGCATGTAGTTCTGGGCTCTGCACYGCAAGGGCACAGAAGATGGAGTTAGGGAAGGGTGACTCAAGGTATCAAGGAAATGGAGCAGTTGATGCTCCATGAGCAAAGATGAAAAAGCTAGGACTCTAGTTTGGAGAGAAGACAGTTAAGGAGGGATCAGACGACRGTTTACAGAATCACAAGGAGCGCTGACAAGTTGAATGCAGAACCATTGTTCAGCAGATCCCACAATTAGAGAAGTAAGAGGCACCTGGGGAAACTAGTAAGAATTGGGTTTCAGAAAGAAAAAAAAAATACTTCTCTATATCCACCTGTTGGGGAACTTCTGAATTTGCTGCTACAGGAAACTGTGGCAGCAGCAAGTACAAAATGGAATCAGATTCACAGAGACCAGGTCAAAAAAAAAAAATAGGAGATTGAGGTAGAAATGTACACTTCAGTTTTCCTAAACAAAAGCCATGGACAGGGAAGGAAGTTTAAGAGGAATGGACTGCAAACGGAGGCTCGTGCTCTCTCCATACACAGCATTGCAACTGCCATCACTGAGACAGAACACTGAGTCAGATCCACCTAGTCTGGCCCAGCTGTGGGGCTCTTGTGCATAGCTTTGTACAGCGTAAGCGCTTCCTGTTGYGTCTCAGTACTGCTTGTCAGCCAGAAAGCAGCCTGCTTCAGACAGACAGACACACTATGCAATCGGATTTTGTCTCAGGTTCCTTAAAAACAAACAGTGGTTTGTTTTCGATTAAAGCACTTGAAAGCAAACCTTTGACAGACAACTAACAATGTCCTCGTTCACTTTTACCAGGCTGCAAGCCCATTCTGGCACCTCAGTAAACGTTGTAATGCTGCGTAGAGGAGAAACATGGGTGTTCTGACTACTACGACAGACTCCAACCTACCCTTTGGATCATTGAGACTGCTGAGTTGTTGAAAGCTGGCGTATTAAATGCTCAGGTTCAGGAGGTGGATTGCACAAGGATGTTTTCCAATTTTCTCTTCTTTATCAATGGATTGGGCTATGATGCTAATTATGGTGGAACTGAGTTAGGAATGAGTGGAAGAAAAAAGGAACAAAGCTCTTAACTAGAACAAAAAAGAGCTTATTATCTTTGGGTTTCCATGCAATCCTTTAATTTATAGGTTGGTGCAGGATCCCAGCAGCATGTGGCTAAGGCGGACATTGCTATGATAATAATRGTGTTAAGTGAGGAGAATGCCCTAGGAAGCCTCATGATCTCTCCAACACACACCCAGGAGTGCAGTGAGTGGAAGTCAGCTCTCTTAAATCCCCGGTGAATCCACCTGTGCTTAGCAGGGGCTATCTCAAAAGTTTTTTCTGTTTTAGGTTCACTAACCTAGCCAAGGGCTGAATACACCAAAAGCTTCCCTATTTCAAAGGCACTTTTCAAAAAGAAAGCATTTATTGGAAGCAAGAAAAAAATCTGAGAAAAATTTATCAAGCTGCTCTCCCAATATATATGGGCTATTTATTTGTAAACTAACCTAAAACTTGTATATGCAGTACCACACCTACAGTCATTTGCACAGCTACTATTACACAGGCTGAGGCCAATTTGACAGGGATGCAAGACTGCTAGGTAGGCTGCTCACTCCTTTGGTCTCTGTTGAGTGAGGTGTGTGGTGACTAAACATGGAAAAGGTCACCTACAAAAATAGGCCAGCTAATCAGCATTTATTGGCTGTCTATTAACCTTTTCCAAGGCTTGGTCGTGGGACCTCTGAGATTAAATATCAAGAGACCTAAACTTTTGGTTTATGCAGTTCCTTGAAATGTCAACGGCTAATGAAAGTCACCATGCATTTAATTACTGATGAGGCTTTTGGCACTACATGCTTGCTGGGTACTTGTAACAGTCAGTTGTTTTGTGCTGTCATTAATTCACCTTTGAAATCAGAGAACCTAATGTTTCAGATCAGCCCATATGCAAGCACCTAGTATGGAAACTAATAAACGATGGCCCATGAAGACTGCAAACAAACAATTCATTGTACTTTGTTACCAAATTCCACAACTAGTAAAAAGAGTACAAATGTCACTCACCTGATTTTTAACTTTTATCATACAAGTAATCTCAGAGCAGTCTTGAAGATGAATCTTTTGAGGTGTACTTGCAAGCTCTCTGGTGTTCCAAATATACAAATCACTGCTGCCTGAATAAGACACCCACACTTCATCTCTCTAAAGCACAAAAAAATATATGTTTAACTTTAGCACTGCAGATAGCAAGTATATCACAAGAAGTAATTATATAGCACCATTTGTAATGCCACATAGTCACACTTCCTCTAAACCAAATTAACAGTTTAAATTTAATACCTCAGGAAATAGTTGGAAACAGAGAAAACATGAACACACATCCTTCAGGTTATGCTCAATTTTCATCTGCGGTCGAAATTCTTGAGTTGACACTGCAAGTATGCAGCTTCCAGTACCTTCAATATTAAAGATAAAGTGTTAGTAGCAGAAATGCCCACTTCCTCCACTGCCACACCGCATGGGGGAAAAATGCAGCATAAATGGAAGTATCTAACAACTGCCTCATTTCTCAATGAACAGAGAAGTCTTAGGTGTACTTCATGCTGTTTTTCACAACACCCAGTTCTCAGATCTGTTCTGTCTCTGTCTGAATGCTGGCTGCTATTCTGCAACACATACTCACCAATTTAGAGTCCAATCACAACAAGAGAAGAGACAACTTCTTTAAAATTAGATCTCATACTCAGGTTCTCAAGTGCACAATTATTTTCACCTGAGAGCCAAGAGTCCGAGACCAAGAGTCTGTACTACAAAGTTACAGGGCTGAGTCCCGACTCCATCCAAACAACGGCAGCATCACTACTGACTGCAGCAGGACCAGGAATTTCCCTAGGCTTTATCTCTGGGCCTGTTAAGTTATGTGTATACTTGGATTCAGGCTCTCATGCATGGCAATACTCAGTATTACAGCAAATTCCTCAGTCAGTCGTTATTCAGGAAATTACTTCAGGAGTGTACTGCCTACGTACCGTCACAAAGCCTTTTTTTTATTCATTTAAATTCCTACAGAGGGGATAGCAGATTTCTAGAAGTGGTTAAAATGCAGGTTTGGGGATTACCAAGTCAAACCAATACCATACAGTCTGCATGAAACACCCAGCCCAATTTCTGACTGTTATCACCCCTCTAGACTTCAAAAGGACTTTGTCAAAGCTTTCCATCCCAATTTACAGACMTCTCCAGTGGAGGTCAGACAGATACAGTGCTGCCACAAGTCACAGCCTGCAGCAAGTGCAACACATGCAGGCATACCTTCAGCAGAGATCCAACCAAAGCATCTATGTGAATGTTTTGGAGGCCATACCTACCGGTAAGGATGTTCAAACATACTAGGAGGGGAATGGGAAGAGTAGAGAATGGGAGAAAAGCTAGTCATGTACACAGGAGTCAATTTTGGATTTATGTATTTTTTTCCTAATAGAAGTGTAATATATAAAGACGCTTTTATTTATTTATTTTTAATTGAGGAATGAACTTACAGCACCACAGTCGATCATTATGAAGTTTGACAGAAGTAAGATTTTGGCAGGGCAGCTGAAATGCACGGTTGACTTTCAGAGTGCTGATATTCCAAGCAATCACTGTCCCATCTAAGCTGCATGAGTACGCTTCACTATCAGTACAGATATAAAAAAAAAAAAAGAAATTCAAGACTGTAATGTGCATTCATGTTCAGAACATAGCATAACAAGTTTTACATCAAGCTAAATTATTGGCTTTCAATTCACAGACTGAAAGACTGAAGTATAGTAATGATTTCCAAAAGAAAATGGACTTAAGCCCAAAATGCTGTGAGGCCTGACACTATAGTTATTTTAACACCAAGCAATTAGCCTAGTTCTCTTCTTTGAAACAAGGTGACCAGAGTCTTGATAGACATGAGCACATACATCCCGTGACCATCATGACTTGTAGGGTAGGATTTAAATTCTCTCATCATTTTCTAAATAACTGGCTCTGGGCAGCTGTGTCTTGCGTAGGCACTTCACTTACCAGAACTGCTTTGCATCCCATTCTGGTGCCAGGCTCCTGATCCCAAGCTCTGTCCTTGCACTAGCACAGAGCTCTGGTTTGCAGCCCAGCATCCACCTTTCAAGCTGTTAATATCTCTTTTGGGAATTAAAGGATTCTAAGTAAAGAGAATTTGTGGGTGGGGGTGAGGGTTGTTTGATTGTTTTTAAGATCACAATTTGCAAACTCTGTATCACTGGAAACTTAAAGCTCTGAAATAGCCTAAGTGAACTAGAGCATGCRTTACAGTTATGCATCAGAAGCTGAGCAGAACAAGACTTTCCTTTTAATTCTCCTGAATGCTGTTGCCTAGGGGATTTTCTCTCTCTCTCTCAGTTTAGGACTAAAATATCTCAAAATTGTTTTCATTACTATTGCACCTGAAGAAACAAATCACACTATTCTATATACCCTTGACACTTGTTTTCTTCAGATGAGAATGATTTTGAACRTCTCATTTACAAGCAGATTTTCCCTAGAAGCCAGCCATGATTGCTGCACCACTGGTAGAGGTCTGGCTGGTCCGGCCTGGGAGTTGCTGCCCCCATGGGAAGACAACAGGTTAAAGGTCCCCATCCACAGTTCCCCACACTACCAAAAGATCAAAAGCATTCTGCCCGAACAAACCAATAAATGTATTATTTCCTTTACAAACATGCAGGATAAATCCAGAAGTGTGCTGTAAAAATCTAGTCAATGATGTGCTCAAAGCAAAGGATGAAGTGGTCTTTAAACTGCATCTGTGTTGATTCACAGCTGGATGCTGCCAATTCCCAGCTGCCCTCATCTTTGTCTCTTTGTTTCAGATTTTTTTTTTTTTTTTTTAAGAAAAGGAAATTTTTAATTTACTATACACAGTATGAGAGCTACCATATTAGGCAAAATGAAGGCTTATGTTAGCAGGATAAGTCCCCCCTGTTAACAGAAACTGCTCCCAGTTCTTGGAAAGTCAGTCACTGGTCTCCCTGTATAGGGTCATTTTTCTTGAGCRAAAATTAAAACTTTGCCTTTATTTCAAAAAAAAATCCAAGCATCATACTACGTCACTTGGATCTTTCACTGGTTCTTTGCTCACTGCAGCCTAAATTCTCCAGGCTAGTGAATATTGTTCTAGCTGCAGAAAACAGCCATTCTATTTAACCACAGATGGGAGGATTTTCTTAATGTTCATGACTCCTCCAGTCAAATAGGTGTCTTCTTCATTTGCTTGTATATGCATTTTTGCAAAGAAAATGTTGCAATTAAATATACCTTGGTATTCCATTTTTCTTCTCTACAATGATGTCCGTAACATCAGAACGATGATCGTTTAGTTGCTTATTACAAGACATACTGTGGGTGTGGATTATATAAATAAAGGAGTCTTGAGAACCGATCCACACTTGACTTTGTTCTACCATTACCATACAAGTCTGCAGAGAAAAAAACAGGATTAAACACAACCCAGAAGCAAAAAAAAAAAAAAAAATCTTTAGTGTGACATGAAAAAAGGTTACATTAAGAAGCTGCAATTTTCTGGCACTTACAGTAAGAGATCAAGACTTAACACACTGTTTTGTTGCTCCACGCTTTGTTCTGCTCAATAAATAAAGGAAGAGGATGGATCTCTCTGCCTAGCTTATCCTTCATCAAGACAGGATTAATAATGTATCCTGGTAACTGACCCAAACTTGTGTTTCCTGGCGCAAACAAAGTAAAAGTTACAAATGGTGTCAGGGGAAGCACATAAGTTTGCGCATTTCTCATGGATTGGAAGCTGTCCTACCCATCTGATATAAATATACTTCTTTCTTCAGTTAGGAGTGATGCCTAAGCAAAATGCTGTCTTCTCCTTTGTCTTCAAGRATGAGCTTCCTCCATTCAGAACCTCTTAATTTCTCTCCCTCCCAGTTCCTCTAAGTTCCAAACTTACTTCCTCCTTTCTTTCTTCTCTTTAGAAAATCCCCTGCATCAGATTCATCTCCAGGATTTCTGTCATCCCTCCACCTAGCCCCTCACCATCAGCTTTAGCTCTCCCTTTTCGATTCTCTTCTACCATTTCGCACACCTATCCACAGTGATGTTTATCAGCTTCCACAAAGGTGACTTTGCTGCATGTTCTCTCTCCTGAATGTTCTTCATTCAGCCTGCAGCTCTGGTTCAAGAGAGTTATTCCTTTCCAATGGTCTTCTCCAAGCAACTCCCTCAATCCACTGGCTGAGTCTCCTTTCAGACTGCTACCACTCTTTCAGTATCATCCACTGGCTTCCTTACACCTTTCCCCAATTTCCAGTTCTTCAAAAGACTTCTATTACTCATGTTCTCCTCTTATATTGATTATCTCCACCATTCTTTCTTCTCAATTGTTTCTTGGAGCTGGAAGACTGGCTTTGAACTCATACCTTCAGGCACTATCCTCCCAGTGCCTGATCCATCACTTCCAATCAGCTGACTTGTTTCACTATAAATTCATTTTCTCTCCTTTCCCTTTTTCCTCAAGGGTCTTCATTCCTCCTCATCAACCAAAGCCCCGAAAACTCAAATGCCTTTCCACAGCTTTTAAGGAATAAGTCTCACAGTGTGGCCTAACCGATGATTCAGGTCATACAGGCTATAGTAATAGAAACATCAAGTTAAAGCAGAAGTCATGACATGTGTCAGTCTTACCAGTTTTGAGCTGCCTATTTTGAAACAGTGTTGTTGAATAGACCAGGTAGACGCATCAAAGACCACCACCTTCCCCTCATTTAAAGCACACCATAATTTTGGATGAGCATTGATAGGTCTTTCTGAAGGGTCAAGATGCCCTAGAAAGGAAGTGGAGAAGGTGAAAGAGGAAGGAGAACTAAAACCCCATAAGCCAGTACTGTCAGCACCTTTGGCGACACTATTATTACGCAGAGCATCTTCCTGGCAAACTGTGTCTGCGTCCTGGAACTCACAGCACCAGTTAATGGGTGACAGAGTTCTCACGGTGAATTTGTACTACTTCTTATCTACTTGTTGAGCCCACCTGATGCCTTAATCTCACACTTTCAAGTTATTCAAAGCAGAGATAATCTGTTCCATTAATGACTAAGTGCTTAGCTAACTGGGATTGTGGGCAGGCTTTTAGACCCTTTAATATACAGCTGATAAATCCATTCATTCTAACTGCCACAGCATGAGAGCTCTGCTTAAAAGACCCACATTTAATATAAAGCAGCACTAACAAAACCCCACAAGTTATTCCTACTCAAGTTCTTCACTGTGAAGTTTACTTTCCACATTGGTCTCTAATTGCCTGAATGAAGGAACTTTAAGGGCAGGCCTCAAAGTACATCCGCTTACGCTAAGCAACTTGGCAAAGAAAAAGACAAGGCCTAGACAGGTAAAACCTGAAATGAATGCTGTTACATGGTTTAAAGATGTAAAAATAAAAACAATTAAATTTATTTATTTAAAAAAATGAGAGAGAGAGAGCACGCACAGGAAACTACTCAGAAATTTTCAGAATTAACATCATCTCTGCTACCTAAATTCATACCTGTTGCACAACCTCAGGCACATGGGGATTTTTTTTTTTTAATGAATGATCACACACTACGTCTCCTCATAGACCCACTACTAGATTTAGTATGCCTTGTAGATCTCCTCCTGAAATGAATCAGGATTTTGCAGCAAAAGGAGACTTATTGCTAAGATCTCTGCTTCACTTCTTAGCCAAATGAGCGAAGCAGAAGTTAAAATCTCTAGTGAGATCTTAGTGTCTCAGAATCAGCACTTCTACTCAAACCATTCGATCCAAAAACACTCATGGATGTACTAACAGCATAATCCTCATTTTCTAGATGTCAGATATGAGATGCAAAGCTACAATTAATGAGACTTCTGCTTGAACATAGGAAGCGTCAGATATGACTATCACATGCAGGACATCCCAAATTAGGCAACCAAAAATGAGATAAGTCTTTTGACCTTATTTTTTTTCAGTGATCCTGTGTCATCTCTAAAACAAAAGGCAATATACTTCCTCTGATAAGCAGGTTATGAAAATAACTTCATTAGCATTCCCAACCCAGTCAGATACAAATGTGCCAAACATTAGAGAAAAATTCACAAGAAAATTCATAACGCTTTCTTCAGGGATGGACTTAAATTACATGTGATAAATAAGTCATGAAACCATACATTATGSACTGGGGGTCACAAGGATATAGGTCTGGCTGGGATTTCAAGAGGCAGTACACACTATGCCCTGCACTGTGGGTGAACCAAACACTCCCAGATAATCTACTGGAAGGCAAAAAATAGCCATGAGTATTGATCAAGAGTGGAGCATCGTCCATTTATCCTGCTCAATGAATGAGGCAGGAGTCTTAAAGGGGAAACAACACATAACTGATGTCTATTATAAGGCATATGCATACAGGAAGGCAAACAGCGAAAGGTATGCCTTGGAGTGTCTAAATTTACAGTGCCAGTGTTCTTTAATGTTTTGGTATTCTATATACAACCAAAGCATGCTAGAATGAACAAAATTGGTTAGTCAGAATACCAGGTGTTAGGAGATAACATGCTTTATAGGCTAATTAAAAGAGGGCTAATGTAAAGGAAGAAATAAATCATCTTACCTGGTGTATAAAGCAAGACATCTACTGCCTGTGGAAACATCTCACCAGCTGAGGGGTTGATCTTGTGTTTTAGTGTTTCTGAGGTTGTTTTAGGGACCATCATAGGCACTAAAATAGATATTTAAAAATCATGAATTCCAAGAAAACTTAAGCCTGAAATAGATACATAATTCTTATGAAAGTCAGAAGCAGCCTGCCCCATTGATTCACATTTCTTACTTTTCTTTTGACATTAACCTCTGCTGACTATGAAAGTGCTTGCACCACTTCTATGAGTTCTTGTAGCAGCACACATACAACCAAAACAGTCTAAAGAAGCAAAACAAAAACACAACATACTATCTGCACTTCTAATGCACAGAAGCAAAAACTAAGCTTTCTGTTATTACTATTTAACAAACTACATCTGTGATAGTACAAGCAGGCTAGCTTTTTTTTTTAAAAAAAAAAACATATATTTCTACAGATATCTAGTTGAAAAATGGAATACAAAACAGAAAAAGCTGAAACAGATGATACAACAGCAGGCATTGTAGCACACCTATGTCACCGACCTTCATTTTTCATCCTGTCAAAATAAGACAGTTTAGAGGCTGCATATATGCTTTTGGAAGACTGCAGGGCCCCAACCACGGCATCCATCAGGAGAACGTTTGTCAGTGCTTGCTGGATATACTGAGGATCCTAAAGACAAAAGTCTTAGTGTAGTTTATCTGCTACTTATTTTTCCCCCTAAAGTAAGGCTCTATCTTCAATGATTTCAATGTGTGTTATGCTTAGCACAAGCACTCACTAGCTAGTTTCTTCCCTGAAGCATAATCCGTGTTAGTTGCAGATGGAAACTCTGCTTCTTTATGATCCTTCTTCCCAAGGTTTCTGTGGCAGAGAAACATATCTTGCTCTATTCATTCAGAGGATCTATGGCCACCAAGGTTCCAGCATGGCAAAATCTTGTAAAATGTTGCACATTGAAAACAAAGCGGGGGGGGCAACTTTTCTTTTAGGATCACTATTCTCATATCATGAGTGTAAACTAAGTACCTAAACAAAATCTTAAGGCTAATAGATGAGAAAAAGACATGTAATATTTTTACGTAATCTCACTTTTTTTTGTGTCCAGATGTATTATATATAGAAACAACAGCAAATATATGTGTGTGTGTATATTTTATTTATTTATTTTTATATTTTTATATATATATATATATATATATATATTTTAAACTTAGTTATTGTTTGCTGAAACCTAGAACCTCCAAGACTGCTACACAAATTTAGAGACAGGAAGCACACACTTCAAATATTTTTTTTTAGTTACAAATTCCCATGTTTATACCTTGTGATCATCTGCCATTTTCTTTCCAGCCCACATTTCTTTCACTATTAGGTACCAGAGATCGCACTCTGTTTTAAGGTTAGCTTCAAAGACTTCTTTTTTAGATACTGTTTTAATCCTCAGAGTGGGTATTCTCAAAAGAAGGAAAGCTACAGTCGTGCTCTTAACATCCTAGAAACACAGAGAAACAAAGATAGCAAGGAACATGTAAGATATAATCACAGGTAAGGCACAGTATCCATCCTATAGGATAAYCTTCCCTATTTCTAACCACAGCTGATTATTTCAATTATCCCCAAACATCATTAAGCAGAGATGGTCACTCATCAAGATTTATGAAATTTAAGTTCCAAACAACATGGCACAGACTTTGCTGTACAGTAGAAACAAGCTAGCTGACACCCTTGTGTTCTTAAGCTTCTTTGACTCTATATCCCATTTTCAACGCTTTGCATCTTTCTGTAGATCTAGAGGTTACAACCTCTAGATATTTACTCCATTTCATTTTAGCACCTAGCACAGAGTACAACATCAACCTTGAAACCTTGAAAGGCATAATAATTTATCTATCCACTTTTAAGTTAGTGACTTTACAGGTGTTTCCTACAACCCGCAGTGCAGCTGTAGAAATTCTGCAGTAAATCTGAGAGGCAGATCTTCTGGTACAATGGGATTTGGCCTATCATCCGGAATCACACAAGAGAACAAGAAGTTATTTTATACTCACCTCTATATCTCTGAAAGCTGCAATCTTGACATAGCCAGGACGTCCTCCTTCAGTCAAAAGGAACAAGCGCTTTTGGGTCAGAGCTATTTTCCCTACACCATAGTTAGTTTTAACTGAGCAGGATAACTTGTAGACACATTCATTTTTATCCAGATGCTCTATTACTGTGGGTGGCAGATTAACTTCTTGAGCTTCTGCTTCAGTTTCTTTCCAGTAGTTGTAGAAATCTCTGAATGTTTCAGGATCAATTTGTTTCTGATGTCCTAAAATTTTTTAAAAATTTGTTTACTATCTGAAACTAATTATACAGATCTAAGAAGAAAGATGGTTTTAAGATACTAACTTTCAAATTGTATCTATAACAACTTAAAGGATAAATAGAGTGCACAAACGACAAAAAAAGCCTTTCCCCTCCCCAAAAAAACACTTGAGAGAAAACTCTTAAGGCAGAGAGATGCTTTTGCAGTTAGCCTGTGGTATAGGCCCCATCCATCTGACATCCCCCCTTTTACCCTGCTCTGCAAAGGCAGTGGCAAACACTTGCCATTCTTATTTTTTTAAAAATACACTCCAAAAATACTTCCCTGATAAACTGAATACTTTCATTATGTTTTTTCAGTTCTTTATTATACTGAGTTCTACTACATCACACATATACCAACCTGGGATAAAAAGCTACAGATATAACAAACAGTTTGTTTAAAGACTTCAGCAATAGTTATTCAAAGAATTTAACTGGGTTTGGACAGCAAAATCCCAAATGAACATAATTTTTTGAGAGCTGTATGCTATCTTTGGCTTATATGCAGAAGGTCTTGCTATTTTCACCAATGTTTAATACTTTGTGGCCACAAAATATGGTAATTACTGTAGTTACTAGGCACAGAAAGAAAAGCAAAGAGAATTTTATAAAAACACTCTCAGATAGTATTCAGAAATCAATCACAAGATTCAAACATCAGTTAGGAAATGAGAAAGTTATCCCTCAAATATAAACACAATCTCCCACTTTCCTATGAGGACCATTCAAGAGGAATTTTCATCTTAGCTACTTCAAAATTCAAGAATTTTGGGCTGTGTTAGTTTATTTTTTAAAATGACTATCTCATCATATTACTTATGTTTATAACACAAATATMTTTTTCTGTTAGATGTTAGGACAGCTCTAGATTCACTTTACTCATAATCCAAGCCAAAATATAACTACACACCATCAGATCGTAAAACAACCTACCCTACCTGTACAACAAAAAAAAGCTGAATTGTGTGCCTATGTGTAAGTAGATTCCTTGTCCTTATTGTGGACACAGGTCCAATAATTCACGTATACACTAAATCTGTTCTCTGCAAAAGTTCAAAGTTGTCTTTGCATCAGCACAGATGTTCATTTAAAACATATTTTCTACTCACCTACTGTTAAGGCATCAAATAACCTATGTATGGTGTCTATATCTTTGACAATACCAGATTCCTGGATTCGCTTCACAAAATCATCCAATTGCATATGTGTTTTTGGCAATTCAAAATTTTTCACGTGGTCATCTATTTTCATAATTTCTCTTTGTTTTTCCATCACGCGACTTATTAGCTTCTTCAGCTCAGGTTTGCGGTCTGCTTGAGAACGTTCAGAAGGAGGCATAGTTTCCACAATTTTTCTTACAAGATCAGTAGGGAAAATTCTTAAGTCTGTTTTATCTAGATTTTGAAAGTCGGAAAGTGCATTTAGTAGTTTGCCTTGCATCAAGCTAATAAGTCCCCGGAGGTAGAAGTACCTTGCCAGCAATGCTGAGTTATCAGGTGGTAAGGTATTTATAGCTTTGCTGAGATGGTTGAAAAAGTCTGCATAGTAGGACTGGACACACTGGCATATCAGAGGAAAGTGAATTTCTGGGATTTTGAACGTACTAACTGATTTGGAGGGCATTTTCACAGCTAAAAACAAACAGATACATTGATTAGTGTAAACAGTATCTTCACAAGCATCAATATTATAAACAAGAAAAAGAATCCACAAGACAGCAACATGCAGTTGTAACACATGACATTCAAGATTACAGTTGTGCTAGGGACAGAAACTTAGTCTTATGCCCATCGTCCTTAAAAAAGTCCCTTCTCTGATAATACTGATTCTCAGAAGTACTGCATACACTCTTSACTTCTGTAGGACTTGTTTTGTTAAACAGTGATTAACCATAGCCTATGTTTAGGTCCAGTCCTGCACTGGCTTTRAAGTATGAAAGGACTGAACACGATTATTGTCTCAGGAAGCAGTTCTTCAGCGCCAGGCCTCCCATGAGCACTCAGGTTTTTGCAGTACCACAAAAACACTTTACAACAGACTTCAGACTGACTTAACATGCAGGGAGAAGGATGGACAGGCTCAGCTCAAAATGCCCTAGCTCACAGCTTCTTTCCCTCATCTGACACTGTTTCTGTGCAAATCGTTCAGTGATGTCACCCATAAGATAAACAGAAAAGTCTCTCTATTTATCAAACAAGTTCTTCTCTTACCACGGCCTGTTTCTAGTCCCCGAAGAGAGGAATTTCTAGTAGGGCCTTCTGGCAGCTTGATATCTTGCAGATTAGGCATACTGATTACCATACGCCTACTAACCATGTAGTGTGGATTAAACCGTTTAGAAGCCATAGTCAGTCTTCTCGGGCTATCAAACATCAAATTTAATCTGAGGAAAATCAAAAATTAGGTAGCTAGTTATATAGCATTTTATACTAAAATTCAGTATACATACATACATACAACATTACTACTTTTTATATTATAATATCACCTTGCAGCTTACATGATTCTACAGCCAAAGCTAGACATGTCGATACAATCATTTTACAGTAGCTTAATGAATGACCTATCAATAAGTCATAATTTTATTTATAGGTGACTTGATCTCATAGCACTGGAGTCAAAAGGAGTTTTCTCACTGATTTTAATGGAAGAAGATCCAAAACCAGAATAAGAAGTGAAAAATCTTTACCTGTCCTCTTCAGACTGGGTGCTTAGCTCAAGTCGAGCAAAAGCATCCATCTTTCTGTTCAGACGAGCTTTAAGAAAAGAGTGAAACATGTAGGTCTCTAAAACCTGTAAGACACAAACTGAAGTTAATTGTGAATCATTTACAGGTGGTATTTTTACTATCTTTACTTACGCATAGCTAAGAATGCAGAGTTTAGTAATCACAAAAATCAAAACTTCAACAACAGAAGTTTTCTTCAACAACAGAAAACACTACCCTCAGGCACCATTCCCACTCTGTAATTTTATGTAGTTTTAGCTCCTGAACTTTTTATTTTTTGCCTATAACTGAGCTCATGCTGTCTATGGTTTGGAATAAGACATTCGTGGTTTAAAACTATAACATTATGCCATGAAACTGAAAAGAGAAGCAAATCACCTTTTTTCCTCAGTAATCCCTGCTAAGGCAATTATCTTGCTGTCATTCAGAAATAATTTCTGAAAGGTCAAATTTTTACTTTTAGGATTGAGCAAACCATAAAAAATGTCAAGATTTAAGAAATGCTACCCTCTTGCACCATTTCAAATTAAAACAAGTTGAAAGCTAGGATCTGGGGCACTATAACACGTATATTACACACACGTTTCCAGTACAAGTCACAGTCCAGCACAATGAAACAATTCAGAAAATTCCTCTATTCAAAAAAATCAAATGCAAGCCCCATTAGGAGACAACAGTGTCAAAATAGGTCACCTGTCTTCATGTTTATACCACATCCAGCCTTTACAAGCTTACTAAAAGAAAGAGAGCTATATATTTGAAACTAACTATGAAAAATTACTTTTTATTAATGCTATATCACAGAAGCTTGCCTAAATTACCCTTGCTAGTCTTAGAGATTATCACAGGTCAAAAAGAAAAAAAATCTTTATTTTGATCAGGTATCAGTGATTTACTATGATGTTTTAAAAAATGCAGAGGGGAAGATTCAAAAGTAATCTTTTTACTCCGAAATGAATGGAAACACTTTACCAATACATAGGCCATTCTTACTGAGGAAGCATCTCACTTATCCATTTACAATATATTCCATAAAATGGCATCTACAAAAGCACTGAGATTTCTGCTTTTATGTATTTCCCCTGCAGATGGCATCCTCTGTTGGCAATTGTATGCAAGGGAGATGACAAGCTGCAGGAATTGAAAAATAGTCCTTTCCAACGGTTTCCAAGTTCCTTTAATATAACTGTAGACACCGTTAGTAATTACTCCGCAGCTTGTTAGATGTACTTTAAAGCTAGTCTACCATTAGGTTGCTTAGTATTTCAACAAGTCAACTGCTCAAAGCTTTGCACAAACGTGTATGTCTGCTTTAAAGTTTTAAAAATTAAAATTTACACTGTGTCACTTACAGTGTTAGAAACTGTTACAGAAAATATTATTTTTATTCTACAGAAATCCCTGTCAGAACATTTCCAATAAATTTCTGTCCTGAGGACATACTAATAAGATTTTTTATTTTTCCTTTTTACTTGTTTGTTTTAAGAACGTTTGCTAGTGTTGCAAGCCTTATCCAATAAATATTATTTCTTATCAAGAAATAGGTAAAATGTTAATGTTGAAATTGGAGGAAGTTCTGCAAAGTTCTTCAGCACCTGCTTAAGTAAATGAGAAGATGTCTTTCTGATCTTCTCTTCCAGTCCCAACATCTCCTTTAGATGGATGTTCACCCAGGTAGTAAGAAAAGGTTTGAAGTAGGAAATACTAAGTTTGTTACCGACCACAGCCTATTGGTGTTAATGAACAAGTCTCTTTGCCAGCTGCAAACAGTGACTCTAGGGATTCAATTACCAAATATTAATCACAAAGGAAACTTTCATAATTTTTGTAAATATTCATTGAATATGATTAAGATCTAAAACAGTAGCTGAACTTTCTTATATTCCTTTTTAAGCTTCCACTTTGACCCACAGAATGTCAAACTACAGAATCACTAAACAAGCAACAAAAAAAGCGAAGAGCATATAGTTCTATAGTTTTGCTTCTGATAAGTTTAAATAATAACACAAAAAATGCCTTCCCATAGGTCAGAACATGAACCTACTTAATGCTAAGTATCTGTAAGAACAACTGTGTTAATTGTATCAAAGGGTGCAAGAAACTGCAGAAAATGCCACGTCCCTTCAGCAACTAGACATTGACCCATAGACCCTCCCAATTAGAGGAGGAGGGCTAAGAACAAACAATACGGGGATTTCAGGGTGTCCTTTAGCTTACGGCACTACAGACTGGCCAACTGGGCCTGGCCTGAGGCTATGTACTGTTCAAGTATCGTTTTGGAGGCTTCRGTAAGACATAAGGAGCACGTAGGTAGACTACAGTTATCTTACCTGGTAAAGCACAGGTCAACTAAACCACAGCATGTGCTCGGTCCCACTGCAAGCCCAAAGGGTATCAGTGGCCTGACAGCCTCTATTTCCTGTCACCCGCCATGGGCCAACTCATGCTCAATACCAGCAGCACACTTTCGCTGCGTGCATTGCGGAAAACCAGCTCCTGGCCTGCAGCCAAACAGGCATTATCAGCTCTGTGCCCTGTGGTTCAGGCTGCAGAGAAAGCAGGTATTTAGATTTGTGTCATTCAAGCTCTCTCTGACTGTGCTCACAGGCTTGCGGAAAACTTACGTCTGCGTGTAGGCCTCTGTCCAAASAGTTTGGACAGCTGCCTGTACTTAAAATATAGTTTAGATATAGCTTTACTGACCATCTGCCAGAGGTTAATTTCACCCACTAGGAATTACATTTCATTTGCTTTGAAATTACTTAGTATCTTGCCCTCCAAAACACTGTCTAATATTTCCTCTGTTTACAGTAAACAAAAATTTGGTAAGGCATTTTTTGAAAGCTGGTAGTTCATTAACACTACGCAGACCAAATCATGACCATTCCACTAGTTTTTAGCATTAATACTTAAAGTATAGATTTATAATAGAGAATCAAAACATATTTAACACTGAATTTACCTTTCTGTAAAATGGCTGGTCTCCCATTGCCCTTGTTTTCAGAAATTCTTCACTGTTAAACACTCTATGTTCATAATTYAGATGATCTTTTACTTCCCTGGAGACAAAAATAAACAAACATATGTAAATTGGGAGATTTATAAGCAAATTGCACTTCTGCAGCAGCAGCCCACTGGTATTACTAGAAACATGATGCCATATCAAAGGGCAAACTTAGTTTTATGAGCAAGCCTTGAGTTACTGAATCACAGRAAAAAAAATGGAGACATAAAGAGAACTGTGACAGTCTACCTGCTGCCACTGCTATTTCTAGTTGGCAAATTCACTTAGAGGCTCTGGGATCAACTTCAGTATTCCATGGAAGAGAATCTATATATTGAAGTCAGGATTCAGACTCCAGTCCTGGAATTATATCTACATACACCATTTCTGGATCACATACAATCCATCTGGGGTACTAGGAAAACAAATGTACCTGTCCACATTGGCAGTTTGAAAGATGTGATCTGGCCTCCCGCTGCCCCATTAGATTGCATCTCTAACATCCACGCAAATTATTGCAAAGTCCGATACTTCTTGCTGCCCTCATAAACTCAAAGCCAGCAATAACTGGCAGTCACATTAAAATAAATAGAAACATTGGAATATTGGAATAAAAGAGAAAGAGAGATAAAGATCTGATGCACATCTTAGTATACATTGGGCAGCAGGAGCTTGACATCACCCCTAGAAAACCAGGAATCAAAGTCAACTTCTGTGCCCCAGAGATGAGCCAAAACAGACTGTTTCAGGAATAGGAAAAGGGAGTTTCAGAGAAAAAGCTGTTCTCTGAACCCAAGTCAGTRAATAAGAAATGAGAAGCTATTTAACCTAAATACATGCAGGAGGCTAAAATGAGGGTTACTCTTACTTATTGGATGTTTCACCTATTGTTTCCCCTATTCATAACAGAGGGAAAAGTGATTCCCATGAAAACAGAAGAATGAAGAAACTAATTTGGTGAGTTAAGATCTGTATGCAAGCACAACAGGGGAGATTCATACCTACGCAGAGACCCAACAGAAGGTCTATATCTCACTTGTCTTTCATAAATCAGAGATCTAAGCCCATAACAGTTTATCATGCCATAGGGATTTAGAAAAAAATTAGTAACTAGTACAAGCATATAACCCTACATGATTTAGTACGAGTTTGTTTTAAACATGGAACCTCAGCACACAAAAATGCTTCACTGAAGACAGTAATAACTGGTAGGACAATTGCATCAACAGAGATCTACTTTCCTTCACTCCTGGACTGCGGTAGATAAAGCATTAGAAGAGAAGAGACAATGCTGAAAAAAAGAACAAAAAGAGAAAGTTTGAAGAAATGGAGRAAGAAAGCGAGAAAAGAACCATCCCTTTTGCAAAACATGTTATTATCTCTTAGAGAGCAAAGCATCTGTTCATTTTTTGTAGCCAAGTGTTTAGTGCGTTAAAGGGTTCAAGCTGTTAGCAGCAAAACTCATTTCTGCTCATCTTTATCTGAAACATATTGTTGCCAAACACAGAAACCCACCAAATCCCACAGTGGCAGCACATCAGGTTGCAAATATGTTTCATTTATCAGATCCAGCTGTGTAGTCTGTCATTCCCTCCACGCTCAGCAGTTAATGCCCTCCCCAAGGTCCCAGCTATGCATATGAACACTCCCTGAGCTGACTTCAGTGAAAAGGAGAAGGGTTTGCAAAGACCTGGTATTCAGATTATTTAAATCAACCCAGTACATTCAGACTGAAATTCTTAGGGAGCATTCATGTGAGCAGTTCAGCAGCTGATCCAAAGGGAGCAGCATCTCCAGCCAGAGGCAAGGAGAAGTAGCTGGGGACGTGCACCTGCACAGCCATTTGCAGACCACCAGCCACACAATCAGACCTCTCAGGCATGGCAGGGAGGCAGTTTCATTCTCAGGGCTGAGTAGGTTAATATTAATGCAAAAAGAAATGAAGTACAAGCAAAGTGATTCTCTCTCTGCACTTTTTTTGAAGAACTCAACTGCCATACTACCATTTCCCTCACTAAATACAGTCAAATTAAAGCAGGATTTGCAGCCAGTACTCTGATAARATGAAGCCCACTACGGGTATCAATACATTAGGTTAGGTTAAGAACCAGAAAAATTAGTACAGCTGCACGTTTTTCCAGAGGGAGGAAGGTGGGGGCAGCTTTGGTTACACTAGTACTTGAGTGATGTTCTAGTAAAACAGAACTTGATCTTGCACAATTCTACAATATTGTGTTAATAAAGACAATAGATATAACCAAATTAGTTATATAACCAGAAATGTTAACCATAAATTATGAAGATTTTTGGAGTAGAGCTACCAACACTGACAAAGGGTTAAAAAAACCACTTGCTCATGTTCTTTTTTTGTCACCAAAGTGCTGAATTTAATTTTTTAGGATAATGGCTGCTATCAATTCCTTATCTAAGCATGGAGTATGACATGGAGGTGCGAGTGTGTCCAATGCCTTGTAGAGCTGCATGACTATTGACAATAATCATTACAAAAATAAGAGTAAAATTGGTAGTTGGGTCATCGAATCTAGTTCTCTATTATTCTATTTGATTTTTAATTTTATATAATTTAATCTTAAAAGCTATTTAATCTATACCTCACACCACTACTAAAACGTTACCCCACAGCCAGTCAATACCCAACTGTTCTTGTGTCAACACTGTCCTTGGGCTTAAACAGCTCTCTTCCCTCCTTCTTACTTATTCTCACATGGCTGCAACCTGCAAATCCCTTCTCAGCACTTGTTCAATTAGCCAAAATATGCCCTGGTCTGCTAACCTCCTGATCCTGCTATCAGCTCTTCTCCCCTGTCTCAGTTTGAATTCATTTTTCTCTAGCATGAGTGACCAAGACACTATCTACTAGACACAAATAAATACACATACTGAGTCTTAAACTCATGTAAAGATACAAGGGCTGCACTTCTCTTCCTGGAATCTTCATACAAGAGACACTCTTAAGTTCAAAATTAGAATGGATTAAGCAAAAATGTCCTGGCAATGAATATGCACCTGAATACATTAGTTACTGATCTTCTGGCGGGCTAGAAGGACCTCTTTCTCATATTCCCTCACAAAACTTGAGACTTACAAAATATCTATGGAGTAAATCAAAATAAGAGTATTTTCAGTGAAAGTGTCTGCCTTAACAAGTATCAGGTGCTCATGTAATAATAAAAAAAAAATACTGTACCCCTTTACCTGAAGATATTAACAATTAACTGCAAAGCAGTTTGCTGAACTTCATTGTTCAGTTTCTGCTGCCAAGCTCTTCTACGCATCTGGAGTTCCCCAAGATCTGTGCTGGCACTGAGATGGCAGAGCTCTAGATCATAATGCAGCTGAAGACTCTCCACTCTACACAAAAAAGAACAACATTATCAAGACACATGTTAACACCATTTTTTTTCCTGTCATATCTTTTAAAGAAAAAAATCTGAAAGATTCCACATACCTTTCAGCTAGAGAAAGTACAAAAAATGATTTACAAGTGTTGACAAAACTAACAAGGTTCTTGGAATCTTACTATACACATAGTACAGAAACACATTAAGCTTTCTGTATTAAAAAAAACAGCAAAGTTCAGAAAAAATCCATATCTGTAACCAAAAAGGAAGCAGCATTATGGGTATTACAGAATAATTAAAGTTTCCTGTATACTATTTAGATGATAATAATGAATAACACAAAATAAAATTTACAAAGTGAGTCTAAGACATGCACTATGATAAGCAAAGCTGCAGCTCCTTTTTTACCTTTTTATGAAAGTTGCTGCTGCTTGTGCTGGAACATCTGGAATTTCAGGCTCCTCTTCTGRTGTTTTTGAATGTGTAATATCCCCATTATCAATATTGATTAGAATTAAATCTTCAGTCTCCTTTTAATGAATGAAAATGGAATAATTAAAAACGCTTTTCTATTGTAAAAGCATGTATTTCTTCTCTACATACTCCTTAGACAATGAATTATTCCAGTAAGAAGATAAACCATAAAASAACTGAACTACAAGATTATATTGATAACTAAACAATGATTTTCAAGAAAAATAAATGTTATTAWTTTAACAGATATTAAAGTCAGTATGCAAACTATATATAGGTAACCTATTATGCTCTCTGTAGAGCTACATTAATATTAAAGCTCTAAGCCCTTCCTTGAAAAGGAATATATATGAAGATACATACAAAACCATCTGAAAATTATTGCAAAGAAACTCCCTAAAACCTGTCTTCATTCAGCCTTTACTTCCGTTCTTATTCTAAGGAGTGAAGTAGAGCAGGAAGGATTATATAATATTACAGCCTCAAACATGAGAGCATGTGCTAATGCCAAAAAGGTCATGTGGAGGTAAATTTCAGATTGATCTCTGTTTGCAATTTTAAAAGTTCAAGCTGTAACACAGCGTTTAAAAAAAAAAAAAACAAAAAAGAAAGAAAAAATACACCTTCAAGTGGTATCAAAGAAGAGTATTCTTTAATCTGTACTTTTTCACAATAATGACATCCGCTTGCAGCTAACCTTAAAATATTTTTAATATTTCATTTCAATTTTGCATTTCATTCATTTAGGACCTGAATAGACTGACCAGTTACAATTTACAGTCAGATCAGAAGGATCCATAAGACAGATTGATCAATGTAACAAAAAGTATATTCACATTAGCTTTTGTAAACCCCTCAACTGTGAAGCCAAGATATTTTTTTTTTTTATCTTTTTGAGACACCAAAATATTATTTCCCACTGGAAGAGATTTATTTAAATAAAATTCTGAAAGAAGAGGTGGCAAACTCAGAATAAATTCTGAAATTGCTATTTTTCTTTTTATTGGATGCTGAAGTCCGTCATGAGAAACAGCAGCACCAACAGAGTATTTCCAAACTCATTCTCAATTCTTAACCCACATGCCTGGAAAAGGCACCTAACTCATCCCACACACTGTTTTGAACATAAGTAACCTCACCAATTTGAGGAGAAGCTATTTATTTAAAAAAAAAAAAAAAAAAAAAAAAAAAAAAAAAGCTATATGCAAGCAGGGTTCTTCCCAGAATGAAACCTGAACTCACAGAATTCAGGAATATACTATACTGGAAAGAAAAGAAATCCAAGGGATAGAGCCATAAGCTTTTTCCCAGTAAGCCAACAATCACATCAGTATGGCTCTATTAGTTTTGATTTCTTCACTGCTTAGAGGCTCAAATGACAAAAACAAATTTCTAAGGTGCACCTGAAAGAAGCAAGGGACATACAAATGTGCTGAAACGGAACAGCACAAGTGGTAATACTCTACGACATACCATGCTAACTTCTTCAAAATGATCAGTATGACATCCCATAAGAAAAGATGTTGGGGCCATTACAAAATCCAGCATTTGACGAGATAGAATGGGCACAAAAGTGTGTTGCCACTGAAGAGGATGAAGGTACAACATGAAGCATTCAGCCACGAGTGTTAGCAGGGCCCAGTCAGAAGAGAAGAAAACAATTCTCTGCTCAGTTAAAATACAGGTCATAATCTGGAAACAAAATTTAAAAAGCATTCACAAAGAGWTACACCTAAAAAATACAGTATACACACAAATATTTTATCTGCTAGTGAAACTTAGCCTCACAAATTTTGTCTTCTAGTAACTACCTCACATATTCATAAACAAAAATAATGTCCATCTAGAGAATTCTTATAAAATTCAACAAAGATGAAAGTAAAACTTGAGAGAAAATTTAAGTGATAGGCAAAGTCACTGAGAGTTTGGCCCCAGCACCAGTGAGGACAGGATTTAGCTGGAAATGGTAGAAAGAATTGTCCCCTCTTTCCGTCACAGAATTAGGCTTTTACAGCACCCAGATGAAGAATATGGGCAAACTGGTCTGACCGGCGTTGAACACAAATAACATCTAGGTTTTAGACACCTCAACCAAATAATTGAAGATACTAGCCAGTCAGATTCCTCATATTGCCAGTGGAGAGAGGTATCTGCTCCTTTGCAAATGACTTCTTGTATTTTCTTTTCTTTCTATACCATTTAGACTTCAAGTATATGAGAATGCCAATCGTTACAGATCAATCTTACAGGTAAACTAGAGTCTGCYTTTAAGTAGGGATTCAGTCCCTCTTTCACACACGGAAAGAAATCTTATGAATCTTCTAACCTCGTATTTTATGAGAATTCAAAATCAAATCTGTCAATCAGCTTGCGCATTTATATTCCAAAATGTATGCTTAAGAAATTTGGCATCCGCTGGTATACCACTACAGCAGAAACAAATCTAATGTGCCTTAATTTAATCTGGTCATACATATCAAAACATCTTAAGGAGAAATATACTTTATTGACAGTATCTCTAGCATACAAAGATAGGACTATTCAGAATTTCTCATTTATGGTGTTTCTTGAGTAACTACAATAATTTAAAATCACTGATTACCAGTACTGTCTATCTCAAACCCATTTTAAAGTATTTGTTAGCTGTTTTTACCTGCAGAACCTGCTCTGGCTTGAAACACAGCAACGGAAGATGAAGATCCAGGTCAATAATTGGACTATCTGGATCCTCTCGTGAAGGAATTATTATCTGAAGCGGTTTCATATTAAATACCTGTTGTAACAGATGTTTTCCATTTACTTCTTTAATGAAAGTATTCCCACAAGACATTGCATTCATAATTTTAGTTCCAACTACAAAACATTCAGATTACTTGAGAACAAAAAGACAGATATCTAAATACTGCAGAAAGTTGGAAGAGAAACAGGGGAAATATTAAAAGACATTAGAATCAGTTCTAAAGATTAGTATGGATTTTGTTTCCTTACATTCTCATAGGTTGTTTGCTATTATAGCCAACAAAAATAAATAAGTTTTCTATTAATAGACTTATAAAACCTGCTTTGTTATAACCATAGTAATATAATGGGATTTATATCTGTAGATAAAATTGAGAAAATAAAGTATTGATAAAATTCATACTGGAAATGGAAATGAAAATATGAACAAAAGAACTCTGTATTGGTACTTACGAAGACAGAAAAAGCCAAAACTAAAGAGTTTTTTCAGTATTTCACATATTCCAGCTCAAATCTCTATGGGCCAGATCCTGCACATTCTGTGCATCTCAACAAATCATTCAGACAATTCCCCAGCTCTGCTATTTTTTCTCTGCTCCTAACACCTCATCCCAAGGTAAAGGAAAGGTTATAAAGAAGAAATAYAGCCCACAAATTTCAGCTTCTATACTGAACACAAACCTTTATGTGACTTTCTCCTCTCAGCTAAGCTGGCTGTTGCCAACCCAAACACACACCCACACCACTCCTTGCCCTTCTTCCCCAGAATCATTCAGACAGGATAAGAAAACAAATCCAGAGCTGTACCCATTGCAGTAGCTTCCTTCTTTGCCCTCTTTTCTTTCACAGGGACTGCACTACTTCTCAGGTACATAACCGAACAGACACCCATCCCACACTTTAGTTAAGTAAGAGAACTACGTGATAGACTGGGGTTTATATGTGCATATTCAATGAGATGGCAACGGCATACTGTTCATACGAAAGGTAAACTTCTAATCTTATGATAAAGGAATTAAGGACTAGAGCTTCCAGCCAGCTTTAGTACAGATTATGTGGGCTGCCCTTCCAGAGGCCAGAAGCTACACTACATTATCCTCTGGATCTGTCCAAGTATTGCTGCAGATGGTACCTAGTTGGCACAAGTTAAATCCTTGCCAACAGGCTACCAAAGCTAAGCAGTGTAACTAATTGGTATGTCAAGGTGCAAGCCTCCACCCTGTGAACATCATTATCTTATCTACTAGTAACACATAGCCTTTATTTTCAGAGTATAGGTATTGACAATAATTTTATGCCAGCAAGTAAAAATCTCTGATCTGACAGCGAAGAATTTTCTCTAAATTACACAAAGCAGCATCCTAGTACTTCACAACACATAATGTTAAACTAATTATGAAATTCAGCATCAGTAATTACCAAGTGGAGTGGTCCTGGTGGAGGGCTAGGTATTAAAAATAACTTTGCTGCAAATTCTTTTATGTGCTCATCAACATCAGAATTCTTGAAAGGTCGCAGATGCACTAGTAAGCTGAAATTAAATTATAGCAAATTATTTATAAAATACTAATATGCAAACAGGATTTTTTGCTGATAACCTAGAACTAAAAGGATTACTGGGAGCAATGAAGTTATTATTCCAGCTAATTAATTTCTAATTTATTAGATACTTCAGTGGCTCTACTTAATTTTAATTCTGCTGCTGTGCTGGAAGAACATTTCAAGTTTTTTCGTAYTTCCATGCATAAAAATACTTCTTTATCCTATATATTAGAGTATGAATCTAGTACACTGGGTTGCCTGATGGCAAAAGAGATCCAGAGGTGAAATKTAGCTAGATGAAGCACCTTACAGACATTGCTTCAAGAGCAACACACCCACAGTTGCCACATGATGCCAGATGCGATGGGAGAACCCATGGCACTAGTTCTGGAATGAAATCATCTATCACCCAAGCAACTGTCTTGGCAAAAAGAATCAGAGGAAAAGAGAAGCTGTAGATATAAAAGATGGTCTTGACCATAGATGAACGTGAAGCAAGAAGTATGCTCAGCAYGAGGCCTTGCAGGCCTGCATGAACACTCCTCTTTGATATCATTCCTACACACAAAGAACAAATATAGTTGTGCAAACCTGCCAAATATTTCTTCCCTAGAACTCTATTACCTTAGCTTTTTCAAAGCAACAAAGGTCTGAAAGTTTATATTTAATGTCAGCCCAATTCATAAACATTTAAACATTTATGATATTAAGACTGCAAAGTGGTAAGTCCAGTAGCATTAATAAAATGTAACAATTAAGAAATTAGGTATTTGTAGTTGGAAAGGTTCAATGTTCTATTCAATAAGTCTCATGTGTATGTTTATAGCAAAAAAAAAAAAAAAAAAACTATATATCTAGTTCTAGAAAACAGCTGAATACATCCAGAGATATAGAAGAACCCAGAACATCACATTTGTCTATGTAAGTTAGATTCCTGAATCAAAATATTTTGCCTTTATATTACTGAGCTTTTTAATGGATTAGACAGACATAAATGTTTACTAAATTCAGACTGCCCTGGGCTGACTATTATGTCATTAAACATTTTCCCCGAATTCCATCAACTATTTCTGTGGGAAGGGAGACCAGGGAGTGGATAATTTAAAAATTCTCAAAGAAAAGTAGACCTTTGAATTCAGTACGTTGCCATACCTAATACATTACTAACAATGTGAGCTGACTTACTCATTTTTTTGAGACAAAAGGAACGTATCAGCACATTCAGTAAGTGTTACAACAGGAACAACCTGACCCTGACACTGAATAAGCAGTAGATGTACAGAAGGGACAGTAAGAGCTTCTTAATCAGTACACTGTGCCCATTAACTCAATGTAATGGCAGTTGACAGCTCTGCACCACAAACATCTGCAGTTATAAATGAAGTAATCTGTGAAACATTAAAGCAGGGAGCTAAGGAGTTTAYGAACCTTCCATTACCTCTATTAACTGTCCACGGAAACATTGTTTTAGAAAGTAAGAACACCTAAGAATGATTCTTTTGCATTGCTTCAATGCTGGGAGCTATTTCCACACTTCCACCTTTTCTTGAGGCAGCTGAAAGGACTAACACACAGGTTGGAAGATTTACTGATTTACTGTTTGAGTAAATCTTTACCCTCAGTAAAACCTATTCATCCATCTGAGGTGGGATTTCAACCAGCAGCAGATTACTGCCAGAAATATTTCACTTTGTGGAGTGTAACAGAGTGGGGTTTTAAAAAAAAGTGCCAAAACCTCTCAATTTAAAACCCAATCTTTTCAAATAATCCTATAGAGTAATTCAGCAGTGACAGTGTTGCGAAATGGTCTAGATYCATGCTCGTTTGCTTGGAGAGAGTCATACTCACTCTGTTCAAGTTGTTCTGGATTTGGAAGCACTGTATATCAGTAAAATTAATTATAAAATTAATGACACAGAATATGATCWTCATCATTACAATAAAAGTTTTAAAGTTCCCTTTGTGGTTGGAGACACCTTAAGGGATTTATAGTTTTACCTAGCCTCTGTATCTTAGTTTTATCCCAGTTAGTTTTCAGTTGTGATTTCTACTATACTTTGCCATTTGAAAAAGGTTAGAAACCTGTTTTTCTGTTGTTTTTGTTGTTTTTTTAATCTGGGAATGCTCAGGATGATAAAATACCTTGGATGAATCTCTTAAATTAATAAAAATACTGCCCCATTTATGAGCAATCCTGTTCACTGCAGGTCCTGGAGAAAACAAGCTGTACATTGTAGAATTCTAGAGAAATAAGAAATACATCAGGATTCTGAGTGGAAGCAGAACCCCTTCAGATACTACTTCAACATCAGGCTTATGCTGTCAATAATAAATAGTATTTTTCCCCACTAACTCCCACCAGGAAAGTACTACACATCAGGAATAGGTGGTTTCAAATCCACCATCTARTGTCTTTGAATCCCAAAACTTGCAGAACTTGCATCAGTTTAAGCGTCACACAAAACATTACTGAAGCCTATCAAAGATATAAGACCTCTGTTGAAAGTGTTATTATTTGTTAAGTGCATACACCTTCTCAATTAAAATGTTTACTTAACTAGGTTTACAATCCATTGCCCTCTGATTACAATTAAGACCTCTGAAATGAAAATAACTCTAATATCCTTTCTGGTTTACAAGAAAACAATGTTAAAACTTTGTTAGGTTACAAAAAGGTGAAAAAAAATCACCAATTTGAGCATATGCTGCACTATGCTCAAACGACATCCCCACGGTCTTGTTTACTATAGTTGGTTATATTCCACCCAGAGCAGCCAAACATCTCAGTAGCTAATTGCTTTGTGTCACGTGGGGGGAAGGGGGGGGGAAGGAAAG